>NW_027667585.1:27500-372000 GCF_963924665.1 Micromys minutus
AGTTTTAACGACACGCGAACCACACGAAACGACTGTGAAATCTCAGTAATAGGTTGCATGTCGTAAATGACTGAAAACGCTTCCTTGGTGACTGAAAAAGTTACACGCTTCGCAAACCTCACTAAACGACTGTAAAGTACCAGAAACATACTGCGCGTGGGTTATAACGGAAAACGTTGCCCCGGATACTGAAAGGGTAAAACGACCCGGAAAAGACCCAAAATGACTAGGAAGTTTTTGGAATAGGCTGCACATAAGAAGTGACTGAAAACACTGCCCGACTGACAGAAAAGTTGAAAAGAACTGGGATCCATCAAAAGCGACAGGCCTGTTCCCAGAATAGGCTGCACATTGGAAGTACCTGAAAACGCTTTCCTGGTGAATGAAAAGTTGAAATGAACTGAGTCCCACCCTAAGTGACTGGGAAGTCCACAGTGTAGACTGCACGTAGGGAGTGTTTGAAAACGCTGCCTCGTTAGAAACGATCTGCGAATAACCCAAAACGACTGTGAAGACCTTGGATTAGCTGCACGTTGGTAGTTCCTGAAAACGCTGCCCCGGTGACTGAAACTAGAAACGATAGGCGAAACAGCAAAAACGACTAGGAAGTACCTGGAATAAGATGAACATCGGTTATGACTGAAAACGCTTTCCCGCTGACTGAAGAGTTGAAAGAATATGATTTACAAAAAAAGACTTGGAAGTACCCAGAATGGACTGCACGTCGGAAGTGACTGCAAACTTCACCGGTAAATTTAAATAGACCCGCGAACCTGTCAATGTCTCTGGGAAGACCAAGGAATCAGTTGCACTTTGGGAGTGACTGAAAACAATGCCCGAGTGACTGAAGAGTTGAAACGACCTGGAAACCACACGAAACTACTGGTAATTTTTCGAAATGAGCTGCACATCGGAAATAAGTGAAAATGCTACACAGGTGACTGTAGATTTGAAATGATCAGCGAACCAGTCAAAGCAACTGGGAAGTCCACGGAGTGGGTTGCACGTCGGAAGTGATGGAAAACGCTACGCGGGTGACTGAAAAGTTGAAATGACCCGTGCACAATCCGAAACGACTGGGTAGTTACAGGAATGGGTGACATGTCAGAAGTGACTGAAAACGCTGCACTGTTGACTGAAAAGTTGAAACGAACCGGGAACCACCCGAAACATCTTAAGTCACCGGAAGGGTTGCCCGTAGAAAGTGACTAAAATCGGTGCGCTGGTGACTTACAAAATTATTCGACCCGCCAACCACACAAAACGACTGTCTCTGAAACGTATTTCATGTCGGTTGTGACGAAAAACACTGCCTCAGAGACTTAAAAAGTTGAAACTAACTGCAATCCACCAAAAGCGACTGGTGAACCCCCGGCACAGCAGCTATTTAAAAGTGACTGAAAACGCTACCCCTAAACAGTGAAATGTAGAAACGAACTGCGATCCACACGAAACAAATAGGGAGTCCCCGGAACTGACTACACGTCGGAAGTGACTCAAAAGTCTAAACTTTGACTGTAACTTTAAAACAACCAGCAAACCTCCCAAAACGACTGGGAAGTCCCCAGAATAAGCTGCACGTCGGATATGACTGAAAACGCTGCCCTGGTGTTCAACAATTTAAAACAACTCGCGAACCACCGAAAACGACAATGAAGTCCGCAGAACATGCTACTCATCGGAACCGACTAAAAACTCTACCCGGTGACTGAATGGTTGAAACGACCTCCGAACCAAAAAAACAATTCGGAAGTCCCCATTATGGGCTACATGTCCATAGTGACTGAACACGCTACCCTGGTGACTGATACGTAGAAACGTCCATCGAACCACGCAAAACGACTGGGAAAACGCTGAAATGGGCTGCACATAGGAATTGACACAAAACGCAACTTCCATGACTGAAAAGTTGAAATGAACTGCGATCAACCCAAAACGACTTGGAATTCCCCGGAATTGGCTGCACGTCGGTAGTGATTGAAAAGTCTACCCGTTGCCTGTAGAAACGACCCAAGAACTACCAAGTACAACTGGAGATTCTGGTGAATGGGCTGCATGTCAAATTTGACTGAAAACGCTGCCCAGGTGAATAAAAAGTTGAAACGCGAACAACCCAAAACAACTAGGAAGTACACGGAATGGTCAGCACGTCGGACGTGACTGAAAACGCTGACCCGGGGGCTGAAAGGTTGAAACGACCAGAAATGACTGGGAAATTTCCGTAAAGACCTTGCAAATAGGAAGTTACGCAAATCTCTGTTTCAGTGACTGAAAAGTCGAAACGATCAGCGAAACAATAAAGACTGGGAAGTCCCCGCCATGGGCTGGACGTCGGAAGTGACTGAAAATGCTGCCCAGTTACTGATAAGTTGAAATGACATGCGAGACTTTTGAAACGACTGGGAAGTCCATGAAACGAGTACGTCGGAAGTGACTAAAAACGCTGCCCGTGTGACTGAAAATTTGAAAACACAAGAGAACCACCGAAAACGACTGGGAAGTCTCCAGAATGGGTGCATGTCAGAAGTTACTGAAAAAGTTGCCCAAACGTTGCCCTGGTGACTGAAAAATTGAAACGAAGGGCGAACCACGCAAATCGACTGGGAAATTCACGGAATCGGCTGCACACAGGAAGTGATAGAAAACGCTGACCGGTGATTGAAAAGTTGAAACGACCTAAGAACTATCCTAAATGTCTGGAAAGTCCCCAAAATGGGCAGACTATACTGAAAACGCTGCCCCAAAAACTTTAAAGGTTCAAACGGTATGTGAACCACCCGAAATGACTGGGAAGTCCCAGAAATGTGCTGCATAACGTGACTGAAAATGCGTGTCTGGTTACTGAAAAGTTGAATGAAACCGAGAACCACACAAAACAAATGTTAAGTCCATGAAAGGGTCTGCACATCGGACATGACTGACAACGCTGCATCGGTAACTGAATATTGAAACGACACGCAAACCACACAAAAGGATTGAGAGGTCATCAGAACGGGATGCACTTAGAAATTGACAGAAGACACTGCCCATTGACTTAAAGTTGAAATGACCCGCGAATCACCCAAAACGACTAGGAAGTCCCGATATTAAACTGCACGTTGGAATTAATTGAGAATGCTGCTCTGATGACAGAAAACTTGAACCGTGATCCTCCTTAAACGACTGGAAGACCCGGAATGTGCCTCAGGTCGGAAGTGACTGAAAAAGCAGTCCCGCTTATTGTAAAGTTGAAACAACTCACAAACCACCAAAAACGACTGGGAAGGTCACCGAATGGGCTGCACGTAGGAAGTTACGGAAAACGCTGCCCCAAGTGAATGAAAATAGAAAACACTCGCGAACCTCTGAAAACGACTGGGAAGTCTCCGGAATGTGCTTCACATTGGAAGTGACTAAAACGCTTACCGGGTGACTGAAAAGTTCAAACGACCCACAAAATTCACAAAAAGACTGGGAAGTCCTCAGAATGGGTTGCACGTCCGAATTAACTGAAAATGATTTTGCGGTGACTGAAGAGTTGAAACGACCTGAGAATTACCCAAAACAACTGGGAAGTTCCTGGAACGAGCTGCACGTCGGAATTGAATGAAAACGCTGTCCAGGTGAATGAAATATTCCAATTTCGAACGAACCACGCAAAAAAGAGCTCAGAAGTCATCGAAACGGGCTGCTCATAGGAATTGACTGAGAATAGTGCCCCAATGACTGAAAACTTGTAATGAAACGCCAATCGCCCATCTTGACTGGGAAGTCACCGGTATGGGATGAACGTTGGAAGGTACTGAGAAAGTTTCCCCTGTGACTAAGAAGTTGAAACGACATGTGACCCACCAAAACGACTGGGAAGTATCCGGAATGGGATGAACGTCCGAAATGACTGAAAATTCTACCCGGTGACTGTAAAGTTTAAACGTTTCTAGAACCACCCAAAACGAATGGGAAGTCACCGGATGGGCTGCATGTCTGACATGACTGAAACGTTGCTCATTTGACAGAAAAGTTAAAAAGACCCGCACACAGCTCAAAACGAGTTGGAAGACTACGGAACGAGTTGCATGTCTGAAGTGACTGAATCGCTGCCCCTTTGGCAGAAAAGTTGAAACGACCCGCACACAACTCAAAACGAGTGGGAAGACCACGGAACGGGTTGCACGTTGGAATTGACTGAAAACTTTTCTTCGGTGATTGAAAAGTTGAAATGACCCGCAAATCATGGAAAACGACTGGGAAGTCCTGAGAAAGAACTGTAAGTCGAAAGTGACTGAAAACATATCTCGGTGACTCAAAAGGTCAAACGACCCGTGAAGCTCCCAAAACGACTGGTAAGTCTTCTGAACGGGCTGCACGTCGGAGTTGACAGAAAATGCTGTACTGGTGACTAAAAAGTTGAAGCGACCCGCCAAACACCCAAAACGACTGGGAAGTTCTCGAAATGGGCTGCTTATAGAAAGTGATTGAAAAAACTGTTTCGGAGATTGAAAAGGTGAAACAACCCGCAATCCACCAAAAACGACTGGGTACGCCCTGGAATCGGCTTCATGTCCTTTGTGATAGAAAACGCTGTCCCGGTGACTAAAGAGTTGATACGTCTCGCGAACCACACATAACGAGTGGAAAGTCCCCGACACATGCTGCACGTCGTGACTAAAAATGCTGAACCGGTGACTGAAAATTGAAACTACACGCGAATCACCCAAAACAACTGGGAAGTACCCAAAACCTGCTGTACTTCGTTATTGACTGAAGACACTACCCCAGTGACTGAAAAGTTGAAACTACTACTCTCCCCTTTTTCTGTCTCTTTCTCTCTCCTACCTCTTCTCTCTTTTTCTCTTCATCTCTCCGTTCTTTCTCTTTACCTTTATCTCCTTTCTCTCCTCTTTCTCTCCATCTGTTGTCGCTCTCGACTCTTTCCTTTTTGTCATCTCTCAATTTTTCACTCTCCTTTCTTCTCTTTATCCTCTCTTTCTCTGTTTTTCTCTTTCTCTCTCTTTTTCCTATCTCTCTATTTCCTTTATCTTTCTCCACTCTCTCCTTCCCTTCTTTCTTTCTCTCCCCTCTCTCTCTCGACTCTCTCTACTCTCTCTCTTATTCGTTCCTCTCTCTCCTCTCTCCTCTCTCTCCTTTTTTTCTCATTTTTTTCTCTTTCTCTCTCCTCTCTCTTCTCTTTCTCTCCATTATCTATTATTCTCTCCCTCCGATCTGTGCTCTTTCTCTTTCTCTTTCTCGCCTTTCTCCTATCTCTCACTTTCCTCACTCCTCTCTGTCTCTTTGTTGTGTCTTTCTCCTCTCCTCTCACTCTTTCTGTCTCTCTTCTCTCTTCTCTCTCCTCTGTCTTCTCTCTTCTCTTTCTCCTCTCTTTAACTTTCACTCCTCTCTCTTTTTTCTGTCTCTTCTTTATACTCTCTCTCCTCTATCTCTTTTTCTCTCTCTTCTCTCTTGCTTCTCCCCTGTCTCTTAGGCTTCTCTCACTTCAAAACCCTAAACACTAAACCATAAACCCAATCCACGCTAAAATTTAAACAATCCTAAACCCAAAACCTTAAACCCTAAACCCTAAACCCTAAATTTTAAACTTAACAATAACCATAACACTAACCATAACCCTAACCCTAACCCTAACCCTAACCCTAACCCTAACCCTAACCCTAACCCTAACCCTAACCCTAACCCTAATCCTAACACTATAGCCTAAACCCTAAACTTAACCCTAACCCTAACCCTAACCCTAATCCTAACCATAAATTTAACCCTAACCATAACCAAAACCCTAACCCTAAACATAAACCCAACCCTAACCCTAACCCTAACCCTAACCCTAACCCTAACCCTAACCCTAACACTAAACCCTAAACCCTAAACCTAACCCTAACGCTATTCCTAACACTAAACTCTAAACCCTAGACATAATCGATCCTAAACATTAAAGAATCCCAAAACCTAACCTTAAACCCTAAACCTTAACCCTAAACCTAACAATAACCATAACCCTAAAACTAACCCTAACACTAAGCTTATCCCTAACCCTAACCCTAACCTTAATCCTAAACCTAACCCTAACCCTAACCGTAACCCTAACCCTAACCCTAATCCTAACACTGAACCCTAAACCCTAAACATAAACCTAACCCTATCCATAACACTAACCCTAACCCTAACCCTAACCTTAACCCTAACCATAACTCTAATCCTAAACCTAACCCTAAACCTGATACTAAACTATAAACCATAAACCTAATCCACCTTAAACCTTAAACAACCCTAAACCCTAAATCCTAAACCTTAAACCCTAAACACTAAATTCTAAACCTAACAATAACCATAACCCTTAACCTAACCATAACCCTAACCCTAACCCTAACATTAAACCCTAAACCCTAAAACTAACCCTATTACTAACCCCAACACTAAACTGTAAACCCTATACCTAATCCACCCTAAACCTCAAACAATTCTAAACCCTAAACATTAAACCCTAAATCCTAAACCTAACAATAACATTAACCCTAAACCTAACCCTAACCCTAACCCTATCTCTAACCCTAACCCTAAATGTAACACTAACCCTAACCCTAAACCTAAACTTAACCCTAAGCCTTAACCTTACACTAAACCCTAAACCCTAAACCTAACTCTAACCCTAAACCTAACACTAAACTCTAAACCATAATCCTAATCCACCCTAAACCTTAAACATTCCTAAACCCTAAACCTTAAATTCTAAACCCTAAACCTAAAAATAACCATAAAATAACCCAAACCCTCACACTAACACTAATCCTAACACTAAACCCTAACCCTAATATACTAACCATAAACCTAAGCCCGTAATCGTAACACTAACCCTAACCCTAACTATAACCTTAAATCTAAACCTAACCCTAAACCTTACAATAAACATAACCTTAACCCTAGCCCTAATCCTGACCATATTTCTAAAGCTAACACTAACACTAAACCTAACCCTAACCCTAACCCTAACCCTAACCTTATTTCTAACCCTAAGCCTAACCCTAACCCTAACCATAACCCTAACCCTAATCCTAACCCTAATCCTAATCCTAACACTAAATCCTAAACCCTAAACCTAACCCTAACCCTAACACTAACACTAAACTTTAAACCCTAAACCTAATCCACACTAAAACTTAAACAATCCTAAACCCTAAACTTTTAACCCTGAACCATAAACCTAACAATAACCATAACCCTAAACCTAACCCTAACCGTAACCCTAACCCTAACCCTAACCCTAACCCTAACCCTAACCCAAACACTAACACTAATCCTAACACTAACCCTAAGCCTAACCCTAACCATAACCCTAATCCTAACCATAAACCTAACCCTCTAATCGTAATCCTAACCCTAACCCTTACCCTACCTTTAACCTTAATTCTAAACTGAAACCTAATTGTAAACATAACCTTAACACTAAACCTAACCCTAACTTTAACCCTAACCCTAATCCTAACAATAAACCTAACCTCCTAAGTGTAACCCTAACCCTAACCCTAAACCTAACCCTAACCCTAACCCTAACCCTCACCATAAACCTAACCCTAACACTATCCCTAACACCTTAAATTCTAAACCCTGAACAACCCTAAACCCTAAACCCTGAAAAACCCTAAACACTAATCAAAAAGCACCCTAAACACTAAACGCTAAAAACCCCTAAACCATTAACACTATACCCTAAACAACCCTAAACCCTTAACCCTAAACATTATACCCTAAACAATCCTAAACCCTAAACAACCATAACTCTAAACCCTAAAACACTATACAACCCTACACCATAAACCTTAAAAAATCCTATATCATAAACCCTTAACAACCCTATACACTAAATCCTAAACAACCCTAAACAACTCTAAACAACTCTAAACGCTAAACCCTAAACAACCCTAAACATTAAACAATCTTAAACGCTATAACCTAAACCTAAACCACCCTAAAACTTAAACAATCCTAAACCCTAAACCTTAAACCCTAAACCCTAAATCCTAAACCATAAATCTAACAAAAACCATAACCCTAACCCTAAACCTAAACCTAACCCTAACCCTAACCCTAACCTTAACCCCCTAGCCCTAACCCTAACCCTAAGCCTAACATAACCCCATAACCCTAACTCTAACCCTAATGCTAACCCTAACTCTAACCCTAACCCTAACCCCTTAACCTTAAACCCTAAATACTAAACCCTGAACTACCATAAATCCTAAACCCTGAACAACCCTAAATCCTAAACCCTGAATAACCCTAAACACTAAACTCTAAACAACCCTGAACAACCCTAATCACTAAACCATAAACAACCCTAAACAACCCTATACCCTAAACCTTAAACACTAAACCCTAAACAACCCTAAACCCTAAACCATTAACACTATACCCTAAACAACACTAAACACTAAACACCAAACAACCCTAAACCCTAAACCTTAAACACTAAACCCTAAACAACCCTAAACTCTAAACACTAAACACTAAACAACCCTAAACACTTAACCCTAAACACTATACCCTAAACAACCCTCAACAACTTTAAACCCTAAACCCTAAACAACCCTAAACCTTAAACAATCCTAAACTCTAAACCCTAAACCCTAAACCTAAACCACCCTAAATCTTAAACAATCCTAAACCCTAAACCTTAAACCCTAAACACTAAACCCTAAACCCTAAACAACCCTAAACCCTAAACCCTAAACCTAACAATAACCATAACCCTAACCTTAACCCTAGCCCTAACCCTAATTCTAACCACTGCACATGCGCACCACTCTAACTCTAGCCCTAACCCTAACTTTAACTTGAACCCGAACCCGAACCCTAACCCTAACCGTAACACTAACCCTAACCCGGGTACAAACCGAAAAGACTGGGACTCTCCAATATGAGCTGCACATCGGAAGTATCTGAAAACGCTGCCACTGTAACTGAAAAGTTGAAAAGACCCACGAAACACCCAAAACGACTAAGAAGTCCCCGGAATGGGTTGCATGTCAATATTTACTGAATACCCAGCCTTGGTGAATGAAAAGTTGAAAGGACAGTCTAACCAGCCAAAACGACTGGGAAGTCCTCGGAATAAACTGCACGTCCGATATGAATGAAAACGTGCCCCGGTGACTGAAAAGATGAAATGACCTGCGAACCACTCCACAGGACAGGTAAGTCCACGGAATGGGCTGCACGTCGGAGGTAAATGAAAAGTCTACCCGGTGATTGAACTGTTGAAACAACTCGAAATCACCTGAAACGACAGTGAAGTTCACGAAACGGGTTGCCCGTCACAAGTCATTAAAAACGCTGCCCGGGTGACTAAGAAGTTTAAACGACACGCGAACCACACGAAACGACTGTGAAATCTCAGTAATAGGTTGCATGTCGTAAATGACTGAAAACGCTTCCTTGGTGACTGAAAAGGTTACACGCTTCGCAAACCTCACTAAACGACTATAAAGTACCAGAAACATACGGCGCGTGGGTTATAATAGAAAACGTTGCCCGGGATACTGAAAGGGTAAAACGACCCGGAAATGACCCAAAACGACCAGGAAGTTTTTGGAATAGGCTGCACATAAGAAGTGACTGAAAACACTGCCCGACTGACCGAAAAGTTGAAAAGAACTGAGTCCCACCCTAAGTGACTGGGAAGTCCACAGAGTAGACTGCACGTAGGGAGTGTTTGAAAACGCTGCCTCGGTAGAAACGATCTGTGAATAACACAAAACGACTGGGAAGACCTTGGATTAGCTGCACGTTGGTAGTTCCTGAAAACGCTGCCCCGGTGACTGAAAGTAGAAACGACAGGCGAAACAGCAAAAACGACTAGGAAGTACCCGGAATAAGATGAACATCGGTTATGACTGAAAACGCTGTCCCGCTGACTGAAGAGTTGAAAGAATATGTGATTTACAAAAAAAGACTTGGAAGTACCCAGAATGGACTGCACGTCGGAAGTGACTGCAAACTTCACCGGTAAATTTAAATAGACCCGCGAACCTGTCAATGTCTCTGGGAAGACCAAGGAATCAGTTGCACTTTGGGAGTGACTGAAAACAATGCCCGAGTGACTGAAGAGTTGAAACGACCTGGAAACCACACGAAACTACTGGTAATTTTTCGAAATGAGCTGCACATCGGAAATAAGTGAAATATGCTACACAGGTGACTGTAAATTTGAAACGATCAGCGAACCAGTCAAAGCAACTGGGAAGTCCACGGAGTGGGTTGCACGTCGGAAGTGATTGAAAACGCTAGGCGGGTGACTGAAAAGTTGAAACGACCCGTGCACAATCCTAAATGACTGGGTAGTCACAGGAATGGGTGGCATGTCAGAAGTGACTGAAAACGCTGCACTGTTGACTGAAAAGTTGAAACGAACCGGGAACCACCCGAAACATCTTAGAAGTCACCGGAAGGGTTGCCCGTAGAAAGTGGCTAAAATCGGTGTGCTGGTGACTTACAAAATTATTCGACCCGCCAACCACACAAAACGACTGTCTCTGCAACGTATTTCATGTCGGTTGTGATGAAAAACACTGCCTCAGAGACTTAAAAAGTTGAAACTGTGATCCACCAAAAGCGACTGGTGAATCCCGGCACAGCGGCTATTTAAAAGTGACTAAAAAACGCTACCCCTAAACAGTGAAATGTAGAAACGAACTGCGATTTACACGAAACAAATAGGGAGTCCCTGGAACTGACTACACGTCAGAAGTGACTCAAAAGTCTAAACTTTGACTGTAACTTTAAAACGACCAGCAAACCTCCCAAAACGACTGGGAAGTCCCCAGAATAAGCTGCACGTCGGATATGACTGAAAACGCTGCCCTGGTGTTCAACAATTTAAAACAACTCGCGAACCACCGAAAACGACAATGAAGTCCGCAGAACATGCTACACATCGGAACCGACTAAAAACTCTACCCGGTGACTGAATGGTTGAAACGACCTCCGAACCAAAAAAACAATTTGGAAGTCCCCATTACTGGCTGCATGTCCATAGTGACTGAACACGCTAGATACGTAGAAACGTCCATCGAACGACTGGGAAAACGCTGAAATGGGCTGCACATAGGAATTGACACAAAACGCTACTTCCATGACTGAAAAGTTGAAATGAACTGCGATCAACCCAAAACGACTTTGAATTCCCCAGAATTGGCTGCACGTCCCAAGTGATTGAAAAGTCTACCCATTGACTGTAAACTTGAAACGACCCAAAAACTACTAAGTACAACTGGAGATTCTCCTGAATGGGCTACATGTCAAATTTGACTGAAAACGCTGCCCAGGTGAATAAAAAGTTGAAACGCGAACCACCCAAAACAACTAGGAAGTACACGGAATGGTCAGCACGTCGGACGTGACTGAAAACGCTGACCCGGGGGCTGAAAGGTTGAAACGACCAGAAATGACTGGGAAATTTCCGTAAAGAGCTTGCAAATAGGAAGTGACGCAAATCTCTGCTTCAGTGACTGAAAAGTCGAAACGACAAGCGAAACAACAATAAAGACTGGAAAGTCCCCACCATGGGCTGTACGTCGGAAGTGACTGAAAACGCTGCCCGGTTACTGATAAGTTGAAATGACATGCGAAACTTTTGAAACGATTGGGAAGTCCATGAAACGAGTTGTATGTCGGAAGTGACTGAAAACGCTGCCCGTGTGACTGAAAATTTGAAAACACAGGAGAACCACCAAAACGACTGGGAAGTCTCCAGAATGGGTGCATGTTAGTAGTTACTGAAAAAGTTGCCCAAACGTTGCCCTGGTGACTGAAAAATTGAAAGGAAGGGCGAACCACGCAAAACGACTAGGAAATTCACGGAATTGGCTGCACATAGGAAGTGATAGAAAACGCTGACCTGTGATTGAAAAGTTGACACGACCTAAGAACTATCCTAAATGTCTGGAAAGTCCCCAGAATTGGCAGACTATACTGAAAACGCTGCCCCAGAAACTTTAAAGGTGAAACGATATGTGATCCACGCGAAATGACTGGGAAGTCCCAGAAATGTGCTGCTTAACGTGACTGAAAATGCGTGTCTGGTTACTGAAAAGTTGAATGAAACTGAGAACCACACAAAACAAATGGTAAGTCCATGAAACGGTCTGCACGTCGGACATGACTGACAACGCTGCATCGGTAACTGAATATTGAAACGACACGCGAACCTCACAAAATGATTGAGAGGTCATCAGAACGGGATGCACTTAGAAATTGACAGAAGACACTGCCCATTGACTTAAAGTTGAAATGACCCGCGAATCACCCAAAACGACTAGGAAGTCCCGAGATTAAACTGCACTTTGGAATTAATTGAGAACGCTGCTCTGATGACAGGAAACTTGAACCGTGATCCTCCTTAAACGACTGGAAGACCCGGAATGTGCCGCAGGTCGGAAGTGACTGAAAAAGCAGTCCCACTTAGTGTAAAGTTGAAACAACTCACAAACCACCAAAAACGACTGGGAAGATCACCGAATGGGCTGCACGTAGGAAGTTACGGAAAATGTTGCCCCAAGTGAATGAAAATAGAAAACACTCGCGAACCTCTGAAAACGACTGTGAAGTCTCCGGAATGTGCTTCACATTGAAAGTGACTAAAACGCTTACCGGGTGACTGAAAAGTTCAAACGACCCACAAAATTCACAAATAGACTGGGAAGTCGTCAGAATGGGTTGCACGTCCGAATTAACTGAAAATGATTTTGCGGTGACTGAAGAGTTGAAACGAACCGAGAATTACCCAAAACAACTGGGAAGTTCCTGGAACGAGCTGCACGTTGAAATTGACTGAAAACGCTGTCCAGGTGAATGAAATATTCCAATTTCGAGCGAACCACGCAAAAAATACTCAGAAGTCATCGAAACGGGCTGCTCATAGGAATTGACTGATAATAGTGCCCCAATGACTGAAAATTTGTAATGAAACGCCAATCGCCCATCTTGACTGGGAAGTCACCGGTATGGGATGAACGTCGGAAGGTACTGAGAAAGTTTCCCCGGTGACTAAGAGGTTGAAACGACATGTGACTCACCAAAACGACTGGGAAGTATCCGGAATGGGATGCACGTCAGAAATGACTGAAAATTCTACCCGGTGACTGTAAAGTTTAAACGTTTCGAGAACCACCCAAAACGAATGGGAAGTCACCGGATGGGCTGCATGTCTGACATGACTGAAACGTTGCTCATTTGACAGAAAAGTTGAAAAGACCCGCACACAGCTCAAAACGAGTTGGAAGACTACGGAACGGGTTGCATGTCTGAAGTGACTGAATCGCTGCCCCTTTGGCAGAAAAGTTGAAACGACCTGCACACAACTCAAAACGAGTGGGAAGACCACGGAACAGGTTGCACGTTGGAATTGACTGAAAACTTTTCTTCGGTGATTGAAAAGTTGAAATGACCCGCAAATCATGGAAAACGACTGGGAAGTCCTGAGAAAGAACTGTATGTCGGAAGTGACTGAAAACATATCCCGGTGACTCAAAAGGTCAAACGACCCGTGAAGCTCCCAAAACGACTGGTAAGTCTTTTGAACGGGCTGCACGTCGGAGTTGACAGAAAATGCTGTACTGGTGACTAAAAAGTTGAAGCGACCCGCCAACCACCCAAAACGACTGGGAAGTTCTCGAAATGGGCTGCTCATAGAAAGTGATTGAAAAAACTGTTTCAGAGACTGAAAAGGTGAAACAACCCGCAATTCACCAAAAACGACTGGGTATGCCCTGGAATAGGCTGCATGTCCTTTGTGATAGAAAACGCTGTCCCGGTGACTGAAAAGTTGATACGTCTCGCGAACCACACATAACGAGTGGAAAGTCCCCGACACATGCTGCACGTCGTGACTAAAAATGCTGAACCGGTGACTGAAAAGTTGAAACTACACGCGAATCACCCAAAACAACTGGGAAGTACCCGAAACCTGCTGTACTTCGTTATTGACTGAAGACACTACCCCAGTAACTAAAAAGTTGAAACTACTACTCTCCCTTCTCTGTCTCTCTTTCTCTCTCCTACCTCTTCTCTCTTTTTCTCTTCATCTCTCCGTTCTTTCCCTTTACCTTTATCTCCTTTCTCTCCTCTCTCCATCTGTTGCCGCTCTCGCCTCTTTTTCCTCTCTGTCATCTCTCAATTTTTCACTCTCCTCTTTCTTCTCTTTATCCTCTCTTTCTCTATGATTTTCTCTTTCTCTCTCTCCTCTCTATCTCTCTATCTCCTTTATCTCTCTCCACTCTCTCCTTCCCCTCTATCTTTTTGTCTCTCCCCTCTCTCTCTCGACTCTCTCTTTCTACTCTCTCTCTTATTCGTTCCTCTCTCTCCTCTCTCCTCTCTCTCCTCTTTCTCTCATTTTTTTCTTTCTCTCTCCTCTCTCTTCTTTTTCTCTCCATTATCTATTATTCTCTCCCTCCTCTCTGTCCTCTTTCTTTTTCTCTTTCTCACCTTTCTCCTATTTCTATCTTTCCTCGCTCCTCTCTGTCTCTTTGTTGTGTCTTTCTCCTCTCTCTCTTTAACTTTCACTCCTCTCTCTTTTTTCTATCTCCTCTTTATTCTCTCTCTCTCCTCTATCTCCCTTTCTCTCTCCTCTCTCTCGCTTCTCTCTTGTCTCTTACGCTTCTCTCACTTTAATATCTCTCTCCTCTCCTCTCTCTTCACTCTCTCTTCTCTGTCTCACTCTTTCTCATCTGTCTTTCTCTTCCTTCCCTTTTTCTCTCTATCTCTCCTCTTTCTACTCTCTCCTCTCTATTTTCTCTCTCTTACACTTCTCTTTCTCCTCTTTCTCCTCTCTGTCTCTTACACTCTTCTCACTCTAATCTCTTTCCTCTATCTCTTCTCTGTCTCTTTGTTTCTCATCTCTCTCTTTTTTTCTCTCTAAACTCTTTCTATTCTGTCTTTCCATCTTTCTATTCTCTCCTCTCTCTTCTCTTTGCTCTCTCCTCTCTCTTGCTTCAATCTCTCTCCTCTCTCTTCTCTCTCTTGCTTTCAATGTCTCTTTCTCTCTTCTCTGTCTCTGTTTATCATGTCTCTCCTCTCCTATCTCTCCTATCTCTCATCTTGCTCTCTTTGTCACTCTACCCTCTTTCTACTCTCTCTCCTCTCCTTTTTGAATCTTGACACACTCTTACACTCCTCTCTTTCTCTGCTCTCTCTCGCTGTCACCAAAAGTATTAATGTCACCAAAATTTTTGATGTCATCTAAATGATTAATGTCACTGAAATAATTAATGTTTACTAAAGAATTAACGTTACCAAAATAATCAATGTCAGAATAATTTATATACCCAAAATAATTGTCACCAAAATCATTAATGTGCAATTTTGCCCCAAAATAAGAATTTCTGGCTTTTTGCTCCAAAATAAGAAAAATTGCTGCAATTTTGCACGAAAATAAGGGCAATTTCTGGAATTTTGTCCAAAAAACGGGGCATTTTTGCCTTTTCGACCCAAAACTGGGGGAATCTCTGCCTTTCTGGCCCAAAATAAGGGAAATTTCTGCAATTTTGCCCCAAAATGAGGGGAATTTCTGGAATTTTGCCCAAAAATAAAAGGAATTTCTGCCTCTCTGCCCCAAAATAAATGTCTGCAATTTTGCCACAAAATAAAAGAATTTTCTGCCTTTTTGCCATTAAATAAGGGAAATTTCTTCATTTTTGCCCCAAAATAAAAGTAATTTTTGCATTTTTGCGCCAAAATTAGAAGAATTTTTGCCTTTTTGCCCCAAAACAAAAAGAATTTCTGATTTTTGCCCCAAAATAAGTGGAATTTCTGAGATTTTTCCCTGAAATAAGTTAAATTTCTACAATTCTGCCCCAAATAAGCGAAATTTCAGCAATTTTGCCCTAAATTAGGTGAATTTCTGCAATTTTGCTCCAAAATATAAGGATTTTCTGCCTTTTTGGAAAAAAAATAAAGGGAATTTTTGCCATTTTGCTATAAAAAAAGGGAAATTTCTTCCTTTTTTCCTCAAAATAAGTTGAATTTCTGCCGTTTTACATCAATATATGTGGAATTTCTGCCTTTTTCCCCAAAATAGAGGGAATTTCTGTCTTTTTGCCCAAAAATAAAAGGAATTTCTAAATTTTGCCCTGAAATAATTGAAATTTCTGCAATTTTACCCCAAAACAAGGGGATATTCTACCTTTTTGCCACAAAATATGGGGAATTTCAGCCTTATTACCTCAAAATAAATAGAATTTCTGCTTTTTGCACCAAAATTTCAGGAATATCTGCCTTTTTGCCCCGAAATAAGGAAAAATTTTTGCAATTTTGTACCAAATAAAAGAAATTTCCGCCTTTTTGCCCCAAAATAAGAGAAATTTCTGCCTTTTTTCCCTGAAATAAGTGAAATTTCTGCAATTTTGCCCCCAAAAAAGGAAAATTTCTGCCTTTTTTTCCTGAAATAAGTGAAATTTCTGCAATTTTGCCCCCAAAAAAGGAAAATTTCTGCCTTTTTTTCCTGAAATAAGTGAAATTTCTGCAATTTTGCCCCAAAATAAGGGAAATTTCTGCAATTTTGCCCTAAAATAAGGGAAATTTCTGCAATTTTTCCCCATAATAAGGGAAATTTCTGCAATTTTGCCCCAAAATAAAGGGAATTTCTGTTTTTGCCCCCAAATAAGGGAGATTTCTGCAATTTTGCCCTAAAATATAGGGGATTTTCTGCATTTTTTGCCGAAAATAAGGAGAATTTCTGACATTTTGCCGCAAAATAAGTGAAATTTCTGCAGTTTTACCCCAAAATAAGGAAAATTTCTGCCTTTTTGCCCAAAAATTAGAAAAATTTCTGCAATTTTGCTCCAAAATACAAAGAATTTTTGCCTTTTTGCCCGAAAATAAAGGGAATGTATACCTTTTTGCCATAAAAAAGCAAATTTCTTCATTTTTGCCCCAAAATAAGGGGATTTTCCACCTTTTTGACTCAAAATAAGTGCAATTTCTGCCTTTTCCCCAAAATAAACAAAATTTCTGCCTTTTTGCCCCAAAATATGGGGAATTTCTGAATTTTTGCCCCAAAATAAGAAAAATTTCTGCAATTTTGTACCAAAATAAAAAAAATTTCTGCCTTTTTGCCCCCCCCCAAAAAAATTTCTGCCTTTTTTCCCTGAAATACGTGAAATTTCTGCAATTTTGCCCCAAAATAAGGGAAATTTCTACAATTTTGCCCCAATGCAAAGGAAATTTCTGCAATTTTGCCCCAAAATAAGGGGAATTTCTGACTGTTTGCTCCCGAAAAAGGAGATTTTCTGTCTTTTTGCCCCAAAATAAGGAGAATTTCTGCCTTTTTGCCCGAAAATTATGAGAATTTCTGCAATTTTGCTTCAAAATACGGGGAATTTCTGCCTTTTAGCCCCAAAATAAAGGGAATTTCTGCATTTTACCTCAAATTGAGAATAATTTCTGCCTTTTGCCTCAAAATAAGGGGAATTTTCTGCCTTTTTGTTTCAAAATAAGAAAAATTTCTTCAATTTTGTACCATAATAAAAGAAATTTCTGCTCTTTGCCCCAAAATAAAAGGAATTTCTGACTTTTTGCCCTGAAATAAATGAAATTTCTGCAATTTTGCCCCAAATAAGGGAAATTTCTGCAATTTTGCCTCAAAATAAGGTAAATTCCTGCAATTTTGTCCCAAAATATGTGGAATTTCTGAGTTTTGCCCCAAAATAAGGAGAATTTCTGTCTTTTTGCCCAACAATTAGGGGAATTTCTTCATTTTTGCTTCAAAATAAGGGGAATTTCTGCCTTTTTGTCTCAAAAGAAGTGGAATTTCTGTATTTTCCTTCCAAAACAAAGGGAATTTCTGTCCTTTTTGTCCCAAAATAAGGAAAATTTCTGACATTACCCTGAAATAAGTGAAATGTTTGCAATTTTACTCCAAAATACGGGAAATTTCTGCCTTTTTGCCTGAAAATAAGAAGAATGCATACCTTTTTGCTATAAAAAGGGAAATTTCTGCAATTTTGCTCCAAAATAAAGGGAATTTCTGTTTTTGCCCCCAAATAAGGGAGATTTCTGCAATTTTGCCCTAAAATATAGGGGATTTTCTGCATTTTTTGCCGAAAATAAGGGGAATTTCTGACATTTTGCCGCAAAATAAGTGAAATTTCTGCAGTTTTACCCCAAAATAAGGAAAATTTCTGCCTTTTTGCCCAAAAATTAGAAAAATTTCTGCAATTTTGCTCCAAAATACAAAGAATTTCTGCCTTTTTGCCCGAAAATAAAGGGAATGTATACCTTTTTGCCATAAAAAAGCAAATTTCTTCATTTTTGCCCCAAAATAAGGGGATTTTCCACCTTTTTGACTCAAAATAAGTGCAATTTCTGCCTTTTCCCCAAAATAAACAAAATTTCTGCCTTTTTGCCCCAAAATATGGGGAATTTCTGAATTTTTGCCCCAAAATAAGAAAAATTTCTGCAATTTTGTACCAAAATAAAAAAAATTTCTGCCTTTTTGCCCCCCCAAAAAAATTTCTGCCTTTTTTCCCTGAAATACGTGAAATTTCTGCAATTTTGCCCCAAAATAAGGGAAATTTCTACAATTTTGCCCCAATGCAAAGGAAATTTCTGCAATTTTGCCCCAAAATAAGGGGAATTTCTGACTGTTTGCTCCCGAAAAAGGAGATTTTCTGTCTTTTTACCCCAAAATAAGGAGAATTTCTGCCTTTTTGCCCGAAAATTATGAGAATTTCTGCAATTTTGCTTCAAAATACGGGGAATTTCTGCCTTTTAGCCCCAAAATAAAGGGAATTTCTGCATTTTACCTCAAATTGAGAATAATTTCTGCCTTTTGCCTCAAAATAAGGGGAATTTTCTGCCTTTTTGTTTCAAAATAAGAAAAATTTCTTCAATTTTGTACCATAATAAAAGAAATTTCTGCTCTTTGCCCCAAAATAAAAGGAATTTCTGACTTTTTGCCCTGAAATAAATGAAATTTCTGCAATTTTGCCCCAAATAAGGGAAATTTCTGCAATTTTGCCTCAAAATAAGGTAAATTCCTGCAATTTTGTCCCAAAATATGTGGAATTTCTGAGTTTTGCCCCAAAATAAGGAGAATTTCTGTCTTTTTGCCCAACATATAGGGAATTTCTGCCTTTTTGCCCAACAATTAGGGGAATTTCTTCATTTTTGCTTCAAAATAAGGGGAATTTCTGCCTTTTTGCCTCAAAAGAAGTGGAATTTCTGTATTTTCCTTCCAAAACAAAGGGAATTTCTGTCCTTTTTGTCCCAAAATAAGGAAAATTTCTGACTTATTACCCTGAAATAAGTGAAATATTTGCAATTTTACTCCAAAATACGGGAAATTTCTGCCTTTTTGCCTGAAAATAAGAAGAATGCATACCTTTTTGCTATAAAAAGGGAAATTTCTGCAATTTTGCTCCAAAATAAGGGGAATTTCTGCTTTTTTGCCTCTAAATAAATGGATTTCTGTCTTTTTCCCCCCATACAAATGGAATTTCTGTATTTTTTGCCCCAAAATAAGGAAAATTTCTGATTTATTACCCTGAAATAAGTGAAATTTCTGCAATTTTGCCCCAGTATAAGAGAAATTTCTGCATTTTTGCCCCCAAATAAGGGGAATTTCAGCCTTTTTACCTCAAAATAAGGGAAATTTCTGCATTTTTGCCACAAAATATTAGGAATTTCTGCCTTTTTGCTCCCAAAAATGGAAAATTTCGGCCTTTTTTCCCTGAAAAAAGTGAAATTTCTGCAATTTTGCCCCTAAATAAGTAAAATTTCTGCAATTTTGCCCCAAAATAAGGGAAATTTTGGGAATTTTGCACCAAAAGAAATGGAATTTCTGCAATTTTGCCCCAAAATTAGGGACATTTCTGCATTTTTGCCCCCAAATAAGGGGAATTTCAGCCTTTTTACCTCAAAATAAGGGGAATTTCTGGAATTTTGCCCCAAAATAAGTGGAATTTCTGAGTCTTGCCCCAAAATAAGGAGAATTTCTGTCTTTTTGCCCCAACATATAGGGAATTTCTGCCTTTTTGCCCCACAATTAGGGGATTTTCTGCAATTGTGCTCCAAAAAACGGGATATTTCTGCTTTTTTGCCTGAAAATAAGGAGAATATATACCTTTTGCCACAAAAAAAGGGAAATTTCTTCATTTTTGCCACAAAATAAGAGGAATTTCTGCCTTCTTACCTCACAATAAGTGAAATTTCTGCCTTTTTACCCAAAAATAAACAAAATTTCTGTCTTTTTGCCCAAAAATAAAAGGAATTTTTGAATTTTGCCCTGAAATAAGTGAAATTTCTGCAATTTTGCCCCAAAATAAGGGAAATTTCTGCCTTTTTGCCACAAAATGAAGGGAATTTCTGTGTTTTTGCCCCAAAATAAGGGGAATTTCAGCATTTTACCTCATAATAAGGCGAATCTCTGCCTTTTTGCCCCAAAATATGGGGAATTTCTTCATTTTTGCCCCAAAATAAAGAAAATTTCTGCAATTTTGTACCAAAATAAAAGAAATTTCTGCCTTTTTGCCCCAAAATAAGAGAAATTTCTGCACTTTTTCCCTGAAATAAGTGAAATTTCTGCAATTTTGCCCCAAAATAAGGGAAATTTCTGCAATTTTGCCCCAAAATAAAGGGAATTTCTGTTTTTGCCACCAAATAAGGGAGATTTCTGCAATTTTGCCCTAAAAAATAGGGGATTTTCTGCATTTTTTGCCAAAAATAAGGGGAATTTCTGACATTTTGCCGCAAAATAAGTGAAATTTCTGCAGTTTTACCCCAAAATAAGGAAAATTTCTGCCTTTTTGCCCAAAAATTAGAAAAATTTCTGCAATTTTGCTCCAAAATACAAAGAATTTCTGCCTTTTTGCCCGAAAATAAAGGGAATGTATACCTTTTTGCCATAAAAAAGCAAATTTCTTCATTTTTGCCCCAAAATAAGGGGATTTCCCACCTTTTTGACTCAAAATAAGTGCAATTTCTGCCTTTTCCCCAAAATAAACAAAATTTCTGCCTTTTTGCCCCAAAATATGGGGAATTTCTGAATTTTTGCACCAAAATAAGAAAAATTTCTGCAATTTTGTACCAAAATAAAAAAATTTCTGCCTTTTTGCCCCCCCAAAAAAATTTCTGCCTTTTTTCCCTGAAATACGTGAAATTTCTGCAATTTTGCCCCAAAATAAGGGAAATTTCTACAATTTTGCCCCAATGCAAAGGAAATTTCTGCAATTTTGCCCCAAAATAAGGGGAATTTCTGACTGTTTGCTCCCGAAAAAGGAGATTTTCTGTCTTTTTGCCCCAAAATAAGGAGAATTTCTGCCTTTTTGCCCGAAAATTATGAGAATTTCTGCAATTTTGCTTCAAAATACGGGGAATTTCTGCCTTTTAGCCCCAAAATAAAGGGAATTTCTGCATTTTACCTCAAATTGAGAATAATTTCTGCCTTTTGCCTCAAAATAAGGGGAATTTTCTGCCTTTTTGTTTCAAAATAAGAAAAATTTCTTCAATTTTGTACCATAATAAAAGAAATTTCTGCTCTTTGCCCCAAAATAAAAGGAATTTCTGACTTTTTGCCCTGAAATAAATGAAATTTCTGCAATTTTGCCCCAAATAAGGGAAATTTCTGCAATTTTGCCTCAAAATAAGGTAAATTCCTGCAATTTTGTCCCAAAATATGTGGAATTTCTGAGTTTTGCCCCAAAATAAGGAGAATTTCTGTCTTTTTGCCCAACAATTAGGGGAATTTCTTCATTTTTGCTTCAAAATAAGGGGAATTTCTGCCTTTTTGTCTCAAAAGAAGTGGAATTTCTGTATTTTCCTTCCAAAACAAAGGGAATTTCTGTCCTTTTTGTCCCAAAATAAGGAAAATTTCTGACATTACCCTGAAATAAGTGAAATGTTTGCAATTTAACTCCAAAATACGGGAAATTTCTGCCTTTTTGCCTGAAAATAAGAAGAATGCATACCTTTTTGCTATAAAAAGGGAAATTTCTGCAATTTTGCTCCAAAATAAGGGGAATTTCTGCTTTTTTGCCTCTAAATAAATGGATTTCTGTCTTTTCCCCCCATACAAATGGAATTTCTGTATTTTTTGCCCCAAAATAAGGAAAATTTCTGATTTATTACCCTGAAATAAGTGAAATTTCTGCAATTTTGCCCCAGTATAAGAGAAATTTCTGCATTTTTGCCCCCAAATAAGGGGAATTTCAGCCTTTTTACCTCAAAATAAGGGAAATTTCTGCATTTTTGCCACAAAATATTAGGAATTTCTGCCTTTTTGCTCCCAAAAATGGAAAATTTCGGCCTTTTTTACCTGAAAAAAGTGAAATTTCTGCAATTTTGCCCCTAAATAAGTAAAATTTCTGCAATTTTGCCCCAAAATAAGGGAAATTTTGGGAATTTTGCACCAAAAGAAATGGAATTTCTGCAATTTTGCTCCAAAATTAGGGACATTTCTGCATTTTTGCCCCCAAATAAGGGGAATTTCAGCCTTTTTACCTCAAAATAAGGGGAATTTCTGGAATTTTGCCCCAAAATAAGTGGAATTTCTGAGTCTTGCCCCAAAATAAGGAGAATTTCTGTCTTTTTGCCCCAACATATAGGGAATTTCTGCCTTTTTGCCCCACAATTAGGGGATTTTCTGCAATTGTGCTCCAAAAAACGGGATATTTCTGCTTTTTTGCCTGAAAATAAGGAGAATATATACCTTTTGCCACAAAAAAAGGGAAATTTCTTCATTTTTGCCCCAAAATAAGAGGAATTTCTGCCTTCTTCCCTCACAATAAGTGAAATTTCTGCCTTTTTACCCAAAAATAAACAAAATTTCTGTCTTTTTGCCCAAAAATAGAAGGAATTTTTGAATTTTGCCCTGAAATAAGTGAAATTTCTGCAATTTTGCCCCAAAATAAGGGAAATTCCTGCCTTTTTGCCACAAAATAAAGGGAATTTCTGTATTTTTGCCCCAAAATAAGGGGAATTTCAGCATTTTACCTCATAATAAGGCGAATCTCTGCCTTTTTGCCCCAAAATATGGGGAATTTCTTCATTTTTGCCCCAAAATAAAGAAAATTTCTGCAATTTTGTACCAAAATAAAAGAAATTTCTGCCTTTTTGCCCCAAAATAAGAGAAATTTCTGCACTTTTTCCCTGAAATAAGTGAAATTTCTGCAATTTTGCCCCAAAATAAGGGAAATTTCTGCAATTTTGCCCCAAAATAAAGAAAATTTCTGCAATTTTACCCCAAAATAAGGGGAATTTCTGACTTTTTGCCCTGAAATAAGGAGAATTTCTGTCTTTTTGTTCCAAAATAATGTGAATTTCTGCATTTTCCTTCAAAATTAGGGAAATATGTGCAATTTTGCTTCAAAATACGGGGAAATCTGCCTTATTGCACAAAAATAAAGGGAATTTCTCCATTTTTGCACCAATATAAGGGGAATTTCTGAAATTTAGCTTTAAAATATGGGGAATTTCTGCGTTATTGTCCAAAATAAAGTGGAATTTCTGCATTTTTGCCCTGAAATATTTGAAATTTCTGCAATTTTACCCCAAAATAAGGGGAATTTCTGTTTTTGGCCCCAAAATTAAGGGAATTTCTGCTTTTTGCCCCAAAATAAGGCAAATATCTGCCTTTTTGCCCTGAAATATTTGAAATTTCTGCAATTTTACCCCAAAATAAGGGGAATTTCTGTTTTTGGCCCCAAAATTAAGGGAATTTCTGCTTTTTGCCCCAAAATAAGGCAAATATCTGACTTTTTGCCCAGAAATAATTGAAATTTCTGGAATTTTGCCCCAAAATAATAGGAATTTCTGCCTTTTTGCCGAAAATAAGGGGAATTTCAGCATTTTACCTTCAAATAAGGGGAATTTCTGACTTTTTGCCACAAAATAAGGGGAATTTCTGCCTTTATGCCCCAAAATAACGGGAATTTCAGCCTTTTTACCTCAAAATAAAAGTAATTTCTGCCTTTTTCCCCAAAATATGGGTAATTTTTGCCTTTTTGTTCCAAAATAAGGAAAATTTCTACAATTTTGTATCAAAATAAAAGAAATTTCTGTTTTTGCCCCAAAATAAAAGGAATTTCTGACTTTTTGCCCTGAAATAAATGAAATTCCTGCAATTATGCCCGAAAATAAGGGAAATTTGTGCCTTTTTGCCCCCAAATGAGGGGAATTTCTGCCTTTTTGCCCCAAAATATGGGGAATTTCAGGATTTTACCTCAAAATAAGGGGAATTTCAGCCTTTTTGCACCAAAATATGGGGAATTTCTGCCTTTTTGCCACAAAATAAGAAAAATTTCTGCAAGTCTGTAACAATATAAAAGAAATTTCTAAAATTTTGCCCCAAAATAAAGGAAATTTCTGATTTTTGCCCCAAAATAAAAAGAATTTCTCTATTTTTGCCCCAAAATAAAGGGAAATTCTGCCTTTTAGCCCCAAAATTAGGGGAGTTTCTGCAATTTTGCTCCAAAATACGAGAAATTTCTGTCTTTTTGCCCGAAAATAAAGGGAATGTATACCTTTTTGCCATAAAATCAAATTTCTTCATTTTTGCCCCAAAATAAGGGGAATTTCCACCTTTTTGACTCAAAATAAGTGCAATTTCTGCCTTTTCCCCAAAATAAACGAAATTTCTGTCTTTTTGCCCCAAAATAAGGGGAATTTCTGCCTTTTTACCTCAAATAAGGGGAATTTCTGCCTTTTTGCCCCAAAATATGGGGAATTTCTGACTTTTTGCCCCAAAATAAGAAAAATTTCTGCAATTTTGTACCAAAATAAAAAAAATTTCTGCCTTTTTGCCCCCCCAAAAAAATTTCTGCCTTTTTTCCCTGAAATACGTTAAATTTCTGCAATTTTGCCCCAAAATAAGGGAAATTTCTACAATTTTGCCCCAATGTAAAGGAAATTTCTGCAATTTTGCCCCAAAATAAGGGGAATTTCTGACTGTTTGCTCCCGAAAAAGGAGATTTTCTGTCTTTTTGCCCCATAATAAGGAGAATTTCTGCCTTTTTGCCCGAAAATTATGAGAATTTCTGCAATTTTGCTTCAAAATACAGGGAATTTCTTTTTTTTAGCCCCAAAATAAAGGGAATTTCTGCATTTTACCTCAAATTGAGAATAATTTCTGCCTTTTGCCTCAAAATAAGGGGAATTTTCTGCCTTTTTGTTTCAAAATAAGAAAAATTTCTTCAATTTTGTACCATAGTAAAAGAAATTTCTGCTCTTTGCCCCAAAATAAAAGGAATTTCTGACTTTTTGCCCTGAAATAAATGAAATTTCTGCAATTTTGCCCGAAAATAAGGGAAATTTGTGCCTCTTTGCCCCAAAATAAAAAGAAGTTTTGCCTTTTGCCCCAAAATATGGGGAATTTCAGCATTTTACCTCAAAATAAGAATTTCAGCCTTTTTGCCCCAAAATAAGGAAAATTCCTGCAATTTTGCCCCAAAATAAGTGGAATTTCTGAGTTTTGTCCCAAAATAAGGAGAATTTCTGTCTTTTTGCCCAAAATATAGGGAATTTCTGCCTTTTTACCAACAATTAGGGGAATTTCTTCATTTTTGCTTCAAAATAAGGGGAATTTCTGCCTTTTTGCCTCTAAAGAAGTGGAATTTCTGTATTTTCCTTCCAAAACAAAGGGAATTTCTGTGTTTTTTGCCCCAAAATAAGGAAAATTTCTGACTTATTACCCTGAAATAAGTGAAATGTTTGCAATTTTGCCCCAAAATAAGGGAAATTTCTGCCTTTTTGCCCCCAAATAAGGGGAATTTCAGCCTTTTTACCTCAAAATAAGGGGAATTTCTGCATTTTTGCCACAAAATATTAGGAATTTCTGCCTTTTTGCCCCAAAATAAGAAAAATTTCTGCCATTTTTACCTGAAATAAGTGAAATTTCTGCAATTTTGCCCCAAAATAAGGGAAATTTCTGGAAGTTTGCCCCAAAATAAGTGGAATTTCTGAGTTTTGCCCCAAAATAAGGAGAATTTCTGTCTTTTTGCCCCAACATATAGGGAATTTCTGCCTTTTTGCCCCACAATTAGGGGATTTTCTTCAATTCTGCTCCAAAATAGGGGGAATTTCTGCTTTTTTGCCTGAATATAAGGAGAATGTATACCTTTTGCCATAAAAAAGAGAAATTTCTTCATTTTTCCCCAAAATAAGAGGAATTTCTGCCTTCTTCCCTCAAAATAAGTGAAATTTCTGCCTTTTTACCTAAAAATGAACGGAATTTCTGTCTTTTTGCCCCAAAATGAAAGGAATTTTTGAATTTTGCCCTGAAATAAGTGAAATTTCTGCAATTTTGCCCCAAAATAAGGGAAATTTCTGCCTTTTTGCCACAAAATGAAGGAAATTTCTGTATTTTTGCCCCAAAATAAGGGGAATTTCAGCATTTTACCTCATAATAATGCAAATCTCTGCCTTTTTGCCCCAAAATATGGGGAATTTCTTCATTTTTGCCCCAAAATAAATAAAATTTCTGCAATTTTGTACCAAAATAAAAGAAATTTCTGCCTTTTTGCCCCAAAATAAGAGAAATTTCTGCACTTTTTCTCTGAAATAAGTGAAATTTCTGCAATTTTGCCCCAAAATAAGGGAAATTTCTGCAATTTTGCCCCAAAATAAAGAAAATTTCTGCAATTTTGTACCAAAATAAAAGAAATTTCTGCCTTTTTGCCCCAAAATAAGAGAAATTTCTGCAATTTTGCCCCAAAATAATAGGAATTTCTTCATTTTTGCCGAAAATAAGGGGAATTTCAGCTTTTTACCTTCAAATAAGGGGAATTTCTGCCTTTTTGCCACAAAAGAAGGGGAATTTCTGCCCTATTGCCCTTAAATAAGGAAAATTTCTGCTTTTCTGCCCCAATTAACGGGAATTTCTGCCATTTTGCCAGAAAGTAAAGGGAATTTCTGCCTTTAGGCCCCAAAATAACCGGAATTTCAGCCTTTTTACCTCAAAATAAAAGGAATTTCTGCCTTTTTCCCCAAAATATGGGTAATTTTTGCCTTTTTGTTCCAAAATAAGGAAAATTTCTACAATTTTGTATCAAAATAAAAGAAATTTCTGTTTTTGCCCCAAAATAAAAGGAATTTCTGACTTTTTGCCCTGAAATAAATGAAATTCCTGCAATTATGCCCGAAAATAAGGGAAATTTGTGCCTTTTTGCCCCCAAATGAGGGGAATTTCTGCCTTTTTGCCCCAAAATATGGGGAATTTCAGGATTTTACCTCAAAATAAGGGGAATTTCAGCCTTTTTGCACCAAAATATGGGGAATTTCTGCCTTTTTGCCACAAAATAAGAAAAATTTCTGCAAGTCTGTAACAATATAAAAGAAATTTCTAAAATTTTGCCCCAAAATAAAGGAAATTTCTGATTTTGCCCCAAAATAAAAAGAATTTCTCTATTTTTGCCCCAAAATAAAGGGAAATTCTGCCTTTTAGCCCCAAAATTAGGGGAGTTTCTGCAATTTTGCTCCAAAATACGAGAAATTTCTGCCTTTTTACCCGAAATTAAGTGGATTTTCTGCCTTTTTGCCCCCAAATAAGGGAAATTTCTGCAATTTTATCCCAAAATAAGGGAAATTTCTGCCTTTTTGCCCCAAAATAAGGGGAATTTCTGCCGTTTTGCCCTGAAATATGTGAAATTTCTGCAATTTTACCCCAAAATAAGGTGAATTTCTGCCTTTTTGCCCCAAAATAATGGGAATTTCTGCCTTTTTGCCCCAAAATAAGAAAAATTTTTGCTTTTTTTCTCTGAAATAAGTGAAATTTCTGCAATTTTGCCCTAAAATAAGGGAAATTTATGCATTTTTTCCCCATAATAAGGGAAATTTCTGCAATTTTGCCCCAAAATAAGGGGAATTTCTGTTTTTGTCCCCAAATAAGGGAAATTTCTGCAATTTTACCCCAAAATAAGGAAAATTTCTGCCTTTTTGCCCAAAAATTAGGGGAATTTCTGCAATTTTGCTCCAAAATACAAAGAATTTCTTCCTTTTTGCCCGAAAATAAAGGGAATGTATACCTTTTTGCCATAAAAAAGCAAATTTCTTTATTTTTGCCCCAAAATAAGGGGATTTTCCACCTTTTTGACTCAAAATAAGTGCAATTTCTGCCTTTTCCCCAAAATAAACGAAATTTCTGCCTTTTTGCCCCAAAATAAGGGGAATTTCAGCCTTATTACCTCAAAATAAGGAGATTTTCTGCATTTTTGCCCCAAAATATGGGGAATTTCTGACTTTTTGCCCCAAAATAAGAAAAATTTCTGCAATTTTGTACCAAAATAAAAAAAATTTCTGCCTTTTTGCCCCCCCAAAAAAATTTCTGCCTTTTTTTTCTCAAATACCTGAAATTTCTGCAATTTTGCCCCAAAATAAGGGAAATTTCTGCAATTTTGCCCCAATGTAAAGGAAATTTCTGCAATTTTGCCCCAAAATAAGGGGAATTTCTGACTGTTTGCTCCCGAAAAAGGAGATTTTCTGTCTTTTTGCCCCAAAATAAGGAGAATTTCTGCCTTTTTGCCCGAAAATTAAGAGAATTTCTGCAATTTTGCTTCAAAATACAGGGAATTTCTGCCTTTTAGCCCCAAAATAAAGGGAATTTCTGCATTTTACCTCAAATTGAGAATAATTTCTGCCTTTTGCCTCAAAATAAGGGGAATTTTCTGCCTTTTTGTTTCAAAATAAGAAAAATTTCTTCAATTTTGTACCATAATAAAAGAAATTTCTGCTCTTTGCCCCAAAATAAAAGGAATTTCTGACTTTTTGCCCTGAAATAAATGAAATTTCTGCAATTTTGCCCGAAAATAAGAGAAATTTGTGCCTCTTTGCCCCAAAATAAGAAGAAGTTTTGCCTTTTGCCCCAAAATATGGGGAATTTCAGCATTTTACCTCAAAATAAGAATTTCAGCCTTTTTGCCCCAAAATAAGGAAAATTTCTGCAATTTTGCCCCAAAATAAGGGGAATTTCTTCCTTTTTGCCCCAAAATAAAGGATATTTCAGCCTTTTTACCTGAAAATAAGTGAAATTTCTGCAATTTTGCCCCAAATAAGGGAAATTTCTGCAATTTTGCCTCAAAACAAGGTAAATTCCTGCAATTTTGCCCCAAAATTAGTGGAATTTCTGATTTTTGTCCCAAAATAAGGAGAATTTCTGTCTTTTTGCCCCAACATATAGGGAATTTCTGCCTTTTTGCCCAACAATTAGGGGAATTTCTTCATTTTTGCTTCAAAATAAGGGGAATTTCTGCCTTTTTGCCTCTAAAGAAGTGGAATTTCTGTATTTTCCTTCCAAAACAAAGGGAATTTCTGTGTTTTTTGCCCCAAAGTAAGGAAAATTTCTGACTTATTACCCTGAAATTAGTGAAATGTTTGCAATTTTGCCCCAAAATAAGGGAAATTTCTGCCTTTTTGCCCCCAAATAAGGGGAATTTCAGCCTTTTTACCTCAAAATAAGGGGAATTTCTGCATTTTTGCCACAAAATATTAGGAATTTCTGCCTTTTTGCCCCAAAATAAGAAAAATTTCTGCCATTTTTACCTGAAATAAGTGAAATTTCTGCAATTGTGCCCCAAAATAAGTAAAATTTCTGCAATTTTGCCCCAAAATAAGGGAAATTTCTGGAAGTTTGCCCCAAAATAAGTGGAATTTCTGAGTTTTGCCCCAAAATAAGGAGAATTTCTGTCTTTTTGCCCCAACATATAGGGAATTTCTGCCTTTTTGCCCCACAATTAGGGGATTTTCTTCAATTCTGCTCCAAAATAGGGGGAATTTCTGCTTTTTTGCCCGAAAATCATGGGAATGTATACCTTTTGCCACAAAAAAGAGAAATTTCTTCATTTTTGCCCCAAAATAAGAGGAATTTCTGCCTTCTTCCCTCAAAATAAGTGAAATTTCTGCCTTTTTACCTAAAAATGAACGGAATTTCTTTCTTTTTGCCCCAAAATAAAAGGAATTTTTGAATTTTGCCCTGAAATAAGTGAAATTTCTGCAATTTTGCCCCAAAATAAGGGAAATTTCTGCCTTTTTGCCACAAAATGAAGGGAATTTCTGTATTTTTGCCCCAAAATAAGGGGAATTTCAGCATTTTACCTCATAATAAGGCAAATCTCTGCCTTTTTGCCCCAAAATATGGGGAATTTCTTCATTTTTGCCCCAAAATAAAAAAATTTTCTGCAATTTTGTACCAAAATAAAAGAAATTTCTGCCTTTTTGCCCCAAAATAAGAGAAATTTCTGCACTTTTTCCCTGAAATAAGTGAAATTTCTGCAATTTTGCCCCAAAATAAGGGAAATTTCTGCAATTTTGCCCCAAAATAAAGAAAATTTCTGCAATTTTGTACCAAAATAAAAGAAATTTCTGCCTTTTTGCCCCAAAATAAGAGAAATTTCTGCACTTTTGCCCCAAAATAATAGGAATTTCTGCCTTTTTGCTGAAAATAAGGGGAATTTCAGCATTTTACCTTCAAATAAGGGGAATTTCTGCCCTATTGCCCTTAAATAAGGAAAATTTCTGCTTTTCTGCCCCAATTAACGGGAATTTCTGCCCTTTTGCCAGAAAGTAAAGGGAATTTCTGCCTTTATGCCCCAAAATAACGGGAATTTCAGCCTTTTTACCTCAAAATAAAAGGAATTTCTGCCTTTTTCCCCAAAATATGGGTAATTTTTGCCTTTTTGTTCCAAAATAAGGAAAAGTTCTACAATTTTGTATCAAAATAAAAGAAATTTCTGTTTTTGCCCGAAAATAAAAGGAATTTCTGACTTTTTGCCCTGAAATAAATGAAATTCCTGCAATTATGCCCGAAAATAAGGGAAATTTGTGCCTTTTTGCCCCCAAATGAGGGGAATTTCTGCCTTTTTGCCCCAAAATATGGGGAATTTCAGGATTTTACCTCAAAATAAGGGGAATTTCAGCATTTTTGCACCAAAATATGGGGAATTTCTGCCTTTTTGCCACAAAATAAGAAAAATTTCTGCAAGTCTGTAACAATATAAAAGAAATTTCTAAAATTTTGCCCCAAAATAAAGGAAATTTCTGATTTTTGCCCCAAAATAAAAAGAATTTCTCTATTTTTGCCCCAAAATAAAGGGAAATTCTGCCTTTTAGCCCCAAAATTAGGGGAGTTTCTGCAATTTTGCTCCAAAATACGAGAAATTTCTGCCTTTTTACCCGAAATTAAGTGGATTTTCTGCCTTTTTGCCCCCAAATAAGGGAAATTTCTGCAATTTTATCCCAAAATAAGGGAAATTTCTGCCTTTTTGCCCCAAAATAAGGGGAATTTCTGCCGTTTTGCCCTGAAATATGTGAAATTTCTGCAATTTTACCCCAAAATAAGGTGAATTTCTGCCTTTTTGCCCCAAAATAATGGGAATTTCTGCCTTTTTGCCCCAAAATAAGAAAAATTTTTGCTTTTTTTCTCTGAAATAAGTGAAATTTCTGCAATTTTGCCCTAAAATAAGGGAAATTTCTGCAATTTTTCCCCATAATAAGGGAAATTTCTGCAATTTTGCCCCAAAATAAGGGGAATTTCTGTTTTTGTCCCCAAATAAGGGAAATTTCTGCAATTTTGCCCTAAAATAAGGGGATTTTTTGCATTTTTTGCCAAAAATAAGGAGAATTTCTGACATTTTGCCGCAAAATAAGTGAAATTTCTGCAGTTTTACCCCAAAATAAGGAAAATTTCTGCCTTTTTGCCCAAAAATTAGGGGAATTTCTGCAATTTTGCTCCAAAATACAAAGAATTTCTGCCTTTTTGCCCGAAAATAAAGGGAATGTATACCTTTATGCCATAAAAAAGCAAATTTCTTCATTTTTGCCCCAAAATAAGGGGATTTTCCACCTTTTTGACTCAAAATAAGTGCAATTTCTGCCTTTTCCCCAAAATAAACGAAATTTCTGCCTTTTTGCCCCAAAATAAGGGGAATTTCAGCCTTATTACCTCAAAATAAGGGGAATTTCGGCATTTTTGCCCCAAAATATGGGGAATTTCTGACTTTTTGCCCCAAAATAAAAAAAATTTCTGCAAGTTTGTACCAAAATAAAAAAAAATTCTGCCTTTTTGCCCCCCCAAAAAAATTTCTGCCTTTTTTTTCTCAAATACCTGAAATTTCTGCAATTTTGCCCCAAAATAAGGGAAATTTCTGCAATTTTGCCCCAATGTAAAGGAAATTTCTGCAATTTTGCCCCAAAATAAGGGGAATTTCTGACTGTTTGCTCCCGAAAAAGGAGATTTTCTGTCTTTTTGCCCCAAAATAAGGAGAATTTCTGCCTTTTTGCCCGAAAATTAAGAGAATTTCTGCAATTTTGCTTCAAAATACAGGGAATTTCTGCCTTTTAGCCCCAAAATAAAGGGAATTTCTGCATTTTACCTCAAATTGAGAATAATTTCTGCCTTTTGCCTCAAAATAAGGGGAATTTTCTGCCTTTTTCTTTCAAAATAAGATAAATTTCTTTAATTTTGTACCATAATAAAAGAAATTTCTGCTCTTTGCCCCAAAATAAAAGGAATTTCTGACTTTTTGCCCTGAAATAAATGAAATTTCTGCAATTTTGCCCGAAAATAAGGGAAATTTGTGCCTCTTTGCCCCAAAATAAGAAGAAGTTTTGCCTTTTGCCCCAAAATATGAGGAATTTCAGCATTTTACCTCAAAATAAGAATTTCAGCCTTTTTGCCCCAAAATAAGGAAAATTTCTGCAATTTTGCCCCAAAATAAGGGAAATTTCTTCCTTTTTGCGCCAAAATAAAGGATATTTCAGCCTTTTTACCTGAAAATAAGTGAAATTTCTGCAATTTTGCCCCAAATAAGGGAAATTTCTGCAATTTTGCCTCAAAATAAGGTAAATTCCTGCAATTTTGCCCCAAAATAAGTGGAATTTCTGAGTTTTGTCCCAAAATAAGGAGAATTTCTGTCTTTTTGCCCCAACATATAGGGAATTTCTGCCTTTTTGCCCAACAATTAGGGGAATTTCTTCATTTTTGCTTCAAAATAAGGGGAATTTCTGCCTTTTTGCCTCTAAAGAAGTGGAATTTCTGTATTTTCCTTTCAAAACAAAGGGAATTTCTGTGTTTTTTGCCCCAAAATAAGGGAAATTTCTGCCTTTTTGCCCCCAAATAAGGGGAATTTCAGCCTTTTTACCTCAAAATAAGGGGAATTTCTGCATTTTTGCCACAAAATATTAGGAATTTCTGCCTTTTTGCCCCAAAATAAGAAAAATTTCTGCCATTTTTACCTGAAATAAGTGAAATTTCTGCAATTGTGCCCCAAAATAAGTAAAATTTCTGCAATTTTGCCCCAAAATAAGGGAAATTTCTGGAATTTTTCCCCAAAATAAGTGGAATTTCTGAGTTTTGCCCCAAAATAAGGAGAATTTCTGTCTTTTTGCCCCAACATATAGGGAATTTCTGCCTTTTTGCCCCACAATTAGGGGATTTTCTTCAATTCTGCTCCAAAATAGGGGGAATTTCTGCTTTTTTGCCCGAAAATAAGGGGAATGTATACCTTTTGCCACAAAAAAGAGAAATTTCTTCATTTTTGCCCCAAAATAAGAGGAATTTCTGCCTTCTTCCCTCAAAATAAGTGAAATTTCTGCCTTTTTACCTAAAAATGAACGGAATTTCTGTCTTTTTGCCCCAAAATAAAAGGAATTTTTGAATTTTGCCCTGAAATAACTGAAATTTCTACAATTTTGCCCCAAAATAAGGGAAATTTCTGCCTTTTTGCCACAAAATGAAGGGAATTTCTGTATTTTTGCCCCAAAATAAGAGGAATTTCAGCATTTTACCTCATAATAAGGCAAATCTCTGCCTTTTTGCCCCAAAATATGGGGAATTTCTTCATTTTTGCCCCAAAATAAAAAAAATTTCTGCAATTTTGTACCAAAATAAAAGAAATTTCTGCCTTTTTGCCCCAAAATAAGAGAAATTTCTGCACTTTTTCCCTGAAATAAGTGAAATTTCTGCAATTTTGCCCCAAATAAGGGAAATTTCTGCAATTTTGCCCCAAAATAAAGAAAATTTCTGCAATTTTGTACCAAAATAAACGAAATTTCTGCCTTTTTGCCCCAAAATAAGAGAAATTTCTGCACTTTTGCCCCAAAATAATAGGAATTTCTGCCTTTTTGCCGAAAATAAGGGGAATTTCAGCATTTTACCTTCAAATAAGGGGAATTTCTGCTTTTTTGCCACAAAATAAGGGGAATTTCTGCCCTATTGCCCTTAAATATGGAAAATTTCTGCTTTTCTGCCCCAATTAACGGGAATTTCTGCCCTTTTGCCAGAAAGTAAAGGGAATTTCTGCCTTTATGCCCCAAAATAACGGGAATTTCAGCCTTTTTACCTCAAAATATAAGGAATTTCTGCCTTTTTCCCCAAAATATGGGTAATTTTTGCTTTTTTGATCCAAAATAAGGAAAATTTCTACAATTTTGTATCAAAATAAAAGAAATTTCTGTTTTTGCCCGAAAATAAAAGAAATTTCTGACTTTTTGCCCTGAAATAAATGAAATTCCTGCAATTATGCCCGAAAATAAGGGAAATTTGTGCCTTTTTGCCCCCAAATGAGGGGAATTTCTGCCTTTTTGCCCCAAAATATGGGGAATTTCAGGATTTTACCTCAAAATAAGGGGAATTTCAGCCTTTTTGCACCAAAATATGGGGAATTTCTGCCTTTTTGCCACAAAATAAGAAAAATTTCTGCAAGTCTGTAACAATATAAAAGAAATTTCTAAAATTTTGCCCCAAAATAAAGGAAATTTCTGATTTTTGCCCCAAAATAAAAAGAATTTCTCTATTTTTGCCCCAAAATAAAGGGAAATTCTGCCTTTTAGCCCCAAAATTAGGGGAGTTTCTGCAATTTTGCTCCAAAATACGAGAAATTTCTGCCTTTTTACTCGAAATTAAGTGGATTTTCTGCCTTTTTGCCCCCAAATAAGGGAAATTTCTGCAATTTTATCCCAAAATAAGGGAAATTTCTGCCTTTTTGCCCCAAAATAAGAGGAATTTCTGCCGTTTTGCCCTGAAATATGTGAAATTTCTGCAATTTTACCCCAAAATAAGGTAAATTTCTGCCTTTTTGCCCCAAAATAATGGGAATTTCTGCCTTTTTGCCCCAAAATAAGAAAAATTTTTGCTTTTTTTCTCTGAAATAAGTGAAATTTCTGCAATTTTGCCCTAAAATAAGGGAAATTTCTGCAATTTTTCCCCATAATAAGGGAAATTTCTGCAATTTTGCCCCAAAATAAGGGGAATTTCTGTTTTTGTCCCCAAATAAGGGAAATTTCTGCAATTTTGCCCTAAAATAAGGGGATTTTCTGCATTTTTTGTCAAAAATAAGGGGAATTTCTGACATTTTGCCGCAAAATAAGTGAAATTTCTGCAGTTTTACCCCAAAATAAGGAAAATTTCTGCCTTTTTGCCCAAAAATTAGGGGAATTTCTGCAATTTTGCTCCAAAATACAAAGAATTTCTGCCTTTTTGCCCGAAAATAAAGGGAATGTATACCTTTTTGCCATAAAAAAGCAAATTTCTTCATTTTTGCCCCAAAATAAGGGGAATTTCCACCTTTTTGACTCAAAATAAGTGCAATTTCTGCCTTTTCCCCAAAATAAACGAAATTTCTGCCTTTTTGCCCCAAAATAAGGGGAATTTCTGCCTTTTTGCCCCAAAATATGGGGAATTTCTGACTTTTTGCCCCAAAATAAGAAAAATTTCTGCAATTTTGTACCAAAATTAAAAAATTTCTGCCTTTTTGCCCCCCCAAAAAAATTTCTGGCTTTTTTCCCTGAAATACGTGAAATTTCTGCAATTTTGCCCCAAAATAAGGGAAATTTCTACAATTTTGCCCCAATGTAAAGGAAATTTCTGCAATTTTGCCCCAAAATAAGGGGAATTTCTGACTGTTTGCTCCCGAAAAAGGAGATTTTCTGTCTTTTTGCCCCATAATAAGGAGAATTTCTGCCTTTTTGCCCAAAAATTATGAGAATTTCTGCAATTTTGCTTCAAAATACAGGGAATTTCTGTTTTTTAGCCCCAAAATAAAGGGAATTTCTGCATTTTACTTCAAATTGAGAATAATTTCTGCCTTTTGCCTCAAAATAAGGGGAATTTTCTGCCATTTTGTTTCAAAATAAGAAAAATTTCTTCAATTTTGTACCATAATAAAAGAAATTTCTGCTCTTTGCCCCAAAATAAAAGGAATTTCTGACTTTTTGCCCTGAAATAAATGAAATTTCTGCAATTTTGCCCGAAAATAAGGGAAATTTGTACCTTTTTGCCCCAAAATAAAAAGAAGTTTTGCCTTTTTCCCCAAAATATGGGGAATTTCAGCATTTTACCTCAAAATAAGAATTTCAGCCTTTTTGCCCCAAAATAAGGAAAATTTCTGCAATTTTGCCCCAAAATAAGGGGAATTTCTTCCTTTTTGCCCCAAAATAAAGGATATTTCAGCCTTTTTACCTGAAAATAAATGAAATTTCTGCAATTTTGCCCCAAATAAGGGAAATTTCTGCAATTTTGCCTCAAAATAAGGTAAATTCCTGCAATTTTGCCCCAAAATAAGTGGAATTTCTGAGTTTTGTCCCAAAATAAGGAGAATTTCTGTCTTTTTGCCCCAACATATAGGGAATTTCTGCCTTTTTGCCCAACAATTAGGGGAATTTCTTCATTTTTGCTTCAAAATAAGGGGAATTTCTGCCTTTTTGCCTCTAAAGAAGTGGAATTTCTGTATTTTCCTTCCAAAACAAAGGGAATTTCTGTGTTTTTTGCCCCAAAATAAGGAAAATTTCTGACTTATTACCCTGAAATTAGTGAAATGTTTGCAATTTTGCCCCAAAATAAGGGAAATTTCTGCCTTTTTGCCCCCAAATAAGGGGAATTTCAGCATTTTTACCTCAAAATAAGGGGAATTTCTGCATTTTTGCCACAAAATATTAGGAATTTCTGCCTTTTTGCCCCAAAATAAGAAAAATTTCTGCCATTTTTACCTGAAATAAGTGAAATTTCTGCAATTTTGCCCCAAAATAAGGGAAATTTCTGGAATTTTGCCCCAAAATAAGTGGAATTTCTGAGTTTTGCCCCAAAATAAGGAGAATTTCTGTCTTTTTGCTCCAACATATAGGGAATTTCTGCCTTTTTGCCCCACAATTAGGGGATTTTCTGCAATTGTGCTTCAAAAAACGGGATATTTCTGCTTTTTTTGCCCGAAAATAAGGAGAATATATACCTTTTGCCACAAAAAAGGGAAATTTCTTCATTTTTGCCCTAAAATAAGAGGAATTTCTGCCTTCTTACCTCACAATAAGTGAAATTTCTGCCTTTTTACCCAAAAATAAACAAAATTTCTGTCTTTTTGCCCAAAAATAAAAGGAATTTTTGAATTTTGCCCTGAAATAAGTGAAATTTCTGCAATTTTGCCCCAAAATAAGGGAAATTTCTGCCTTTTTGCCACAAAATAAAGGGAATTTCTGTATTTTTGCCCCAAAATAAGGGGAATTTCAGCATTTTACCTCATAATAAGGCGAATCTCTGCCTTTTTGCCCCAAAATATGGGGAATTTCTTCATTTTTGCCCCAAAATAAAGAAAATTTCTGCAATTTTGTATCAAAATAAAAGAAATTTCTGCCTTTTTGCCCCAAAATAAGAGAAATTTCTGCACTTTTTCCCTGAAATAAGTGAAATTTCTGCAATTTTGCCCCAAAATAAGGGAAATTTCTGCAATTTTGCCCCAAAATAAAGAAAATTTCTGCAATTTTACCCCAAAATAAGGGGAATTTCTGACTTTTTGCCCTGAAATAAGGAGAATTTCTGTCTTTTTGTTCCAAAATAATGTGAATTTCTGCATTTTCCTTCAAAATTAGGGAAATATGTGCAATTTTGCTTCAAAATACGGGGAAATCTGCCTTATTGCACAAAAATAAAGGGAATTTCTCCATTTTTGCACCAATATAAGGGGAATTTCTGAAATTTAGCTTTAAAATACGGGGAATTTCTGCGTTATTGTCCGAAATAAAGTGGAATTTCTGCCTTTTTGCCCTGAAATATTTGAAATTTCTGCAATTTTACCCCAAAATAAGGGGAATTTCTGTTTTTGGCCCCAAAATTAAGGGAATTTCTGCTTTTTGCCCCAAAATAAGGCAAATATCTGACTTTTTGCCCAGAAATAATTGAAATTTCTGCAATTTTGCCTCAAAATAATAGGAATTTCTGCCTTTTTGCCGAAAATAAGGGGAATTTCAGCATTTTACCTTCAAATAAGGGGAATTTCTGCCTTTTTGCCACAAAATAAGGGGAATTTCTGCCCTATTGCCCTTAAATAAGGAAAATTTCACTTTTCTGCCCCAATTAACGGGAATTTCTGCCTTTTTGCCACAAAGTAAAGGGAATTTCTGCCTTTTTGCCCCAAAATAACGGGAATTTCAGCCTTTTTACCTCAAAATAAGGGGAATTTCTGCCTTTTTCCCCAAAATATGGGTAATTTTTGCCTTTTTGTTCCAAAATAAGGAAAAGTTCTACAATTTTGTATCAAAATAAAAGAAATTTCTGTTTTTGCCCGAAAATAAAAGGAATTTCTGACTTTTTGCCCTGAAATAAATGAAATTCCTGCAATTATGCCCGAAAATAAGGGAAATTTGTGCCCTTTTGCCCCCAAATGAGGGGAATTTCTGCCTTTTTGCCCCAAAATATGGGGAATTTCAGGATTTTACCTCAAAATAAGGGGAATTTCAGCCTTTTTGCACCAAAATATGGGGAATTTCCGCCATTTTGCCACAAAATAAGAAAAATTTCTGCAAGTCTGTAACAATATAAAAGAAATTTCTAAAATTTTGCCCCAAAATAAAGGAAATTTCTGATTTTTGCCCCAAAATAAAAAGAATTTCTCTATTTTTGCCCCAAAATAAAGGGAAATTCTGCCTTTTAGCCCCAAAATTAGGGGAGTTTCTGCAATTTTGCTCCAAAATACGAGAAATTTCTGCCTTTTTACCCGAAATTAAGTGGATTTTCTGCCTTTTTGCCCCCAAATAAGGGAAATTTCTGCAATTTTATCCCAAAATAAGGGAAATTTCTGCCTTTTTGCCCCAAAATAAGGGGAATTTCTGCCGTTTTGCCCTGAAATATGTGAAATTTCTGCAATTTTACCCCAAAATAAGGTGAATTTCTGCCTTTTTGCCCCAAAATAATGGGAATTTCTGCCTTTTTGCCCCAAAATAAGAAAAATTTTTGCTTTTTTTCTCTGAAATAAGTGAAATTTCTGCAATTTTGCCCTAAAATAAGGGAAATTTCTGCAATTTTTCCCCATAATAAGGGAAATTTCTGCAATTTTGCCCCAAAATAAGGGGAATTTCTGTTTTTGTCCCCAAATAAGGGAAATTTCTGCAATTTTGCCCTAAAATAAGGGGATTTTCTGCATTTTTTGCCAAAAATAAGGGAAATTTCTGACATTTTGCCGCAAAATAAGTGAAATTTCTGCAGTTTTACCCCAAAATAAGAAAAATTTCTGCCTTTTTGCCCAAAAATTAGGGGAATTTCTGCAATTTTGCTCCAAAATACAAAGAATTTCTGCCTTTTTGCCCGAAAATAAAGGGAATGTATACCTTTTTGCCATAAAAAAGCAAATTTCTTTATTTTTGCCCCAAAATAAGGGGATTTTCCACCTTTTTGACTCAAAATAAGTGCAATTTCTGCCTTTTCCCCAAAATAAACGAAATTTCTGCCTTTTTGCCCCAAAATAAGGGGAATTTCAGCCTTATTACCTCAAAAAAAGGAGAATTTCTGCATTTTTGCCCCAAAATATGGGGAATTTCTGACTTTTTGCCCCAAAATAAAAAAAATTTCTGCAATTTTGTACCAAAATAAAAAAAATTTCTGCCTTTTTGCCCCCCCAAAAAAATTTCTGCCTTTTTTTTCTCAAATACCTGAAATTTCTGCAATTTTGCCCCAAAATAAGGGAAATTTCTGCAATTTTGCCCCAATGTAAAGGAAATTTCTGCAATTTTGCCCCAAAATAAGGGGAATTTCTGACTGTTTGCTCCCGAAAAAGAAGATTTTCTGTCTTTTTGCCCCAAAATAAGGAGAATTTCTGCCTTTTTGCCTGAAAATTAAGAGAATTTCTGCAATTTTGCTTCAAAATACAGGGAATTTCTGCCTTTTAGCCCCAAAATAAAGGGAATTTCTGCATTTTACCTCAAATTGAGAATAATTTCTGCCTTTTGCCTCAAAATAAGGGGAATTTTCTGCCTTTTTGTTTCAAAATAAGATAAATTTCTTCAATTTTGTACCATAATAAAAGAAATTTCTGCTCTTTGCCCCAAAATAAAAGGAATTTCTGACTTTTTGCCCTGAAATAAATGAAATTTCTGCAATTTTGCCCGAAAATAAGGGAAATTTGTGCCTCTTTGCCCCAAAATAAGAAGAAGTTTTGCCTTTTGCCCCAGAATATGGGGAATTTCAGCATTTTACCTCAAAATAAGAATTTCAGCCTTTTTGCCCCAAAATAAGGAAAATTTCTGCAATTTTGCCCCAAAATAAGGGGAATTTCTTCCTTTTTGCCCCAAAATAAAGGATATTTCAGCCTTTTTACCTGAAAGTAAGTGAAATTTCTGCAATTTTGCCCCAAATAAGGGAAATTTCTGCAATTTTGCCTCAAAATAAGGTAAATTCCTGCAATTTTGCCCCAAAATAAGTGGAATTTCTGAGTTTTGTCCCAAAATAAGGAGAATTTCTGTCTTTTTGCCCCAACATATAGGGAATTTCTGCCTTTTTGCCCAACAATTAGGGGAATTTCTTCATTTTTGCTTCAAAATAAGGGGAATTTCTGCCTTTTTGCCTCTAAAGAAGTGGAATTTCTGTATTTTCCTTCCAAAACAAAGGGAATTTCTGTGTTTTTTGCCCCAAAATAAGGAAAATTTCTGACTTATTACCCTGAAATAAGTGAAATTTCTGCCTTTTTACCCAAAAATAAACAAAATTTCTGTCTTTTTGCCCCAAAATAAGGGGAATTTCAGCCTTTTTACCTCAAAATAAGGGGAATTTCTGCATTTTTGCCACAAAATATTAGGAATTTCTGCCTTTTTGCCCCAAAATAAGAAAAATTTCTGCCATTTTTACCTGAAATAAGTGAAATTTCTGCAATTTTGCCCCAAAATAAGTAAAATTTTTGCAATTTTGCCCCAAAATAAGGGAAATTTCTGGAATTTTGCCCCAAAATAAGTGGAATTTCTGAGTTTTGCCCCAAAATAAGGAGAATTTCTGTCTTTTTGCCCCAACATATAGGGAATTTCTGCCTTTTTGCCCCACAATTAGGGGATTTTCTTCAATTCTGCTCCAAAATAGGGGGAATTTCTGCTTTTTTGCCCGAAAATAAGGGGAATGTATACCTTTTGCCACAAAAAAGAGAAATTTCGTCATTTTTGCCCCAAAATAAGAGGAATTTCTGCCTTCTTCCCTCAAAATAAGTGAAATTTCTGCCTTTTTACCTAAAAATGAATGGAATTTCTGTCTTTTTGCCCCAAAATAAAAGGAATTTTTGAATTTTGCCCTGAAATAAGTGAAATTTCTGCAATTTTGCCCCAAAATAAGGGAAATTTCTGCCTTTTTGCCACAAAATGAAGGGAATTTCTGTATTTTTGCCCCAAAATAAGGGGAATTTCAGCATTTTACCTCATAATAAGGCAAATCTCTGCCTTTTTGCCCCAAAATATGGGGAATTTCTTCATTTTTGCCCCAAAATAAAGAAAATTTCTGCAATTTTGTACCAAAATAAAAGAAATTTCTGCCTTTTTGCCCCAAAATAAGAGAAATTTCTGCACTTTTTCCCTGAAATAAGTGAAATTTCTGCAATTTTGCCCCAAAATAAGGGAAATTTCTGCAATTTTGCCCCAAAATAAAGAAAATTTCTGCAATTTTGTACCAAAATAAAAGAAATTTCTGCCTTTTTGCCCCAAAATAAGAGAAATTTCTGCACTTTTTCCCTGAAATAAGTGAAATTTCTGCAATTTTGCCCCAAAATAAGGGAAATTTCTGCAATTTTACCCCAAAATAAGGGGAATTTCTGACTTTTTGCCCTGAAATAAGGAGAATTTCTGTCTTTTTGTTCCAAAATAATGTGAATTTCTGCATTTTCCTTCAAAATTAGGGAAATATGTGCAATTTTGATTCAAAATACGGGGAAATCTGCCTTACTGCACAAAAATAAAGGGAATTTCTCCATTTTTGCACCAATATAAGGGGAATTTCTGAAATTTAGCTTTAAAATACGGGGAATTTCTGCGTTATTGTCCGAAATAAAGTGGAATTTCTGCCTTTTTGCCCTGAAATATTTGAAATTTCTGCAATTTTGCCCGAAAATAAGGGAAATTTGTGCCTCTTTGCCCCAAAATAAGAAGAAGTTTTGCCTTTTGCCCCAGAATATGGGGAATTTCAGCATTTTACCTCAAAATAAGAATTTCAGCCTTTTTGCCCCAAAATAAGGAAAATTTCTGCAATTTTGCCCCAAAATAAGGGGAATTTCTTCCTTTTTGCCCCAAAATAAAGGATATTTCAGCCTTTTTACCTGAAAATAAGTGAAATTTCTGCAATTTTGCCCCAAATAAGGGAAATTTCTGCAATTTTGCCTCAAAATAAGGTAAATTCCTGCAATTTTGCCCCAAAATAAGTGGAATTTCTGAGTTTTGTCCCAAAATAAGGAGAATTTCTGTCTTTTTGCCCCAACATATAGGGAATTTCTGCCTTTTTGCCCAACAATTAGGGGAATTTCTTCATTTTTGCTTCAAAATAAGGGGAATTTCTGCCTTTTTGCCTCTAAAGAAGTGGAATTTCTGTATTTTCCTTCCAAAACAAAGGGAATTTCTGTGTTTTTTGCCCCAAAATAAGGAAAATTTCTGACTTATTACCCTGAAATTAGTGAAATGTTTGCAATTTTGCCCCAAAATAAGGGAAATTTCTGCCTTTTTGCCCCCAAATAAGGGGAATTTCAGCCTTTTTACTCAAAATAAGGGGAATTTCTGCATTTTTGCCACAAAATATTAGGAATTTCTGCCTTTTTGCCCCAAAATAAGAAAAATTTCTGCCATTTTTACGTGAAATAAGTGAAATTTCTGCAATTTTGCTCCAAAATAAGTAAAATTTCTGCAATTTTGCCCCAAAATAAGGGAAATTTCTGGAATTTTGCCCCAAAATAAGTGGAATTTCTGAGTTTTGCCCCAAAATAAGGAGAATTTCTGTCTTTTTGCCCCAACATATAGGGAATTTCTGCCTTTTTGCCCCACAATTAGGGGATTTTCTTCAATTCTGCTCCAAAATAGGGGGAATTTCTGCTTTTTTGCCCGAAAATAAGGGGAATGTATACCTTTTGCCACAAAAAAGAGAAATTTCGTCATTTTTGCCCCAAAATAAGAGGAATTTCTGCCTTCTTCCCTCAAAATAAGTGAAATTTCTGCCTTTTTACCTAAAAATGAATGGAATTTCTGTCTTTTTGCCCCAAAATAAAAGGAATTTTTGAATTTTGCCCTGAAATAAGTGAAATTTCTGCAATTTTGCTCCAAAATACGAGAAATTTCTGCCTTTTTACCCGAAATTAAGTGGATTTTCTGCCTTTTTGCCTCCAAATAAGGGAAATTTCTGCAATTTTATCCCAAAATGAGGGATATTTCTGCCTTTTTGCCCCAAAATAAGGGGAATTTCTGCCGTTTTGCCCTGAAATATGTGAAATTTCTGCAATTTTACCCCAAAATAAGGTGAATTTCTGCCTTTTTGCCCCAAAATAATGGGAATTTCTGCCTTTTTGCCCCAAAATAAGAAAAATTTTTACTATTTTTCTCTGAAATAAGTGAAATTTCTGCAATTTTGCCCTAAAATAAGGGAAATTTCTGCAATTTTTCCCCATAATAAGGGAAACTTCTGCAATTTTGCCCCAAAATAAGGGGAATTTCTGTTTTTGTCCCCAAATAAAGGAAATTTCTGCAATTTTGCCCTAAAATAAGGGGATTTTCTGCATTTTTTGCCAAAAATAAGGGGAATTTCTGACATTTTGCCGCAAAATAAGTGAAATTTCTGCAGTTTTACCCCAAATAAGGAAAATTTCTGCCTTTTTGCCCAAAAATTAGGGGAATTTCTGCAATTTTGCTCCAAAATACAAAGAATTTCTGCCTTTTTGCCCGAAAATAAAGGGAATGTATACCTTTTGCCATAAAAAAGCAAATTTCTTCATTTTTGCCCCAAAATAAGGGGATTTTCCACCTTTTTGACTCAAAATAAGTGCAATTTCTGCCTTTTCCCCAAAATAAACGAAATTTCTGCCTTTTTGCCCCAAAATAAGGGGAATTTCAGCCTTATTACCTCAAAATAAGGGGAATTTCTGCATTTTTGCCCCAAAATATGGGGAATTTCTGACTTTTTGCCCCAAAATAAAAAAAATTTCTGCAATTTTGTACCAAAATAAAAAAAATTTCTGCCTTTTTGCCCCCCCAAAAAATTTCTGCCTTTTTTTCTCAAATACCTGAAATTTCTGCAATTTTGCCCCAAAATAAGGGAAATTTCTGCAATTTTGCCCCAATGTAAAGGAAATTTCTGCAATTTTGCCCCAAAATAAGGGGAATTTCTGACTGTTTGCTCCCGAAAAAGGAGATTTTCTGTCTTTTTGCCCCAAAATAAGGAGAATTTCTGCCTTTTTGCCCGAAAATTAAGAGAATTTTTGCAATTTTGCTTCAAAATACAGGGAATTTCTGCCTTTTAGCCCCAAAATAAAGGGAATTTCTGCATTTTACCTCAAATTGAGAATAATTTCTGCCTTTTGCCTCAAAATAAGGGGAATTTTCTGCCTTTTTGTTTCAAAATAAGAAAAATTTCTTCAATTTTGTACCATAATAAAAGAAATTTCTGCTCTTTGCCCCAAAATAAAAGGAATTTCTGACTTTTTGCCCTGAAATAAATGAAATTTCTGCAATTTTTCCCGAAAATAAGGGAAATTTGTGCCTCTTTGCCCCAAAATAAGAAGAAGTTTTGCCTTTTGCCCCAAAATATGGGGAATTTCTGCAATTTTGCCCCAAAATAAGGGGAATTTCTTCCTTTTTGCCCCAAAATAAAGGATATTTCAGCCTTTTTACCTGAAAATAAGTGAAATTTCTGCAATTTTGCCCCAAATAAGGGAAATTTCTGCAATTTTGCCTCAAAATAAGGTAAATTCCTGCAATTTTGCCCCAAAATAAGTGGAATTTCTGAGTTTTGTCCCAAAATAAGGAGAATTTCTGTCTTTTTGCCCCAACATATAGGGAATTTCGGTCTTTTTGCCCAACAATTAGGGGAATTTCTTCATTTTTGCTTCAAAATAAGGGGAATTTCTGCCTTTTTGCCTCTAAAGAAGTGGAATTTCTGTATTTTCCTTCCAAAACAAAGGGAATTTCTGTGTTTTTTGCCCCAAAATAAGGAAAATTTCTGACTTATTACCCTGAAATAAGTTAAATGTTTGCAATTTTGCCCCAAAATAAGGGAAATTTCTGCCTTTTTGCCCCAAAATAAGGAAAATTTCAGCTTTTTTACCTCAAAATAAGGGGAATTTCTGCATTTTTGCCACAAAATATTAGGAATTTCTGCCTTTTTGCCCCAAAATAAGAAAAATTTTTGCCATTTTTATCTGAAATAAGTGAAATTTCTGCAATTGTGCCCCAAAATAAGTAAAATTTCTGCAATTTTGCCCCAAAATATGTAAAATTTCTGCAATTTTGCCCCAAAATAAGGGAAATTTCTGCAATTTTGCCCCAAAATAAGGGAAATTTCTGCCTTTTTGCCACAAAATGAAGGGAATTTCTGTATTTTTGCCCCAAAATAAGGGGAATTTCAGCATTTTACCTCATAATAAGGCAAATCTCTGCCTTTTTGCCCCAAAATATGGGGAATTTCTTCATTTTTGCCCCAAAATAAAGAAAATTTCTGCAATTTTGTACCAAAATAAAAGAAATTTCTGCCTTTTTGCCCCAAAATAAGAGAAATTTCTGCACTTTTTCCCTGAAATAAGTGAAATTTCTGCAATTTTGCCCCAAAATAAGGGAAATTTCTGCAATTTTGCCCCAAAATAAAGAAAATTTCTGCAATTTTGTACCAAAATAAAAGAAATTTCTGCCTTTTTGCCCCAAAATAAGAGAAATTTCTGCACTTTTTCCCTGAAATAAGTGAAATTTCTGCAATTTTGCCCAAAAATAAGAGAAATTTCTGCAATTTTGCTCCAAAATAAAGAAAATTTCTGCAATTTTACCCCAAAATAAGGGGAATTTCTGACTTTTTGCCCTGAAATAAGGAGAATTTCTGTCTTTTTGTTCCAAAATAATGTGAATTTCTGCATTTTCCTTCAAAATTAGGGAAATATGTGCAATTTTGCTTAAAAATACGGGGAAATCTGCCTTATTGCACAAAAATAAAGGGAATTTCTCCATTTTTGCACCAATATAAGGGGAATTTCTGAAATTTAGCTTTAAAATATGGGAAATTTCTGCGTTATTGTCCGAAATAAAGTTGAATTTCTGCCTTTTTGCCCTGAAATATTTGAAATTTCTGCAATTTTACCCCAAAATAAGGGGAATTTCTGTTTTTGGCCCCAAAATTAAGGGAATTTCTGCTTTTTGCCCCAAAATAAGGCAAATATCTGACTTTTTGCCCAGAAATAATTGAAATTTCTGCAATTTTGCCCCAAAATAATAGGAATTTCTGCCTTTTTGCCGAAAATAAGGGGAATTTCAGCATTTTACCTTCAAATAAGGGGAATTTCTGCCTTTTTGCCACAAAATAAGGGGAATTTCTGCCCTATTGCCCTTAAATAAGGAAAATTTCTGCTTTTCTGCCCCAATTAACGGGAATTTCTGCCTTTTTGCCACAAAGTAAAGGGAATTTCTGCCTTTTTGCCCCAAAATAACGGGAATTTCAGCCTTTTTACCTCAAAATAAGGGGAATTTCTGCCTTTTTCCCCAAAATATGGGTAATTTTTGCCTTTTTGTTCCAAAATAAGGAAAAGTTCTACAATTTTGTATCAAAATAAAAGAAATTTCTGTTTTTGCCCCAAAATAAAAGGAATTTCTGACTTTTTGCCCTGAAATAAATGAAATTCCTGCAATTATGCCCGAAAATAAGGGAAATTTGGGCCTTTTTGCCCCCAAATGAGGGGAATTTCTGCCTTTTTGCCCCAAAATATGGGGAATTTCAGGATTTTACCTCAAAATAAGGGGAATTTCAGCCTTTTTGCACCAAAATATGGGGAATTTCTGCCTTTTTGCCACAAAATAAGAAAAATTTCTGCAAGTCTGTAACAATATAAAAGAAATTTCTAAAATTTTGCCCCAAAATAAAGGAAATTTCTGATTTTTGCCCCAAAATAAAAAGAATTTCTCTATTTTTGCCCCAAAATAAAGGGAAATTCTGCCTTTTAGCCCCAAAATTAGGGGAGTTTCTGCAATTTTGCTCCAAAATACGAGAAATTTCTGCCTTTTTACCCGAAATTAAGTGGATTTTCTGCCTTTTTGCCCCCAAATAAGGGAAATTTCTGCAATTTTATCCCAAAATAAGGGAAATTTCTGCCTTTTTGCCCCAAAATAAGGGGAATTTCTGCCGTTTTGCCCTGAAATATGTGAAATTTCTGCAATTTTACCCCAAAATAAGGTGAATTTCTGCCTTTTTGCCCCAAAATAATGGGAATTTCTGCCTTTTTGCCCCAAAATAAGAAAAATTTTTGCTTTTTTTCTCTGAAATAAGTGAAATTTCTGCAATTTTGCCCTAAAATAAGGGAAATTTCTGCAATTTTTCCCCATAATAAGGGAAATTTCTGCAATTTTGCCCCAAAATAAGGGGAATTTCTGTTTTTGTCCCCAAATAAGGGAAATTTCTGCAATTTTGCCCTAAAATAAGGGGATTTTCTGCATTTTTTGCCAAAAATAAGGGGAATTTCTGACATTTTGCCGCAAAATAAGTGAAATTTCTGCAGTTTTACCCCAAAATAAGGAAAATTTCTGCCTTTTTGCCCAAAAATTAGGGGAATTTCTGCAATTTTGCTCCAAAATACAAAGAATTTCTGCCTTTTTGCCCGAAAATAAAGGGAATGTATACCTTTTTGCCATAAAAAAGCAAATTTCTTCATTTTTGCCCCCAAATAAGGAGATTTTCCACCTTTTTGACTCAAAATAAGTGCAATTTCTGCCTTTTCCCCAAAATAAACGAAATTTCTGCCTTTTTGCCCCAAAATAAGGGGAATTTCAGCCTTATTACCTCAAAATAAGGGGAATTTCTGCCTTTTTGCCCCAAAATATGGGGAATTTCTGACTTTTTGCCCCAAAATAAGAAAAATTTCTGCAATTTCGTACCAAAATAAAAAAAATTTCTGCCTTTTTGCCCCCCCAAAAAAATTTCTGCCTTTTTTTTTTCAAATACCTGAAATTTCTGCAATTTTGCCCCAATGTAAAGGAAATTTCTGCAATTTTGCCCCAAAATAAGGGGAATTTCTGACTGTTTGCTCCCGAAAAAGGAGATTTTCTGTCTTTTTGCCCCAAAATAAGGAGAATTTCTGCCTTTTTGCCCGAAAATTATGAGAATTTCTGCAATTTTGCTCCAAAATACAAAGAATTTCTGCCGTTTTGCCCGAAAATAAAGGGAATGTATACCTTTTTGCCATAAAAAAGCAAATTTCTTCATTTTTGCCCCAAAATAAGAGGAATTTCCACCTTTTTGACTCAAAATAAGTGCAATTTCTGCCTTTTCCGCAAAATAAACGAAATTTCTGTCTTTTTGCCCCAAAATAAGGGGAATTTCAGCGTTTTTACCTCAAAATAAGGGGAATTTCTGCCTTTTTGCCCCAAAATATGGGGAATTTCTGACTTTTTGCCCCAAAATAAGAAAAATTTCTGCAATTTTGTACCAAAATAAAAAAAATTTCTGCCTTTTTGCCCCCCCAAAAAAATTTCTGCCTTTTTTCCCTGAAATACGTGAAATTTCTGCAATTTTGCCCCAAAATAAGGGAAATTTCTACAATTTTGCCCCAATGTAAAGGAAATTTCTGCAATTTTGCCCCAAAATAAGGGGAATTTCTGACTGTTTGCTCCCGAAAAAGGAGATTTTCTGTCTTTTTGCCCCATAATAAGGAGAATTTCTGCCTTTTTGCCCAAAAATTATGAGAATTTCTGCAATTTTGCTTCAAAATACAGGGAATTTCTGTTTTTTAGCCTCAAAATAAAGGGAATTTCTGCATTTTACCTCAAATTGAGAATAATTTCTGCCTTTTGCCTCAAAATAAGGGGAATTTTCTGCCTTTTTGTTTCAAAATAAGAAAAATTTCTTCAATTTTGTACCATAATAAAAGAAATTTCTGCTCTTTGCCCCAAAATAAAAGGAATTTCTGACTTTTTGCCCTGAAATAAATGAAATTTCTGCAATTTTTCCCGAAAATAAGGGAAATTTGTGCCTCTTTGCCCCAAAATAAAAAGAAGTTTTGCCTTTTGCCCCAAAATATGGGGAATTTCAGCATTTTACCTCAAAATAAGAATTTCAGCCTTTTTGCCCCGAAATAAGGAAAATTTCTGCAATTTTGCCCCAAAATAAGGGGAATTTCTTCTTTTTTGCGCCAAAATAAAGGATATTTCAGCCTTTTTACCTGAAAATAAGTGAAATTTCTGCAATTTTGCGCCAAATAAGGGAAATTTCTGCAATTTTGCCTCAAAATAAGGTAAATTCCTGCAATTTTGCCCCAAAATAAGTGGAATTTCTGAGTTTTGTCCCAAAATAAGGAGAATTTCTGTCTTTTTGCCCCAACATATAGGGAATTTCTGCCTTTTTGCCCAACAATTAGGGGAATTTCTTCATTTTTGCTTCAAAATAAGGGGAATTTCTGCCTTTTTGCCTCTAAAGAAGTGGAATTTCTGTATTTTCCTTCCAAAACAAAGGGAATTTCTGTGTTTTTTGCTCCAAAATAAGGAAAATTTCTGACTTAATACCCTGAAATAAGTGAAATGTTTGCAATTTTGCCCCAAAATAAGGGAAATTTCTGCCTTTTTGCCCCCAAATAAGGGGAATTTCAGCCTTTTTACCTCAAAATAAGGGGAATTTCTGCATTTTTGCCACAAAATATTAGGAATTTCTGCCTTTTTGCCCCAAAATAAGAAAAATTTCTGCCATTTTTACCTGAAATAAGTGAAATTTCTGCAATTTTGCCCCAAAATAAGTAAAATTTCTGCAATTTTGCCCCAAAATAAGGGAAATTTCTGGAATTTTGCCCCAAAATAAGTGGAATTTCTGAGTTTTGCCCCAAAATAAGGAGAATTTCTGTCTTTTTGCCCCAACATATAGGGAATTTCTGCCTTTTTGGCCCACAATTAGGGGATTTTCTGCAATTCTGCTCCAAAATAGGGGGAATTTCTGCTTTTTTGCCCGAAAATAAGGGGAATATATACCTTTTGCCACAAAAAAGGGAAATTTCTTCATTTTTGCCCCAAAATAAGAGGAATTTCTCCCTTCTTACCTCAAAATAAGTGAAATTTCTGCCTTTTTACCCAAAAATAAACAGAATTTCTGACTTTTAGCCCCAAAATAAAAGGAATTTTTGAATTTTGCCCTGAAATAAGTGAAATTTCTGCAATTTTGCCCCAAAATAAGGGAAATTTCTGCCTTTTTGCCCCCAAATAAGGGGAATTCCAGCATTTTTACCTCAAAATAAAAGGAATTTCTGCATTTTTGCCACAAAATATTAGGAATTTCTGCCTTTTTGCCCCAAATAAGAAAAATTTCTGCCTTTTTTTTTTATCTGAAATAAGTGAAATTTCTGCAATTTTGCCCCAAAATAAGTGAAATTTCTGCGAATTTGCCCCAAAATAAGGGAAATTTCTGGAATTTGCCCCAAAATAAGTGGAATTTCTGAGTTTTTCCCCAAAATAAGGAGAATTTCTGTCTTTTTGCTCTAACATATAGGGAATTTCTGCCTTTTTGCCCCACAATTAGGGGATTTTCTGCAATTGTGCTCCAAAAAACGGGATATTTCTGCTTTTTTGCCCGAAAATAAGGAGAATATATACCTTTTGCCACAAAAAAAGGGAAATTTCTTCATTTTTGCCCCAAAATAAGAGGAATTTCTGCCTTCTTACCTCACAATAAGTGAAATTTCTGCCTTTTTACCCCAAAATAAACAAAATTTCTGTCTTTTTGCCCAAAAATAAAAGGAATTTTTGAATTTTGCCCTGAAATAAGTGAAATTTCTGCAATTTTGCCCCAAAATAAGGGAAATTTCTGCCTTTTTGCCACAAAATAAAGGGAATTTCTGTATTTTTGCCCCAAAATAAGGGGAATTTCAGCATTTTACCTCATAATAAGGCGAATCTCTGCCTTTTTGCCCCAAAATATGGGGAATTTCTTCATTTTTGCCCCAAAATAAAGAAAATTTCTGCAATTTTGTACCAAAATAAAAGAAATTTCTGCCTTTTTGCCCCAAAATAAGAGAAATTTCTGCACTTTTTCCCTGAAATAAGTGAAATTTCTGCAATTTTGCCCCAAAATAAGGGAAATTTCTGCCTTTTTGCCACAAAATAAAGGGAATTTCTGTATTTTTGCCACAAAATAAAGAAAATTTCTGCAATTTTACCCCAAAATAAGGGGAATTTCTTACTTTTTGCCCTGAAATAAGGAGAATTTCTGTCTTTTTGTTCCAAAATAATGTGAATTCTTGCATTTTCCTTCAAAATTAGGGAAATATGTGCAATTTTGCTTCAAAATACGGGGAAATCTGCCTTATTGCACAAAAATAAAGGGAATTTCTCCATTTTTGCACCAATATAAGGGGAATTTCTGAAATTTAGCTTTAAAATATGGGGAATTTCTGCGTTATTGTCCGAAATAAAGTGGAATTTCTGCCTTTTTGCCCTGAAATATTTGAAATTTCTGCAATTTTACCCCAAAATAAGGGGAATTTCTGTTTTTGGCCCCAAAATTAAGGGAATTTCTGCTTTTTGCCCCAAAATAAGGCAAATATCTGACTTTTTGCCCAGAAATAATTGAAATTTCTGCAATTTTGCCCCAAAATAATAGGAATTTCTGCCTTTTTGCCGAAAATAAGGGGAATTTCAGCATTTTACCTTCAAATAAGGGGAATTTCTGCCTTTTTGCCACAAAATAAGGGAAATTTCTGCCCTATTGCCCTTAAATAAGGAAAATTTCGCTTTTCTGCCCCAATTAACAGGAATTTCTGCCTTTTTGCCACAAAGTAAAGGGAATTTCTGCCTTTTTGCCCCAAAATAACGGGAATTTCAGCCTTTTTACCTCAAAATAAGGGGAATTTCTGCCTTTTTCCCCAAAATATGGGTAATTTTTGCCTTTTTGTTCCAAAATAAGGAAAATTTCTACAATTTTGTATCAAAATAAAAGAAATTTCTGTTTTTGCCCGAAAATAAAAGGAATTTCTGACTTTTTGCCCTGAAATAAATGAAATTCCTGCAATTATGCCCGAAAATAAGGGAAATTTGTGCCTTTTTGCCCCAAATGAGGGGAATTTCTGCCTTTTTGCCCGAAAATATGGGGAATTTCAGGATTTTACCTCAAAATAAGGGGAATTTCAGCCTTTTTGCACCAAAGTATGGGGAATTTTTGCCTTTTTGCCACAAAATAAGAAAAATTTCTGCAAGTCTGTAACAATATAAAAGAAATTTCTAAAATTTTGCCCCAAAATAAAGGAAATTTCTGATTTTTGCCCCAAAATAAAAAGAATTTCTCTATTTTTGCCCCAAAATAAAGGGAAATTCTGCCTTTTAGCCCCAAAAGTAGGGGAGTTTCTGCAATTTTGCTCCAAAATACGAGAAATTTCTGCCTTTTTACCCGAAATTAAGTGGATTTTCTGCCTTTTTGCCTCCAAATAAGGGAAATTTCTGCAATTTTATCCCAAAATAAGGGAAATTTCTGCCTTTTTGCCCCAAATAAGGGGAATTTCTGCCGTTTTGCCCTGAAATATGTGAAATTTCTGCAATTTTACCCCAAAATAAGGTGAATTTCTGCCTTTTTGCCCCAAAATAATGGGAATTTCTGCATTTTTGCCCCAAAATAAGAAAAATTTTTGCTTTTTTTCTCTGAAATAAGTGAAATTTCTGCAATTTTGCCCTAAAATAAGGGAAATTTCTGCAATTTTTCCCCATAATAAGGGAAATTTCTGCAATTTTGCCCCAAAATAAGGGGAATTTCTGTTTTTGTCCCCAAATAAGGGAAATTTCTGCAATTTTGCCCTAAAATAAGGGGATTTTCTGCATTTTTTGCCAAAAATAAGGGGAATTTCTGACATTTTGCCGCAAAATAAGTGAAATTTCTGCAGTTTTACCCCAAAATAAGGAAAATTTCTGCCTTTTTGCCCAAAAATTAGGGGAATTTCTGCAATTTTGCTCCAAAATACAAAGAATTTCTGCCTTTTTGCCCGAAAATAAAGGGAATGTATACCTTTTTGCCATAAAAAAGCAAATTTCTTCATTTTTGCCCCCAAATAAGGAGATTTTCCACCTTTTTGACTCAAAATAAGTGCAATTTCTGCCTTTTCCCCAAAATAAACGAAATTTCTGCCTTTTTGCCCCAAAATAAGGGGAATTTCAGCCTTATTACCTCAAAATAAGGGGAATTTCTGCCTTTTTGCCCCAAAATATGGGGAATTTCTGACTTTTTGGCCCAAAATAAGAAAAATTTCTGCAATTTTGTACCAAAATAAAAAAAATTTCTGCCTTTTTGCCCCCCCAAAAAAATTTCTGCCTTTTTTCCCTGAAATACGTGAAATTTCTGCAATTTTGCCCCAAAATAAGGGAAATTTCTACAATTTTGCCCCAATGTAAAGGAAATTTCTGCAATTTTGCCCCAAAATAAGGGGAATTTCTGACTGTTTGCTCCCGAAAAAGGAGATTTTCTGTCTTTTTGCCCCATAATAAGGAGAATTTCTGCCTTTTTGCCCAAAAATTATGAGAATTTCTGCAATTTTGCTTCAAAATACAGGGAATTTCTGTTTTTTAGCCTCAAAATAAAGGGAATTTCTGCATTTTACCTCAAATTGAGAATAATTTCTGCCTTTTGCCTCAAAATAAGGGGAATTTTCTGCCTTTTTGTTTCAAAATAAGAAAAATTTCTTCAATTTTGTACCATAATAAAAGAAATTTCTGCTCTTTGCCCCAAAATAAAAGGAATTTCTGACTTTTTGCCCTGAAATAAATGAAATTTCTGCAATTTTTCCTGAAAATAAGGGAAATTTGTGCCTCTTTGCCCCAAAATAAAAAGAAGTTTTACCTTTTGCCCCAAAATATGGGGAATTTCAGCATTTTACCTCAAAATAAGAATTTCAGCCTTTTTGCCCCGAAATAAGGAAAATTTCTGCAATTTTGCCCCAAAATAAGGGGAATTTCTTCTTTTTTGCGCCAAAATAAAGGATATTTCAGCCTTTTTACCTGAAAATAAGTGAAATTTCTGCAATTTTGCGCCAAATAAGGGAAATTTCTGCAATTTTGCCTCAAAATAAGGTAAATTCCTGCAATTTTGCCCCAAAATAAGTGGAATTTCTGAGTTTTGTCCCAAAATAAGGAGAATTTCTGTCTTTTTGCCCCAACATATAGGGAATTTCTGCCTTTTTGCCCAACAATTAGGGGAATTTCTTCATTTTTGCTTCAAAATAAGGGGAATTTCTGCCTTTTTGCCTCTAAAGAAGTGGAATTTCTGTATTTTCCTTCCAAAACAAAGGGAATTTCTGTGTTTTTTGCCCCAAAATAAGGAAAATTTCTGACTTAATACCCTGAAATAAGTGAAATGTTTGCAATTTTGCCCCAAAATAAGGGAAATTTCTGCCTTTTTGCCCCCAAATAAGGGGAATTTCAGCCTTTTTACCTCAAAATAAGGGGAATTTCTGCATTTTTGCCACAAAATATTAGGAATTTCTGCCTTTTTGCCCCAAAATAAGAAAAATTTCTGCCATTTTTACCTGAAATAAGTGAAATTTCTGCAATTTTGCCCCAAAATAAGTAAAATTTCTGCAATTTTGCCCCAAAATAAGGGAAATTTCTGGAATTTTGCCCCAAAATAAGTGGAATTTCTGAGTTTTGCCCCAAAATAAGGAGAATTTCTGTCTTTTTGCCCCAACATATAGGGAATTTCTGCCTTTTTGGCCCACAATTAGGGGATTTTCTGCAATTCTGCTCCAAAATAGGGGGAATTTCTGCTTTTTTGCCCGAAAATAAGGGGAATATATACCTTTTGCCACAAAAAAGGGAAATTTCTTCATTTTTGCCCCAAAATAAGAGGAATTTCTCCCTTCTTACCTCAAAATAAGTGAAATTTCTGCCTTTTTACCCAAAAATAAACAGAATTTCTGACTTTTAGCCCCAAAATAAAAGGAATTTTTGAATTTTGCCCTGAAATAAGTGAAATTTCTGCAATTTTGCCCCAAAATAAGGGAAATTTCTGCCTTTTTGCCCCCAAATAAGGGGAATTTCAGCATTTTTACCTCAAAATAAAAGGAATTTCTGCATTTTTGCCACAAAATATTAGGAATTTCTGCCTTTTTGCCCCAAATAAGAAAAATTTCTGCCTTTTTTATTTATCTGAAATAAGTGAAATTTCTGCAATTTTGCCCCAAAATAAGTGAAATTTCTGCGAATTTGCCCCAAAATAAGGGAAATTTCTGGAATTTGCCCCAAAATAAGTGGAATTTCTGAGTTTTTCCCCAAAATAAGGAGAATTTCTGTCTTTTTGCTCTAACATATAGGGAATTTCTGCCTTTTTGCCCCACAATTAGGGGATTTTCTGCAATTGTGCTCCAAAAAACGGGATATTTCTGCTTTTTTGCCCGAAAATAAGGAGAATATATACCTTTTGCCACAAAAAAAGGGAAATTTCTTCATTTTTGCCCCAAAATAAGAGGAATTTCTGCCTTCTTACCTCACAATAAGTGAAATTTCTGCCTTTTTACCCCAAAATAAACAAAATTTCTGTCTTTTTGCCCAAAAATAAAAGGAATTTTTGAATTTTGCCCTGAAATAAGTGAAATTTCTGCAATTTTGCCCCAAAATAAGGGAAATTTCTGCCTTTTTGCCACAAAATAAAGGGAATTTCTGTATTTTTGCCCCAAAATAAGGGGAATTTCAGCATTTTACCTCATAATAAGGCGAATCTCTGCCTTTTTGCCCCAAAATATGGGGAATTTCTTCATTTTTGCCCCAAAATAAAGAAAATTTCTGCAATTTTGTACCAAAATAAAAGAAATTTCTGCCTTTTTGCCCCAAAATAAGAGAAATTTCTGCACTTTTTCCCTGAAATAAGTGAAATTTCTGCAATTTTGCCCCAAAATAAGGGAAATTTCTGCCTTTTTGCCACAAAATAAAGGGAATTTCTGTATTTTTGCCACAAAATAAAGAAAATTTCTGCAATTTTACCCCAAAATAAGGGGAATTTCTGACTTTTTGCCCTGAAATAAGGAGAATTTCTGTCTTTTTGTTCCAAAATAATGTGAATTCTTGCATTTTCCTTCAAAATTAGGGAAATATGTGCAATTTTGCTTCAAAATACGGGGAAATCTGCCTTATTGCACAAAAATAAAGGGAATTTCTCCATTTTTGCACCAATATAAGGGGAATTTCTGAAATTTAGCTTTAAAATATGGGGAATTTCTGCGTTATTGTCCGAAATAAAGTGGAATTTCTGCCTTTTTGCCCTGAAATATTTGAAATTTCTGCAATTTTACCCCAAAATAAGGGGAATTTCTGTTTTTGGCCCCAAAATTAAGGGAATTTCTGCTTTTTGCCCCAAAATAAGGCAAATATCTGACTTTTTGCCCAGAAATAATTGAAATTTCTGCAATTTTGCCCCAAAATAATAGGAATTTCTGCCTTTTTGCCGAAAATAAGGGGAATTTCAGCATTTTACCTTCAAATAAGGGGAATTTCTGCCTTTTTGCCACAAAATAAGGGAAATTTCTGCCCTATTGCCCTTAAATAAGGAAAATTTCGCTTTTCTGCCCCAATTAACAGGAATTTCTGCCTTTTTGCCACAAAATAAAGGGAATTTCTGCCTTTTTGCCCCAAAATAACGGGAATTTCAGCCTTTTTACCTCAAAATAAGGGGAATTTCTGCCTTTTTCCCCAAAATATGGGTAATTTTTGCCTTTTTGTTCCAAAATAAGGAAAATTTCTACAATTTTGTATCAAAATAAAAGAAATTTCTGTTTTTGCCCGAAAATAAAAGGAATTTCTGACTTTTTGCCCTGAAATAAATGAAATTCCTGCAATTATGCCCGAAAATAAGGGAAATTTGTGCCTTTTTGCCCCAAATGAGGGGAATTTCTGCCTTTTTGCCCGAAAATATGGGGAATTTCAGGATTTTACCTCAAAATAAGGGGAATTTCAGCCTTTTTGCACCAAAGTATGGGGAATTTTTGCCTTTTTGCCACAAAATAAGAAAAATTTCTGCAAGTCTGTAACAATATAAAAGAAATTTCTAAAATTTTGCCCCAAAATAAAGGAAATTTCTGATTTTTGCCCCAAAATAAAAAGAATTTCTCTATTTTTGCCCCAAAATAAAGGGAAATTCTGCCTTTTAGCCCCAAAAGTAGGGGAGTTTCTGCAATTTTGCTCCAAAATACGAGAAATTTCTGCCTTTTTACCCGAAATTAAGTGGATTTTCTGCCTTTTTGCCTCCAAATAAGGGAAATTTCTGCAATTTTATCCCAAAATAAGGGAAATTTCTGCCTTTTTGCCCCAAATAAGGGGAATTTCTGCCGTTTTGCCCTGAAATATGTGAAATTTCTGCAATTTTACCCCAAAATAAGGTGAATTTCTGCCTTTTTGCCCCAAAATAATGGGAATTTCTGCCTTTTTGCCCCAAAATAAGAAAAATTTTTGCTTTTTTTCTCTGAAATAAGTGAAATTTCTGCAATTTTGCCCTAAAATAAGGGAAATTTCTGCAATTTTTCCCCATAATAAGGGAAATTTCTGCAATTTTGCCCCAAAATAAGAAGAATTTCTGTTTTTGTCCCCAAATAAGGGAAATTTCTGCAATTTTGCCCTAAAATAAGGGGATTTTCTGCATTTTTTGCCAAAAATAAGGGGAATTTCTGACATTTTGCCGCAAAATAAGTGAAATTTCTGCAGTTTTACCCCAAAATAAGGAAAATTTCTGCCTTTTTGCCCAAAAATTAGGGGAATTTCTGCAATTTTGCTCCAAAATACAAAGAATTTCTGCCTTTTTGCCCGAAAATAAAGGGAATGTATACCTTTTTGCCATAAAAAAGCAAATTTCTTCATTTTTGCCCCCAAATAAGGAGATTTTCCACCTTTTTGACTCAAAATAAGTGCAATTTCTGCCTTTTCCCCAAAATAAACGAAATTTCTGCCTTTTTGCCCCAAAATAAGGGGAATTTCAGCCTTATTACCTCAAAATAAGGGGAATTTCTGCCTTTTTGCCCCAAAATATGGGGAATTTCTGACTTTTTGCCCCAAAATAAGAAAAATTTCTTCAATTTCGTACCAAAATAAAAAAAATTTCTGCCTTTTTGCCCCCCCAAAAAAATTTCTGCCTTTTTTTTTTCAAATACCTGAAATTTCTGCAATTTTGCCCCAATGTAAAGGAAATTTCTGCAATTTTGCCCCAAAATAAGGGGAATTTCTGACTGTTTGCTCCCGAAAAAGGAGATTTTCTGTCTTTTTGCCCCAAAATAAGGAGAATTTCTGCCTTTTTGCCCGAAAATTATGAGAATTTCTGCAATTTTGCTCCAAAATACAAAGAATTTCTGCCGTTTTGCCCGAAAATAAAGGGAATGTATACCTTTTTGCCATAAAAAAGCAAATTTCTTCATTTTTGCCCCAAAATAAGAGGAATTTCCACCTTTTTGACTCAAAATAAGTGCAATTTCTGCCTTTTCCCCAAAATAAACGAAATTTCTGTCTCTTTGCCCCAAAATAAGGGGAATTTCAGCCTTTTTACCTCAAAATAAGGGGAATTTCTGCCTTTTTGCCCCAAAATATGGGGAATTTCTGACTTTTTGCCCCAAAATAAGAAAAATTTCTGCAATTTTGTACCAAAATAAAAATTTCTGCCTTTTTGCCCCCCCAAAAAAATTTCTGCCTTTTTTCCCTGAAATACGTGAAATTTCTGCAATTTTGCCCCAAAATAAGGGAAATTTCTACAATTTTGCCCCAATGTAAAGGAAATTTCTGCAATTTTGCCCCAAAATAAGGGGAATTTCTGACTGTTTGCTCCCGAAAAAGGAGATTTTCTGTCTTTTTGCCCCATAATAAGGAGAATTTCTGACTTTTTGCCCAAAAATTATGAGAATTTCTGCAATTTTGCTTCAAAATACAGGGAATTTCTGTTTTTTAGCCCCAAAATAAAGGGAATTTCTGCATTTTACCTCAAATTGAGAATAATTTCTGCCTTTTGCCTCAAAATAAGGGGAATTTTCTGCCTTTTTGTTTCAAAATAAGAAAAATTTCTTCAATTTTGTACCATAATAAAAGAAATTTCTGCTCTTTGCCCCAAAATAAAAGGAATTTCTGACTTTTTGCCCTGAAATAAATGAAATTTCTGCAATTTTTCCCGAAAATAAGGGAAATTTGTGCCTCTTTGCCCCAAAATAAAAAGAAGTTTTGCCTTTTGCCCCAAAATATGGGGAATTTCAGCATTTTACCTCAAAATAAGAATTTCAGCCTTTTTGCCCCGAAATAAGGAAAATTTCTGCAATTTTGCCCCAAAATAAGGGGAATTTCTTCTTTTTTGCGCCAAAATAAAGGATATTTCAGCCTTTTTACCTGAAAATAAGTGAAATTTCTGCAATTTTGCCCCAAATAAAGGAAATTTCTGCAATTTTGCCTCAAAATAAGGTAAATTCCTGCAATTTTGCCCCAAATTAAGTGGAATTTCTGAGTTTTGTCCCAAAATAAGGAGAATTTCTGTCTTTTTTCCCCAACATATAGGGAATTTCTGCCTTTTTGCCCAACAATTAGGGGAATTTCTTCATTTTTGCTTTAAAATAAGGGGAATTTCTGCCTTTTTGCCTCTAAAGAAGTGGAATTTCTGTATTTTCCTTCCAAAACAAAGGGAATTTCTGTGTTTTTTGCCCCAAAATAAGGAAAATTTCTGACTTATTACCCTGAAATAAGTGAAATGTTTGCAATTTTGCCCCAAAAAAAGGGAAATTTCTGCCTTTTTGCCCCCAAATAAGGGGAATTTCAGCCTTTTTACCTCAAAATAAGGGGAATTTCTGCATTTTTGCCACAAAATATTAGAAATTTCTGCCTTTTTGCCCCAAAATAAGTAAAATTTCTGCAATTTTGCCCCAAAATAAGGGAAATTTCTGGAATTTTGCCCCAAAATAAGTGGAATTTCTGAGTTTTGCCCCAAAATAAGGAGAATTTCTGTCTTTTTGCCCCAACATATAGGGAATTTCTGCCTTTTTGCCTTACAATTAGGGCATTTTCTGCAATTGTGCTCCAAAAAACGGGATATTTATGCTTTTTTGCCCGAAAATAAGGGGAATATATACCTTTTGCCACAAAAAGGGAAATTTCTTCATTTTTGCCCCAAAATAAGAGGAATTTCTGCCTTCTTACCTCAAAATAAGTGAAATTTCTGCCTTTTTACCCAAAAATAAACGGAATTTCTGACTTTTAGCCCCAAAATAAAAGGAATTTTTGAATTTTGCCCTGAAATAAGTGAAATTTCTGCAATTTTGCCCCAAAATAAGGGAAATTTCTGCCTTTTTGCCCCCAAATAAGGGGAATTTCAGCCTTTTTACCTCAAAATAAGGGGAATTTCTGCATTTTTGCCACAAAATATTAGGAATTTTTGCCTTTTTGCCCCAATATAAGAAAAATTTCTGCCTTTTTTTTATCTGAAATAAGTGAAATTTCTGCAATTTTGCCCCAAAATAAGTGAAATTTCTGCAATTTTGCCCCAAAATCAGGGAAATTTCTGGAATTTTGCTTCAAAATAAGTGGAATTTCTGAGTTTTGCCCCAAAATAAGGAGAATTTCTTTCTTTTTGCCCCAACATATAGGGAATTTCTGCCTTTTTGCCCCACAATTAGGGGATTTTCTGCAATTGTGCTCTAAAAAACGGGATATTTCTGCTTTTTTGCCCGAAAATAAGGAGAATATATACCTTTTGCCACAAAAAAAGAGAAATTTCTTCATTTTTGCCCCAAAATAAGAGGAATTTCTGCCTTCTTACCTCACAATAAGTGAAATTTCTGCCTTTTTACCCAAAAATAAACAAAATTTCTGTCTTTTTGCCCAAAAATAAGAGGAATTTTTGAATTTTGCCCTGAAATAAGTGAAATTTCTGCAATTTTGCCCCAAAATAAGGGAAATTTCTGCCTTTTTGCCACAAAATAAAGGGAATTTCTGTATTTTTGCCCCAAAATAAGGGGAATTTCAGCATTTTACCTCATAATAAGGCGAATCTCTGCCTTTTTGCCCCAAAATATGGGGAATTTCTTCATTTTTGCCCCAAAATAAAGAAAATTTCTGCAATTTTGTACCAAAATAAAAGAAATTTCTGCCTTTTTGCCCCAAAATAAGAGAAATTTCTGCACTTTTTCCCTGAAATAAGTGAAATTTCTGCAATTTTGCCCCAAAATAAGGGAAATTTCTGGAATTTTGCCTCAAAATAAAGAAAATTTCTGCAATTTTACCCCAAAATAAGGGGAATTTCTGACTTTTTGCCCTGAAATAAGGAGAATTTCTGTCTTTTTGTTCCAAAATAATGTGAATTTCTGCATTTTCCTTCAAAATTAGGGAAATATGTGCAATTTTGCTTCAAAATACGGGGAAATCTGCCTTATTGCACAAAAATAAAGGGAATTTCTCCATTTTTGCACCAATATAAGGGGAATTTCTGAAATTTAGCTTTAAAATATGGGGAATTTCTGCTTTATTGTCCGAAATAAAGTGGAATTTCTGCCTTTTTGCCCTGAAATATTTGAAATTTCTGCAATTTTACCCCAAAATAAGGGGAATTTCTGTTTTTGGCCCCAAAATTAAGGGAATTTCTGCTTTTTGCCCCAAAATAAGGCAAATATCTGACTTTTTGCCCAGAAATAATTGAAATTTCTGCAATTTTGCCCCAAAATAATAGGAATTTCTGCCTTTTTGCCGAAAATAAGGGGAATTTCAGCATTTTACCTTCAAATAAGGGGAATTTCTGCCTTTTTGCCACAAAATAAGGGGAATTTCTGCCCTATTGCCCTTAAATAAGGAAAATTTCGCTTTTCTGCCCCAATTAACGGGAATTTCTGCCTTTTTGCCACAAAGTAAAGGGAATTTCTGCCTTTTTGCCCCAAAATAACGGGAATTTCAGCCTTTTTACCTCAAAATAAGGGGAATTTCTGCCTTTTTCCCCAAAATATGGGTAATTTTTGCCTTTTTGTTCCAAAATAAGGAAAATTTCTACAATTTTGTATCAAAATAAAAGAAATTTCGGTTTTTGCCCGAAAATAAAAGGAATTTCTGACTTTTTGCCCTGAAATAAATGAAATTCCTGCAATTATGCCCGAAAATAAGGGAAATTTGTGCCTTTTTGCCCCCAAATGAGGGGAATTTCTGCCTTTTTGCCCCAAAATATGGGGAATTTCAGGATTTTACCTCAAAATAAGGGGAATTTCAGCCTTTTTGCACCAAAATATGGGGAATTTCTGCCTTTTTGCCACAAAATAAGAAAAATTTCTGCAAGTCTGTAACAATATAAAAGAAATTTCTAAAATTTTGCCCCAAAATAAAGGAAATTTCTGATTTTTGCCCCAAAATAAAAAGAATTTCTCTATTTTTGCCCCAAAATAAAGGGAAATTCTGCCTTTTAGCCCCAAAAGTAGGGGAGTTTCTGCAATTTTGCTCCAAAATACGAGAAATTTCTGCCTTTTTACCCGAAATTAAGTGGATTTTCTGCCTTTTTGCCTCCAAATAAGGGAAATTTCTGCAATTTTATCCCAAAATAAGGGAAATTTCTGCCTTTTTGCCCCAAAATAAGGGGAATTTCTGCCGTTTTGCCCTGAAATATGTGAAATTTCTGCAATTTTACCCCAAAATAAGGTGAATTTCTGCCTTTTTGCCCCAAAATAATGGGAATTTCTGCCTTTTTGCCCCAAAATAAAAAAATTTTTTGCTTTTTTTCTCTGAAATAAAGAAATTTCTGCAATTTTGCCCTAAAATAAGGGAAATTTCTGCAATTTTTCCCCATAATAAGGGAAATTTCTGCAATTTTGCCCCAAAATAAGGGGAATTTCTGTTTTTGTCCCCAAATAAGGGAAATTTCTGCAATTTTGCCCTAAAATAAGGGGATTTTCTGCATTTTTTGCCAAAAATAAGGGGAATTTCTGACATTTTGCCGCAAAATAAGTGAAATTTCTGCAGTTTTACCCCAAAATAAGGAAAATTTCTGCTTTTTGCCCAAAAATTAGGGGAATTTCTGCAATTTTGCTCCAAAATACAAAGAATTTCTGCCTTTTTGCCCGAAAATAAAGGGAATGTATACCTTTTTGCCATAAAAAAGCAAATTTCTTCATTTTTGCCCCAAAATAAGGGGATTTTCCACCTTTTTGACTCAAAATAAGTGCAATTTCTGCCTTTTCCCCAAAATAAACGAAATTTCTGCCTTTTTGCCCCAAAATAAGGGGAATTTCAGCCTTATTACCTCAAATTGAGAATAATTTCTGCCTTTTGCCTCAAAATAAGGGGAATTTTCTGCCTTTTTGTTTCAAAATAAGATAAATTTCTTCAATTTTGTACCATAATAAAAAGAAATTTCTGCTCTTTGCCCCAAAATAAAAAGAATTTCTGACTTTTTGCCCTGAAATAAATGAAATTTCTGCAATTTTGCCCGAAAATAAGGGAAATTTGTGCCTTTTTGCCCCAAAATAAGAAGAAGTTTTGCCTTTTGCCCCAAAATATGGGGAATTTCAGCATTTTACCTCAAAATAAGAATTTCAGCCCTTTTGCCCCAAAATAAGGAAAATTTCTGCAATTTTGCCCCAAAATAAGGGGAATTTCTTCTTTTTTGCCCCAAAATAAAGGATATTTCAGCCTTTTTACCTGAAAATAAGTGAAATTTTTGCAATTTTGCCCCAAATAAGGGAAATTTCTGCAATTTTGCCTCAAAATAAGGTAAATTCCTGCAATTTTGCCCCAAAATAAGTAAAATTTCTGAGTTTTGTCCCAAAATAAGGAGAATTTCTGTCTTTTTTCCCCAACATATAGGGAATTTCTGCCTTTTGGCCCAACAATTAGGGGAATTTCTTCATTTTTGCTTCAAAATAAGGGGAATTTCTGCCTTTTTGTCTTTAAAGAAGTGGAATTTCTGTATTTTCCTTCCAAAACAAAGGGAATTTCTGTCTTTTTTGCCCCAAAATAAGGAAAATTTCTGACTTATTACCCTGAAATAAGTGAAATGTTTGCACTTTTGCCCCAAAATTAGGGAAATTTCTGCCTTTTTGCCCCCAAATAAGGGGAATTTCAGCCTTTTTACCTCAAAATAAGGGGAATTTCTGCATTTTTGCCACAAAATATTAGGAATTTCTGCCTTTTTGCCCCAAAATAAGAAAAATTTCTGCCATTTTTACCTGAAATAAGTGAAATTTCTGCAATTTTGCCCCAAAATAAGTAAAATTTCTGCAATTTTGCCCCAAAATAAGGGAAATTTCTGGAATTTTGCCCCAAAATAAGTGAAATTTCTGAGTTTTGCCCCAAAATAAGGAGAATTTCTGTCTTTTTGCCACAACATATAGGGAATTTCTGCCTTTTTGCCCCACAATTAGGGGATTTTCTTCAATTCTGCTCCAAAATACGGGGAATTTCTGCTTTTTTTGCCCGAAAATAAGGGGAATGTATACCTTTTGCCACAAAAAAGAGAAATTTCTTCATTTTTGCCCCAAAATAAGAGGAATTTCTGCCTTCTTCCCTCAAAATAAGTGAAATTTCTGCCTTTTTACCCTAAAATGAACGGAATTTCTGTCTTTTTGCCCCAAAATAAAAGGAATTTTTGAATTTTGCCCTGAAATAAGTAAAATTTCTGCAATTTTGCCCCAAAATAAGGGAAATTTCTGCCTTTTTGCCACAAAATAAAGGGAATTTCAGCATTTTACCTCATAATAAGGCAAATCTCTGCCTTTTTGCCCCAAAATATGGGGAATTTCTTCATTTTTGCCCCAAAATAAAGAAAATTTCTGCAATTTTGTACCAAAATAAAAGAAATTTCTGCCTTTTTGCCCCAAAATAAGAGAAATTTCTGCACTTTTTCCCTGAAATAAGTGAAATTTCTGCAATTTTGCCCCAAAATAAGGGAAATTTCTGCAATTTTGCCCCAAAATAAAGAAAATTTCTGCAATTTTGTACCAAAATAAAAGAAATTTCTGCCTTTTTGCCCCAAAATAAGAGAAATTTCTGCACTTTTTCCCTGAAATAAGTGAAATTTCTGCAATTTTGCCCCAAAATAAGAGAAATTTCTGGAATTTTGCCTCAAAATAAAGAAAATTTCTGCAATTTTACCCCAAAATAAGGGGAATTTCTGACTTTTTGCCCTGAAATAAGGAGAATTTCTGTCTTTTAGTTCCAAAATACTGTGAATTTCTGCATTTTCCTTCAAAATTAGGGAAATATGTGCAATTTTGCTTCAAAATACGGGGAAATCTGCCTTATTGCACAAAAATAAATGGAATTTCTCCATTTTTGCACCAATATAAGGGGAATTTCTGAAATTTAGCTTTAAAATACGGGGAATTTCTGCGTTATTGTCCGAAATAAAGTGGAATTTCTGCCTTTTTGCCCTGAAATATTTGAAATTTCTGCAATTTTACCCCAAAATAAGGGGAATTTCTGTTTTTGGCCCCAAAATTAAGGGAATTTCTGCTTTTTGCCCCAAAATAAGGCAAATATCTGCCTTTTTGCCCTGAAATATTTGAAATTTCTGCAATTTTGCCCCAAAATAATAGGAATTTCTTCCTTTTTGCCGAAAATAAGGGGAATTTCAGCATTTTACCTTCAAATAAGGGGAATTTCTGCCTTTTTGCCACAAAATAAGGGGAATTTCTGCCCTATTGCCCTTAAATAAGGAAAATTTCTGCTTTTCTGCCCCAATTAAGGGGAATTTCTGCCTTTTTGCCACAAAGTAAAGGGAATTTCTGCCTTTTTGCCCCAAAATAACGGGAATTTCAGCCTTTTTACCTCAAAATAAGGGGAATTTCTGCCTTTTTCCCCAAAATATGGGTAATTTTTGCCTTTTTGTTCCAAAATAAGGAAAATTTCTACAATTTTGTATCAAAATAAAAGAAATTTCTGTTTTTGCCCGAAAATAAAAGGAATTTCTGACTTTTTGCCCTGAAATAAATGAAATTCCTGCAATTATGCCCGAAAATAAGGGAAATTTGTGCCTTTTTGCCCCCAAATGAGGGGAATTTCTGCCTTTTTGCCCCAAAATATGGGGAATTTCAGGATTTTACCTCAAAATAAGGGGAATTTCAGCCTTTTTGCACCAAAATATGGGGAATTTCTGCCTTTTTGCCACAAAATAAGAAAAATTTCTGCAAGTCTGTAACAATATAAAAGAAATTTCTAAAATTTTGCCCCAAAATAAAGGAAATATCTGATTTTTGCCCCAAAATAAAAAGAATTTCTCTATATTTGCCCCAAAATAAAGGGAAATTCTGCCTTTTAGCCCCAAAATTAGGGGAGTTTCTGCAATTTTGCTCCAAAATACGAGAAATTTCTGCCTTTTTACCCGAAATTATGTGGATTTTCTGCCTTTTTGCCTCCAAATAAGGGAAATTTCTGCAATTTTATCCCAAAATAAGGGAAATTTCTGCCTTTTTGCCCCAAAATAAGGGGAATTTCTGCCGTTTTGCCCTGAAATATGTGAAATTTCTGCAATTTTACCCCAAAATAAGGTGAATTTCTGCCTTTTTGCCCCAAAATAATGGGAATTTCTGCTTTTTTGCCCCAAAATAAGAAAAATTTTTGCTTTTTTTCTATGAAATAAGTGAGATTTCTGCAATTTTGCCCTAAAATAAGGGAAATTTCTGCAATTTTTCCCCATAATAAGGGAAATTTCTGCAATTTTGCCCCAAAATAAGGGGAATTTCTGTTTTTGTCCCGAAATAAGGGAAATATCTGCAATTTTGCCCTAAAATAAGGGGATTTTCTGCATTTTTTGCCAAAAATAAGGGGAATTTCTGACATTTTGCCGCAAAATAAGTGAAATTTCTGCAGTTTTACCCCAAAATAAGGAAAATTTCTGCCTTTTTGCGCAAAAATTAGGGGAATTTCTGCAATTTTGCTCCAAAATACAAAGAATTTCTGCCTTTTTGCCCGAAAATAAAGGGAATGTATACCTTTTTGCCATAAAAAAGCAAATTTCTTCATTTTTGCCCCAAAATAAGGGGATTTTCCACCTTTTTGACTCAAAATAAGTGCAATTTCTGCCTTTTCCCCAAAATAAACGAAATTTCTGCCTTTTTGCCCCAAAATAAGGGGAATTTCAGCCTTATTACCTCAAAATAAGGGGAATTTCTGCATTTTTGCCCCAAAATATGGGGAATTTCTGACTTTTTGCCCCAAAATAAGAAAAATTTCTGCAATTTTGTGCCAAAATAAAAAAAATTTCTGCCTTTTTGCCCCCCCAAAAAAATTTCTGCCTTTTTTTTCTCAAATACCTGAAATTTCTGCAATTTTGCCCCAAAATAAGGGAAATTTCTGCAATTTTGCCCCAATGTAAAGGAAATTTCTGCAATTTTGCCCCAAAATAAGGGGAATTTCTGACTGTTTGCTCCCGAAAAAGGAGATTTTCTGTCTTTTTGCCCCAAAATGAGGAAAATTTCTGCCTTTTTGCCCGAAAATTAAGAGAATTTCTGCAATTTTGCCTCAAAATACAGGGAATTTCTGCTTTTTAGCCCCAAAATAAAGGGAATTTCTGCATTTTACCTCAAATTGAGAATAATTTCTGCCTTTTGCCTCAAAATAAGGGAAATTTTCTGCCTTTTTGTTTCAAAATAAGATAAATTTCTTCAATTTTGTACCATAATAAAAGAAATTTCTGCTCTTTGCCCCAAAATAAAAGGAATTTCTGACTTTTTGCCCTGAAATAAATGAAATTTCTGCAATTTTGCCCGAAAATAAGGGAAATTTGTGCCTCTTTCCCTAAAAATAAGAAGAAGTTTTACCTTTTGCCCCAGAATATGGGGAATTTCAGCATTTTACCTCAAAATAAGAATTTCAGCCTTTTTGCCCCAAAATAAGGAAAATTTCTGCAATTTTGATCCAAAATAAGGGGAATTTCTTCTTTTTTGCCCCAAAATAAAGGATATTTCAGCCTTTTTACCTGAAAATAAGTGAAATTTCTGCAATTTTGCCCCAAATAAGGGAAATTTCTGCAATTTTGCCTCAAAATAAGGTAAATTCCTGCAATTTTGCCCCAAAATAAGTGGAATTTCTGAGTTTTGTCCCAAAATAAGGAGAATTTCTGTCTTTTTGCCCCAACATATAGGGAATTTCTGCATTTTTGCTCAACAATTAGAGGAATTTCTTCATTTTTGCTTCAAAATAAGGGGAATTTCTGCCTTTTTCCCTCTAAAGAAGTGGAATTTCTGTATTTTCCTTCCAAAACAAAGGGAATTTCTGTGTTTTTTGCCCCAAAATAAGGAAAATTTCTGACTTATTACTCTGAAATTAGTGAAATGTTCGCAATTTTGCCCCAAAATAAGGGAAATTTCTGCCTTTTTGCCACAAAATAAGGGGAATTTCAGCCTTTTTACCTCAAAATAAGGGGAATTTCTGCATTTTTGCCACAAAATATTAGGAATTTCTGCCTTTTTGCCCCAAAATAAGAAAAATTTCTGCCTTTTTTTTATCTGAAATAAGTGAAATTTCTGCAATTTTGCCCCAAAATAAGTGAAATTTCTGCAATTTTGCCCTAAAATAAGGGAAATTTCTGGAATTTTGCCCCAAAATAAGTGGAATTTCTGAGTTTTGCCCCAAAATAAGGAGAATTTCTGTCTTTTTGCCCCAACATATAGGGAATTTCTGCCTTTTTGCCCCACAATTAGGGGATTTTCTGCAATTGTGCTCCAAAAAACGGGATATTTCTGCTTTTTTACCCGAAAATAAGGAGAATATATACCTTTTGCCACAAAAAAGGGAAATTTCTTCATTTTTGCCCCAAAATAAGAGGAATTTCTGCCTTCTTACCTCACAATAAGTGAAATTTCTGCCTTTTTACCCAAAAATAAACAAAATTTCTGTCTTTTTGCCCAAAAATAAAAGGAATTTTTGAATTTTGCCCTGAAATAAGTGAAATTTCTGCAATTTTGCCCCAAAATAAGGGAAATTTCTGCCTTTTTGCCACAAAATAAAGGGAATTTCTGTATTTTTGCCCCAAAATAAGGGGAATTTCAGCATTTTACCTCATAATAAGGCGAATCTCTGCCTTTTTGCCCCAAAATATGGGGAATTTCTTCATTTTTGCCCCAAAATAAAGAAAATTTCTGCAATTTTGCCCCAAAATAAGGGAAATTTCTGCCTTTTTGCCACAAAATAAGGGGAATTTCAGCCTTTTTACCTCAAAATAAGGGGAATTTCTGCATTTTTGCCACAAAATATTAGGAATTTCTGCCTTTTTGCCCCAAAATAAGAAAAATTTCTGCCTTTTTTTTATCTGAAATAAGTGAAATTTCTGCAATTTTGCCCCAAAATAAGTGAAATTTCTGCAATTTTGCCCTAAAATAAGGGAAATTTCTGGAATTTTGCCCCAAAATAAGTGGAATTTCTGAGTTTTGCCCCAAAATAAGGAGAATTTCTGTCTTTTTGCCCCAACATATAGGGAATTTCTGCCTTTTTGCCCCACAATTAGGGGATTTTCTGCAATTGTGCTCCAAAAAACGGGATATTTCTGCTTTTTTACCCGAAAATAAGGAGAATATATACCTTTTGCCACAAAAAAGGGAAATTTCTTCATTTTTGCCCCCAAATAAGAGGAATTTCTGCCTTCTTACCTCACAATAAGTGAAATTTCTGCCTTTTTACCCAAAAATAAACAAAATTTCTGTCTTTTTGCCCAAAAATAAAAGGAATTTTTGAATTTTGCCCTGAAATAAGTGAAATTTCTGCAATTTTGCCCCAAAATAAGGGAAATTTCTGCCTTTTTGCCACAAAATAAAGGGAATTTCTGTATTTTTGCCCCAAAATAAGGGGAATTTCAGCATTTTACCTCATAATAAGGCGAATCTCTGCCTTTTTGCCCCAAAATATGGGGAATTTCTTCATTTTTGCCCCAAAATAAAGAAAATTTCTGCAATTTTGTACCAAAATAAAAGAAATTTCTGCCTTTTTGCCCCAAAATAAGAGAAATTTCTGCACTTTTTCCCTGAAATAAGTGAAATTTCTGCAATTTTGCCCCAAAATAAGGGAAATTTCTGCAATTTTGCCCCAAAATAAAGAAAATTTCTGCAATTTTACCCCAAAATAAGGGGAATTTCTGACTTTTTGCCCTGAAATAATGAGAATTTCTGTCTTTTTGTTCCAAAATAATGTGAATTCCTGCATTTTCCTTCAAAATTAGGGAAATATGTGCAATTTTGCATCAAAATACGGGGAAATCTGCCTTATTGCACAAAAATAAAGGGAATTTCTCCATTTTTGCACCAATATAAGGGGAATTTCTGAAATTTAGCTTTAAAATACGGGGAATTTCTGCATTATTGTCCGAAATAAAGTGGAATTTCTGCCTTTTTGCCCTGAAATATTTGAAATTTCTGCAATTTTACCCCAAAATAAGGGGAATTTCTGTTTTTGGCCCCAAAATTAAGGGAATTTCTGCTTTTTGCCCCAAAATAAGGCAAATATCTGACTTTTTGCCCAGAAATAATTGAAATTTCTGCAATTTTGCCCCAAAATAATAGGAATTTCTGCCTTTTTGCCGAAAATAAGGGGAATTTCAGCATTTTACCTTCAAATAAGGGGAATTTCTGCCTTTTTGCCACAAAATAAGGGGAATTTCTGCCCTATTGCCCTTAAATAAGGAAAATTTCGCTTTTCTGCCCCAATTAAAGGGAATTTCTGCCTTTTTGCCACAAAGTAAAGGGAATTTCTGCCTTTTTGCCCCAAAATAACGGGAATTTTAGCCTTTTTACCTCAAAATAAGGGGAATTTCTGCCTTTTTCCCCAAAATATGGGTAATTTTTGCCTTTTTGTTCCAAAATAAGGAAAATTTCTACAATTTTGTATCAAAATAAAAGAAATTTCTGTTTTTGCCCGAAAATAAAAGGAATTTCTGACTTTTTGCCCTGAAATAAATGAAATTCCTGCAATTATGCCCGAAAATAAGGGAAATTTGTGCCTTTTTGCCCCCAAATGAGGGGAATTTCTGCCTTTTTGCCCCAAAATATGGGGAATTTCAGGATTTTACCTCAAAATAAGGGGAATTTCAGCCTTTTTGCACCAAAATATGGGGAATTTCTGCCTTTTTGCCACAAAATAAGAAAAATTTCTGCAAGTCTGTAACAATATAAAAGAAATTTCTAAAATTTTGCCCCAAAATAAAGGAAATTTCTGATTTTTGCCCCAAAATAAAAAGAATTTCTCTATTTTTGCCCCAAAATAAAGGGAAATTCTGCCTTTTAGCCCCAAAATTAGGGGAGTTTCTGCAATTTTGCTCCAAAATACGAGAAATTTCTGTCTTTTTACCCGAAATTAAGTGGATTTTCTGCCTTTTTGCCTCCAAATAAGGGAAATTTCTGCAATTTTATCCCAAAATGAGGGATATTTCTGCCTTTTTGCCCCAAAATAAGGGGAATTTCTGCCGTTTTGCCCTGAAATATGTGAAATTTCTGCAATTTTACCCCAAAATAAGGTGAATTTCTGCCTTTTTGCCCCAAAATAATGGGAATTTCTGCCTTTTTGCCCCAAAATAAGAAAAATTTTTACTATTTTTCTCTGAAATAAGTGAAATTTCTGCAATTTTGCCCTAAAATAAGGGAAATTTCTGCAATTTTTCCCCATAATAAGGGAAATTTCTGCAATTTTGCCCCAAAATAAGGGGAATTTCTGTTTTTGTCCCCAAATAAAGGAAATTTCTGCAATTTTGCCCTAAAATAAGGGGATTTTCTGCATTTTTTGCCAAAAATAAGGGGAATTTCTGACATTTTGCCGCAAAATAAGTGAAATTTCTGCAGTTTTACCCCAAAATAAGGAAAATTTCTGCCTTTTTGCCCAAAAATTAGGGGAATTTCTGCAATTTTGCTCCAAAATACAAAGAATTTCTGCCTTTTTGCCCGAAAATAAAGGGAATGTATACCTTTTGCCATAAAAAAGCAAATTTCTTCATTTTTGCCCCAAAATAAGGGGATTTTCCACCTTTTTGACTCAAAATAAGTGCAATTTCTGCCTTTTCCCCAAAATAAACGAAATTTCTGCCTTTTTGCCCCAAAATAAGGGGAATTTCAGCCTTATTACCTCAAAATAAGGGGAATTTCTGCATTTTTGCCCCAAAATATGGGGAATTTCTGACTTTTTGCCCCAAAATAAAAAAAATTTCTGCAATTTTGTACCAAAATAAAAAAAATTTCTGCCTTTTTGCCCCCCCAAAAAATTTCTGCCTTTTTTTCTCAAATACCTGAAATTTCTGCAATTTTGCCCCAAAATAAGGGAAATTTCTGCAATTTTGCCCCAATGTAAAGGAAATTTCTGCAATTTTGCCCCAAAATAAGGGGAATTTCTGACTGTTTGCTCCCGAAAAAGGAGATTTTCTGTCTTTTTGCCCCAAAATAAGGAGAATTTCTGCCTTTTTGCCCGAAAATTAAGAGAATTTTTGCAATTTTGCTTCAAAATACAGGGAATTTCTGCCTTTTAGCCCCAAAATAAAGGGAATTTCTGCATTTTACCTCAAATTGAGAATAATTTCTGCCTTTTGCCTCAAAATAAGGGGAATTTTCTGCCTTTTTGTTTCAAAATAAGAAAAATTTCTTCAATTTTGTACCATAATAAAAGAAATTTCTGCTCTTTGCCCCAAAATAAAAGGAATTTCTGACTTTTTGCCCTGAAATAAATGAAATTTCTGCAATTTTTCCCGAAAATAAGGGAAATTTGTGCCTCTTTGCCCCAAAATAAGAAGTTTTGCCTTTTGCCCCAAAATATGGGGAATTTCTGCAATTTTGCCCCAAAATAAGGGGAATTTCTTCCTTTTTGCCCCAAAATAAAGGATATTTCAGCCTTTTTACCTGAAAATAAGTGAAATTTCTGCAATTTTGCCCCAAATAAGGGAAATTTCTGCAATTTTGCCTCAAAATAAGGTAAATTCCTGCAATTTTGCCCCAAAATAAGTGGAATTTCTGAGTTTTGTCCCAAAATAAGGAGAATTTCTGTATTTTGCCCCAACATATAGGGAATTTCGGTCTTTTTGCCCAACAATTAGGGGAATTTCTTCATTTTTGCTTCAAAATAAGGGGAATTTCTGCCTTTTTGCCTCTAAAGAAGTGGAATTTCTGTATTTTCCTTCCAAAACAAAGGGAATTTCTGTGTTTTTTGCCCCAAAATAAGGAAAATTTCTGACTTATTACCCTGAAATAAGTTAAATGTTTGCAATTTTGCCCCAAAATAAGGGAAATTTCTGCCTTTTTGCCCCAAAATAAGGAAAATTTCAGCTTTTTTACCTCAAAGTAAGGGGAATTTCTGCATTTTTGCCACAAAATATTAGGAATTTCTGCCTTTTTGCCCCAAAATAAGAAAAATTTTTGCCATTTTTATCTGAAATAAGTGAAATTTCTGCAATTGTGCCCCAAAATAAGTAAAATTTCTGCAATTTTGCCCCAAAATATGTAAAATTTCTGCAATTTTGCCCCAAAATAAGGGAAATTTCTGCAATTTTGCCCCAAAATAAGGGAAATTTCTGCCTTTTTGCCACAAAATGAAGGGAATTTCTGTATTTTTGCCCCAAAATAAGGGGAATTTCAGCATTTTACCTCATAATAAGGCAAATCTCTGCCTTTTTGCCCCAAAATATGGGGAATTTCTTCATTTTTGCCCCAAAATAAAGAAAATTTCTGCAATTTTGTACCAAAATAAAAGAAATTTCTGCCTTTTTGCCCCAAAATAAGAGAAATTTCTGCACTTTTTCCCTGAAATAAGTGAAATTTCTGCAATTTTGCCCCAAAATAAGGGAAATTTCTGCAATTTTGCCCCAAAATAAAGAAAATTTCTGCAATTTTGTACCAAAATAAAAGAAATTTCTGCCTTTTTGCCCCAAAATAAGAGAAATTTCTGCACTTTTTCCCTGAAATAAGTGAAATTTCTGCAATTTTGCCCAAAAATAAGAGAAATTTCTGCAATTTTGCTCCAAAATAAAGAAAATTTCTGCAATTTTACCCCAAAATAAGGGGAATTTCTGACTTTTTGCCCTGAAATAAGGAGAATTTCTGTCTTTTTGTTCCAAAATAATGTGAATTTCTGCATTTTCCTTCAAAATTAGGGAAATATGTGCAATTTTGCTTCAAAATACGGGGAAATCTGCCTTATTGCACAAAAATAAAGGGAATTTCTCCATTTTTGCACCAATATAAGGGGAATTTCTGAAATTTAGCTTTAAAATATGGGGAATTTCTGCGTTATTGTCCGAAATAAAGTTGAATTTCTGCCTTTTTGCCCTGAAATATTTGAAATTTCTGCAATTTTACCCCAAAATAAGGGGAATTTCTGTTTTTGGCCCCAAAATTAAGGGAATTTCTGCTTTTTGCCCCAAAATAAGGCAAATATCTGACTTTTTGCCCAGAAATAATTGAAATTTCTGCAATTTTGCCCCAAAATAATAGGAATTTCTGCCTTTTTGCCGAAAATAAGGGGAATTTCAGCATTTTACCTTCAAATAAGGGGAATTTCTGCCTTTTTGCCACAAAATAAGGGGAATTTCTGCCCTATTGCCCTTAAATAAGGAAAATTTCTGCTTTTCTGCCCCAATTAACGGCAATTTCTGCCTTTTTGCCACAAAGTAAAGGGAATTTCTGCCTTTTTGCCCCAAAATAACGGGAATTTCAGCCTTTTTACCTCAAAATAAGGGGAATTTCTGCCTTTTTCCCCAAAATATGGGTAATTTTTGCCTTTTTGTTCCAAAATAAGGAAAAGTTCTACAATTTTGTATCAAAATAAAAGAAATTTCTGTTTTTGCCCCAAAATAAAAGGAATTTCTGACTTTTTGCCCTGAAATAAATGAAATTCCTGCAATTATGCCCGAAAATAAGGGAAATTTGGGCCTTTTTGCCCCCAAATGAGGGGAATTTCTGCCTTTTTGCCCCAAAATATGGGGAATTTCAGGATTTTACCTCAAAATAAGGGGAATTTCAGCGTTTTTGCACCAAAATATGGGGAATTTCTGCCTTTTTGCCACAAAATAAGAAAAATTTCTGCAAGTCTGTAACAATATAAAAGAAATTTCTAAAATTTTGCCCCAAAATAAAGGAAATTTCTGATTTTTGCCCCAAAATAAAAAGAATTTCTCTATTTTTGCCCCAAAATAAAGGGAAATTCTGCCTTTTAGCCCCAAAATTAGGGGAGTTTCTGCAATTTTGCTCCAAAATACAAGAAATTTCTGCCTTTTTACCCGAAATTAAGTGGATTTTCTGCCTTTTTGCCCCCAAATAAGGGAAATTTCTGCAATTTTATCCCAAAATAAGGGAAATTTCTGCCTTTTTGCCCCAAAATAAGGGGAATTTCTGCCGTTTTGCCCTGAAATATGTGAAATTTCTGCAATTTTACCCCAAAATAAGGTGAATTTCTGCCTTTTTGCCCCAAAATAATGGGAATTTCTGCCTTTTTGCCCCAAAATAAGAAAAATTTTTGCTTTTTTTCTCTGAAATAAGTGAAATTTCTGCAATTTTGCCCTAAAATAAGGGAAATTTCTGCAATTTTTCCCCATAATAAGGGAAATTTCTGCAATTTTGCCCCAAAATAAGGGGAATTTCTGTTTTTGTCCCCAAATAAGGGAAATTTCTGCAATTTTGCCCTAAAATAAGGGGATTTTCTGCATTTTTTGCCAAAAATAAGGGGAATTTCTGACATTTTGCCGCAAAATAAGTGAAATTTCTGCAGTTTTACCCCAAAATAAGGAAAATTTCTGCCTTTTTGCCCAAAAATTAGGGGAATTTCTGCAATTTTGCTCCAAAATACAAAGAATTTCTGCCTTTTTGCCCGAAAATAAAGGGAATGTATACCTTTTTGCCATAAAAAAGCAAATTTCTTCATTTTTGCCCCCAAATAAGGAGATTTTCCACCTTTTTGACTCAAAATAAGTGCAATTTCTGCCTTTTCCCCAAAATAAACGAAATTTCTGCCTTTTTGCCCCAAAATAAGGGGAATTTCAGCCTTATTACCTCAAAATAAGGGGAATTTCTGCCTTTTTGCCCCAAAATATGGGGAATTTCTGACTTTTTGCCCCAAAATAAGAAAAATTTCTGCAATTTCGTACCAAAATAAAAAAAATTTCTGCCTTTTTGCCCCCCCAAAAAAATTTCTGCCTTTTTTTTTCAAATACCTGAAATTTCTGCAATTTTGCCCCAATGTAAAGGAAATTTCTGCAATTTTGCCCCAAAATAAGGGGAATTTCTGACTGTTTGCTCCCGAAAAAGGAGATTTTCTGTCTTTTTGCCCCAAAATAAGGAGAATTTCTGCCTTTTTGCCCGAAAATTATGAGAATTTCTGCAATTTTGCTCCAAAATACAAAGAATTTCTGCCGTTTTGCCCGAAAATAAAGGGAATGTATACCTTTCTGCCATAAAAAAGCAAATTTCTTCATTTTTGCCCCAAAATAAGAGGAATTTCCACCTTTTTGACTCAAAATAAGTGCAATTTCTGCCTTTTCCCCAAAATAAACGAAATTTCTGTCTTTTTGCCCCAAAATAAGGGGAATTTCAGCGTTTTTACCTCAAAATAAGGGGAATTTCTGCCTTTTTGCCCCAAAATATGGGGAATTTCTGACTTTTTGCCCCAAAATAAGAAAAATTTCTGCAATTTTGTACCAAAATAAAAAAAATTTCTGCCTTTTTGCCCCCCCAAAAAAATTTCTGCCTTTTTTCCCTGAAATACGTGAAATTTCTGCAATTTTGCCCCAAAATAAGGGAAATTTCTACAATTTTGCCCCAATGTAAAGGAAATTTCTGCAATTTTGCCCCAAAATAAGGGGAATTTCTGACTGTTTGCTCCCGAAAAAGGAGATTTTCTGTCTTTTTGCCCCATAATAAGGAAAATTTCTGCCTTTTTGCCCAAAAATTATGAGAATTTCTGCAATTTTGCTTCAAAATACAGGGAATTTCTGTTTTTTAGCCTCAAAATAAAGGGAATTTCTGCATTTTACCTCAAATTGAGAATAATTTCTGCCTTTTGCCTCAAAATAAGGGGAATTTTCTGCCTTTTTGTTTCAAAATAAGAAAAATTTCTTCAATTTTGTACCATAATAAAAGAAATTTCTGCTCTTTGCCCCAAAATAAAAGGAATTTCTGACTTTTTGCCCTGAAATAAATGAAATTTCTGCAATTTTTCCCGAAAATAAGGGAAATTTGTGCCTCTTTGCCCCAAAATAAAAAGAAGTTTTGCCTTTTGCCCCAAAATATGGGGAATTTCAGCATTTTACCTCAAAATAAGAATTTCAGCCTTTTTGCCCCGAAATAAGGAAAATTTCTGCAATTTTGCCCCAAAATAAGGGGAATTTCTTCTTTTTTGCGCCAAAATAAAGGATATTTCAGCCTTTTTACCTGAAAATAAGTGAAATTTCTGCAATTTTGCGCCAAATAAGGGAAATTTCTGCAATTTTGCCTCAAAATAAGGTAAATTCCTGCAATTTTGCCCCAAAATAAGTGGAATTTCTGAGTTTTGTCCCAAAATAAGGAGAATTTCTGTCTTTTTGCCCCAACATATAGGGAATTTCTGCCTTTTTGCCCAACAATTAGGGGAATTTCTTCATTTTTGCTTCAAAATAAGGGGAATTTCTGCCTTTTTGCCTCTAAAGAAGTGGAATTTCTGTATTTTCCTTCCAAAACAAAGGGAATTTCTGTGTTTTTTGCTCCAAAATAAGGAAAATTTCTGACTTAATACCCTGAAATAAGTGAAATGTTTGCAATTTTGCCCCAAAATAAGGGAAATTTCTGCCTTTTTGCCCCCAAATAAGGGGAATTTCAGCCTTTTTACCTCAAAATAAGGGGAATTTCTGCATTTTTGCCACAAAATATTAGGAATTTCTGCCTTTTTGCCCCAAAATAAGAAAAATTTCTGCCATTTTTACCTGAAATAAGTGAAATTTCTGCAATTTTGCCCCAAAATAAGTAAAATTTCTGCAATTTTGCCCCAAAATAAGGGAAATTTCTGGAATTTTGCCCCAAAATAAGTGGAATTTCTGAGTTTTGCCCCAAAATAAGGAGAATTTCTGTCTTTTTGCCCCAACATATAGGGAATTTCTGCCTTTTTGGCCCACAATTAGGGGATTTTCTGCAATTCTGCTCCAAAATAGGGGGAATTTCTGCTTTTTTGCCCGAAAATAAGGGGAATATATACCTTTTGCCACAAAAAAGGGAAATTTCTTCATTTTTGCCCCAAAATAAGAGGAATTTCTCCCTTCTTACCTCAAAATAAGTGAAATTTCTGCCTTTTTACCCAAAAATAAACAGAATTTCTGACTTTTAGCCCCAAAATAAAAGGAATTTTTGAATTTTGCCCTGAAATAAGTGAAATTTCTGCAATTTTGCCCCAAAATAAGGGAAATTTCTGCCTTTTTGCCCCCAAATAAGGGGAATTCCAGCATTTTTACCTCAAAATAAAAGGAATTTCTGCATTTTTGCCACAAAATATTAGGAATTTCTGCCTTTTTGCCCCAAATAAGAAAAATTTCTGCCTTTTTTTTTTATCTGAAATAAGTGAAATTTCTGCAATTTTGCCCCAAAATAAGTGAAATTTCTGCGAATTTGCCCCAAAATAAGGGAAATTTCTGGAATTTGCCCCAAAATAAGTGGAATTTCTGAGTTTTTCCCCAAAATAAGGAGAATTTCTGTCTTTTTGCTCTAACATATAGGGAATTTCTGCCTTTTTGCCCCACAATTAGGGGATTTTCTGCAATTGTGCTCCAAAAAACGGGATATTTCTGCTTTTTTGCCCGAAAATAAGGAGAATATATACCTTTTGCCACAAAAAAAGGGAAATTTCTTCATTTTTGCCCCAAAATAAGAGGAATTTCTGCCTTCTTACCTCACAATAAGTGAAATTTCTGCCTTTTTACCCCAAAATAAACAAAATTTCTGTCTTTTTGCCCAAAAATAAAAGGAATTTTTGAATTTTGCCCTGAAATAAGTGAAATTTCTGCAATTTTGCCCCAAAATAAGGGAAATTTCTGCCTTTTTGCCACAAAATAAAGGGAATTTCTGTATTTTTGCCCCAAAATAAGGGGAATTTCAGCATTTTACCTCATAATAAGGCGAATCTCTGCCTTTTTGCCCCAAAATATGGGGAATTTCTTCATTTTTGCCCCAAAATAAAGAAAATTTCTGCAATTTTGTACCAAAATAAAAGAAATTTCTGCCTTTTTGCCCCAAAATAAGAGAAATTTCTGCACTTTTTCCCTGAAATAAGTGAAATTTCTGCAATTTTGCCCCAAAATAAGGGAAATTTCTGCCTTTTTGCCACAAAATAAAGGGAATTTCTGTATTTTTGCCACAAAATAAAGAAAATTTCTGCAATTTTACCCCAAAATAAGGGGAATTTCTTACTTTTTGCCCTGAAATAAGGAGAATTTCTGTCTTTTTGTTCCAAAATAATGTGAATTCTTGCATTTTCCTTCAAAATTAGGGAAATATGTGCAATTTTGCTTCAAAATACGGGGAAATCTGCCTTATTGCACAAAAATAAAGGGAATTTCTCCATTTTTGCACCAATATAAGGGGAATTTCTGAAATTTAGCTTTAAAATATGGGGAATTTCTGCGTTATTGTCCGAAATAAAGTGGAATTTCTGCCTTTTTGCCCTGAAATATTTGAAATTTCTGCAATTTTACCCCAAAATAAGGGGAATTTCTGTTTTTGGCCCCAAAATTAAGGGAATTTCTGCTTTTTGCCCCAAAATAAGGCAAATATCTGACTTTTTGCCCAGAAATAATTGAAATTTCTGCAATTTTGCCCCAAAATAATAGGAATTTCTGCCTTTTTGCCGAAAATAAGGGGAATTTCAGCATTTTACCTTCAAATAAGGGGAATTTCTGCCTTTTTGCCACAAAATAAGGGAAATTTCTGCCCTATTGCCCTTAAATAAGGAAAATTTCGCTTTTCTGCCCCAATTAACAGGAATTTCTGCCTTTTTGCCACAAAGTAAAGGGAATTTCTGCCTTTTTGCCCCAAAATAACGGGAATTTCAGCCTTTTTACCTCAAAATAAGGGGAATTTCTGCCTTTTTCCCCAAAATATGGGTAATTTTTGCCTTTTTGTTCCAAAATAAGGAAAATTTCTACAATTTTGTATCAAAATAAAAGAAATTTCTGTTTTTGCCCGAAAATAAAAGGAATTTCTGACTTTTTGCCCTGAAATAAATGAAATTCCTGCAATTATGCCCGAAAATAAGGGAAATTTGTGCCTTTTTGCCCCAAATGAGGGGAATTTCTGCCTTTTTGCCCGAAAATATGGGGAATTTCAGGATTTTACCTCAAAATAAGGGGAATTTCAGCCTTTTTGCACCAAAGTATGGGGAATTTTTGCCTTTTTGCCACAAAATAAGAAAAATTTCTGCAAGTCTGTAACAATATAAAAGAAATTTCTAAAATTTTGCCCCAAAATAAAGGAAATTTCTGATTTTTGCCCCAAAATAAAAAGAATTTCTCTATTTTTGCCCCAAAATAAAGGGAAATTCTGCCTTTTAGCCCCAAAAGTAGGGGAGTTTCTGCAATTTTGCTCCAAAATACGAGAAATTTCTGCCTTTTTACCCGAAATTAAGTGGATTTTCTGCCTTTTTGCCTCCAAATAAGGGAAATTTCTGCAATTTTATCCCAAAATAAGGGAAATTTCTGCCTTTTTGCCCCAAATAAGGGGAATTTCTGCCGTTTTGCCCTGAAATATGTGAAATTTCTGCAATTTTACCCCAAAATAAGGTGAATTTCTGCCTTTTTGCCCCAAAATAATGGGAATTTCTGCATTTTTGCCCCAAAATAAGAAAAATTTTTGCTTTTTTTCTCTGAAATAAGTGAAATTTCTGCAATTTTGCCCTAAAATAAGGGAAATTTCTGCAATTTTTCCCCATAATAAGGGAAATTTCTGCAATTTTGCCCCAAAATAAGGGGAATTTCTGTTTTTGTCCCCAAATAAGGGAAATTTCTGCAATTTTGCCCTAAAATAAGGGGATTTTCTGCATTTTTTGCCAAAAATAAGGGGAATTTCTGACATTTTGCCGCAAAATAAGTGAAATTTCTGCAGTTTTACCCCAAAATAAGGAAAATTTCTGCCTTTTTGCCCAAAAATTAGGGGAATTTCTGCAATTTTGCTCCAAAATACAAAGAATTTCTGCCTTTTTGCCCGAAAATAAAGGGAATGTATACCTTTTTGCCATAAAAAAGCAAATTTCTTCATTTTTGCCCCCAAATAAGGAGATTTTCCACCTTTTTGACTCAAAATAAGTGCAATTTCTGCCTTTTCCCCAAAATAAACGAAATTTCTGCCTTTTTGCCCCAAAATAAGGGGAATTTCAGCCTTATTACCTCAAAATAAGGGGAATTTCTGCCTTTTTGCCCCAAAATATGGGGAATTTCTGACTTTTTGCCCCAAAATAAAAAAAATTTCTGCAATTTTGTACCAAAATAAAAAAAATTTCTGCCTTTTTGCCCCCCCAAAAAATTTCTGCCTTTTTTTCTCAAATACCTGAAATTTCTGCAATTTTGCCCCAAAATAAGGGAAATTTCTGCAATTTTGCCCCAATGTAAAGGAAATTTCTGCAATTTTGCCCCAAAATAAGGGGAATTTCTGACTGTTTGCTCCCGAAAAAGGAGATTTTCTGTCTTTTTGCCCCAAAATAAGGAGAATTTCTGCCTTTTTGCCCGAAAATTAAGAGAATTTTTGCAATTTTGCTTCAAAATACAGGGAATTTCTGCCTTTTAGCCCCAAAATAAAGGGAATTTCTGCATTTTACCTCAAATTGAGAATAATTTCTGCCTTTTGCCTCAAAATAAGGGGAATTTTCTGCCTTTTTGTTTCAAAATAAGAAAAATTTCTTCAATTTTGTACCATAATAAAAGAAATTTCTGCTCTTTGCCCCAAAATAAAAGGAATTTCTGACTTTTTGCCCTGAAATAAATGAAATTTCTGCAATTTTTCCCGAAAATAAGGGAAATTTGTGCCTCTTTGCCCCAAAATAAGAAGTTTTGCCTTTTGCCCCAAAATATGGGGAATTTCTGCAATTTTGCCCCAAAATAAGGGGAATTTCTTCCTTTTTGCCCCAAAATAAAGGATATTTCAGCCTTTTTACCTGAAAATAAGTGAAATTTCTGCAATTTTGCCCCAAATAAGGGAAATTTCTGCAATTTTGCCTCAAAATAAGGTAAATTCCTGCAATTTTGCCCCAAAATAAGTGGAATTTCTGAGTTTTGTCCCAAAATAAGGAGAATTTCTGTATTTTGCCCCAACATATAGGGAATTTCGGTCTTTTTGCCCAACAATTAGGGGAATTTCTTCATTTTTGCTTCAAAATAAGGGGAATTTCTGCCTTTTTGCCTCTAAAGAAGTGGAATTTCTGTATTTTCCTTCCAAAACAAAGGGAATTTCTGTGTTTTTTGCCCCAAAATAAGGAAAATTTCTGACTTATTACCCTGAAATAAGTTAAATGTTTGCAATTTTGCCCCAAAATAAGGGAAATTTCTGCCTTTTTGCCCCAAAATAAGGAAAATTTCAGCTTTTTTACCTCAAAGTAAGGGGAATTTCTGCATTTTTGCCACAAAATATTAGGAATTTCTGCCTTTTTGCCCCAAAATAAGAAAAATTTTTGCCATTTTTATCTGAAATAAGTGAAATTTCTGCAATTGTGCCCCAAAATAAGTAAAATTTCTGCAATTTTGCCCCAAAATATGTAAAATTTCTGCAATTTTGCCCCAAAATAAGGGAAATTTCTGCAATTTTGCCCCAAAATAAGGGAAATTTCTGCCTTTTTGCCACAAAATGAAGGGAATTTCTGTATTTTTGCCCCAAAATAAGGGGAATTTCAGCATTTTACCTCATAATAAGGCAAATCTCTGCCTTTTTGCCCCAAAATATGGGGAATTTCTTCATTTTTGCCCCAAAATAAAGAAAATTTCTGCAATTTTGTACCAAAATAAAAGAAATTTCTGCCTTTTTGCCCCAAAATAAGAGAAATTTCTGCACTTTTTCCCTGAAATAAGTGAAATTTCTGCAATTTTGCCCCAAAATAAGGGAAATTTCTGCAATTTTGCCCCAAAATAAAGAAAATTTCTGCAATTTTGTACCAAAATAAAAGAAATTTCTGCCTTTTTGCCCCAAAATAAGAGAAATTTCTGCACTTTTTCCCTGAAATAAGTGAAATTTCTGCAATTTTGCCCAAAAATAAGAGAAATTTCTGCAATTTTGCTCCAAAATAAAGAAAATTTCTGCAATTTTACCCCAAAATAAGGGGAATTTCTGACTTTTTGCCCTGAAATAAGGAGAATTTCTGTCTTTTTGTTCCAAAATAATGTGAATTTCTGCATTTTCCTTCAAAATTAGGGAAATATGTGCAATTTTGCTTCAAAATACGGGGAAATCTGCCTTATTGCACAAAAATAAAGGGAATTTCTCCATTTTTGCACCAATATAAGGGGAATTTCTGAAATTTAGCTTTAAAATATGGGGAATTTCTGCGTTATTGTCCGAAATAAAGTTGAATTTCTGCCTTTTTGCCCTGAAATATTTGAAATTTCTGCAATTTTACCCCAAAATAAGGGGAATTTCTGTTTTTGGCCCCAAAATTAAGGGAATTTCTGCTTTTTGCCCCAAAATAAGGCAAATATCTGACTTTTTGCCCAGAAATAATTGAAATTTCTGCAATTTTGCCCCAAAATAATAGGAATTTCTGCCTTTTTGCCGAAAATAAGGGGAATTTCAGCATTTTACCTTCAAATAAGGGGAATTTCTGCCTTTTTGCCACAAAATAAGGGGAATTTCTGCCCTATTGCCCTTAAATAAGGAAAATTTCTGCTTTTCTGCCCCAATTAACGGGAATTTCTGCCTTTTTGCCACAAAGTAAAGGGAATTTCTGCCTTTTTGCCCCAAAATAACGGGAATTTCAGCCTTTTTACCTCAAAATAAGGGGAATTTCTGCCTTTTTCCCCAAAATATGGGTAATTTTTGCCTTTTTGTTCCAAAATAAGGAAAAGTTCTACAATTTTGTATCAAAATAAAAGAAATTTCTGTTTTTGCCCCAAAATAAAAGGAATTTCTGACTTTTTGCCCTGAAATAAATGAAATTCCTGCAATTATGCCCGAAAATAAGGGAAATTTGGGCCTTTTTGCCCCCAAATGAGGGGAATTTCTGCCTTTTTGCCCCAAAATATGGGGAATTTCAGGATTTTACCTCAAAATAAGGGGAATTTCAGCGTTTTTGCACCAAAATATGGGGAATTTCTGCCTTTTTGCCACAAAATAAGAAAAATTTCTGCAAGTCTGTAACAATATAAAAGAAATTTCTAAAATTTTGCCCCAAAATAAAGGAAATTTCTGATTTTTGCCCCAAAATAAAAAGAATTTCTCTATTTTTGCCCCAAAATAAAGGGAAATTCTGCCTTTTAGCCCCAAATTTAGGGGAGTTTCTGCAATTTTGCTCCAAAATACAAGAAATTTCTGCCTTTTTACCCGAAATTAAGTGGATTTTCTGCCTTTTTGCCCCCAAATAAGGGAAATTTCTGCAATTTTATCCCAAAATAAGGGAAATTTCTGCCTTTTTGCCCCAAAATAAGGGGAATTTCTGCCGTTTTGCCCTGAAATATGTGAAATTTCTGCAATTTTACCCCAAAATAAGGTGAATTTCTGCCTTTTTGCCCCAAAATAATGGGAATTTCTGCCTTTTTGCCCCAAAATAAGAAAAATTTTTGCTTTTTTTCTCTGAAATAAGTGAAATTTCTGCAATTTTGCCCTAAAATAAGGGAAATTTCTGCAATTTTTCCCCATAATAAGGGAAATTTCTGCAATTTTGCCCCAAAATAAGGGGAATTTCTGTTTTTGTCCCCAAATAAGGGAAATTTCTGCAATTTTGCCCTAAAATAAGGGGATTTTCTGCATTTTTTGCCAAAAATAAGGGGAATTTCTGACATTTTGCCGCAAAATAAGTGAAATTTCTGCAGTTTTACCCCAAAATAAGGAAAATTTCTGCCTTTTTGCCCAAAAATTAGGGGAATTTCTGCAATTTTGCTCCAAAATACAAAGAATTTCTGCCTTTTTGCCCGAAAATAAAGGGAATGTATACCTTTTTGCCATAAAAAAGCAAATTTCTTCATTTTTGCCCCCAAATAAGGAGATTTTCCACCTTTTTGACTCAAAATAAGTGCAATTTCTGCCTTTTCCCCAAAATAAACGAAATTTCTGCCTTTTTGCCCCAAAATAAGGGGAATTTCAGCCTTATTACCTCAAAATAAGGGGAATTTCTGCCTTTTTGCCCCAAAATATGGGGAATTTCTGACTTTTTGCCCCAAAATAAGAAAAATTTCTGCAATTTCGTACCAAAATAAAAAAAATTTCTGCCTTTTTGCCCCCCCAAAAAAATTTCTGCCTTTTTTTTTCAAATACCTGAAATTTCTGCAATTTTGCCCCAATGTAAAGGAAATTTCTGCAATTTTGCCCCAAAATAAGGGGAATTTCTGACTGTTTGCTCCCGAAAAAGGAGATTTTCTGTCTTTTTGCCCCAAAATAAGGAGAATTTCTGCCTTTTTGCCCGAAAATTATGAGAATTTCTGCAATTTTGCTCCAAAATACAAAGAATTTCTGCCGTTTTGCCCGAAAATAAAGGGAATGTATACCTTTCTGCCATAAAAAAGCAAATTTCTTCATTTTTGCCCCAAAATAAGAGGAATTTCCACCTTTTTGACTCAAAATAAGTGCAATTTCTGCCTTTTCCCCAAAATAAACGAAATTTCTGTCTTTTTGCCCCAAAATAAGGGGAATTTCAGCGTTTTTACCTCAAAATAAGGGGAATTTCTGCCTTTTTGCCCCAAAATATGGGGAATTTCTGACTTTTTGCCCCAAAATAAGAAAAATTTCTGCAATTTTGTACCAAAATAAAAAAAATTTCTGCCTTTTTGCCCCCCCAAAAAAATTTCTGCCTTTTTTCCCTGAAATACGTGAAATTTCTGCAATTTTGCCCCAAAATAAGGGAAATTTCTACAATTTTGCCCCAATGTAAAGGAAATTTCTGCAATTTTGCCCCAAAATAAGGGGAATTTCTGACTGTTTGCTCCCGAAAAAGGAGATTTTCTGTCTTTTTGCCCCATAATAAGGAAAATTTCTGCCTTTTTGCCCAAAAATTATGAGAATTTCTGCAATTTTGCTTCAAAATACAGGGAATTTCTGTTTTTTAGCCTCAAAATAAAGGGAATTTCTGCATTTTACCTCAAATTGAGAATAATTTCTGCCTTTTGCCTCAAAATAAGGGGAATTTTCTGCCTTTTTGTTTCAAAATAAGAAAAATTTCTTCAATTTTGTACCATAATAAAAGAAATTTCTGCTCTTTGCCCCAAAATAAAAGGAATTTCTGACTTTTTGCCCTGAAATAAATGAAATTTCTGCAATTTTTCCCGAAAATAAGGGAAATTTGTGCCTCTTTGCCCCAAAATAAAAAGAAGTTTTGCCTTTTGCCCCAAAATATGGGGAATTTCAGCATTTTACCTCAAAATAAGAATTTCAGCCTTTTTGCCCCGAAATAAGGAAAATTTCTGCAATTTTGCCCCAAAATAAGGGGAATTTCTTCTTTTTTGCGCCAAAATAAAGGATATTTCAGCCTTTTTACCTGAAAATAAGTGAAATTTCTGCAATTTTGCGCCAAATAAGGGAAATTTCTGCAATTTTGCCTCAAAATAAGGTAAATTCCTGCAATTTTGCCCCAAAATAAGTGGAATTTCTGAGTTTTGTCCCAAAATAAGGAGAATTTCTGTCTTTTTGCCCCAACATATAGGGAATTTCTGCCTTTTTGCCCAACAATTAGGGGAATTTCTTCATTTTTGCTTCAAAATAAGGGGAATTTCTGCCTTTTTGCCTCTAAAGAAGTGGAATTTCTGTATTTTCCTTCCAAAACAAAGGGAATTTCTGTGTTTTTTGCTCCAAAATAAGGAAAATTTCTGACTTAATACCCTGAAATAAGTGAAATGTTTGCAATTTTGCCCCAAAATAAGGGAAATTTCTGCCTTTTTGCCCCCAAATAAGGGGAATTTCAGCCTTTTTACCTCAAAATAAGGGGAATTTCTGCATTTTTGCCACAAAATATTAGGAATTTCTGCCTTTTTGCCCCAAAATAAGAAAAATTTCTGCCATTTTTACCTGAAATAAGTGAAATTTCTGCAATTTTGCCCCAAAATAAGTAAAATTTCTGCAATTTTGCCCCAAAATAAGGGAAATTTCTGGAATTTTGCCCCAAAATAAGTGGAATTTCTGAGTTTTGCCCCAAAATAAGGAGAATTTCTGTCTTTTTGCCCCAACATATAGGGAATTTCTGCCTTTTTGGCCCACAATTAGGGGATTTTCTGCAATTCTGCTCCAAAATAGGGGGAATTTCTGCTTTTTTGCCCGAAAATAAGGGGAATATATACCTTTTGCCACAAAAAAGGGAAATTTCTTCATTTTTGCCCCAAAATAAGAGGAATTTCTCCCTTCTTACCTCAAAATAAGTGAAATTTCTGCCTTTTTACCCAAAAATAAACAGAATTTCTGACTTTTAGCCCCAAAATAAAAGGAATTTTTGAATTTTGCCCTGAAATAAGTGAAATTTCTGCAATTTTGCCCCAAAATAAGGGAAATTTCTGCCTTTTTGCCCCCAAATAAGGGGAATTCCAGCATTTTTACCTCAAAATAAAAGGAATTTCTGCATTTTTGCCACAAAATATTAGGAATTTCTGCCTTTTTGCCCCAAATAAGAAAAATTTCTGCCTTTTTTTTTTATCTGAAATAAGTGAAATTTCTGCAATTTTGCCCCAAAATAAGTGAAATTTCTGCGAATTTGCCCCAAAATAAGGGAAATTTCTGGAATTTGCCCCAAAATAAGTGGAATTTCTGAGTTTTTCCCCAAAATAAGGAGAATTTCTGTCTTTTTGCTCTAACATATAGGGAATTTCTGCCTTTTTGCCCCACAATTAGGGGATTTTCTGCAATTGTGCTCCAAAAAACGGGATATTTCTGCTTTTTTGCCCGAAAATAAGGAGAATATATACCTTTTGCCACAAAAAAAGGGAAATTTCTTCATTTTTGCCCCAAAATAAGAGGAATTTCTGCCTTCTTACCTCACAATAAGTGAAATTTCTGCCTTTTTACCCCAAAATAAACAAAATTTCTGTCTTTTTGCCCAAAAATAAAAGGAATTTTTGAATTTTGCCCTGAAATAAGTGAAATTTCTGCAATTTTGCCCCAAAATAAGGGAAATTTCTGCCTTTTTGCCACAAAATAAAGGGAATTTCTGTATTTTTGCCCCAAAATAAGGGGAATTTCAGCATTTTACCTCATAATAAGGCGAATCTCTGCCTTTTTGCCCCAAAATATGGGGAATTTCTTCATTTTTGCCCCAAAATAAAGAAAATTTCTGCAATTTTGTACCAAAATAAAAGAAATTTCTGCCTTTTTGCCCCAAAATAAGAGAAATTTCTGCACTTTTTCCCTGAAATAAGTGAAATTTCTGCAATTTTGCCCCAAAATAAGGGAAATTTCTGCCTTTTTGCCACAAAATAAAGGGAATTTCTGTATTTTTGCCACAAAATAAAGAAAATTTCTGCAATTTTACCCCAAAATAAGGGGAATTTCTTACTTTTTGCCCTGAAATAAGGAGAATTTCTGTCTTTTTGTTCCAAAATAATGTGAATTCTTGCATTTTCCTTCAAAATTAGGGAAATATGTGCAATTTTGCTTCAAAATACGGGGAAATCTGCCTTATTGCACAAAAATAAAGGGAATTTCTCCATTTTTGCACCAATATAAGGGGAATTTCTGAAATTTAGCTTTAAAATATGGGGAATTTCTGCGTTATTGTCCGAAATAAAGTGGAATTTCTGCCTTTTTGCCCTGAAATATTTGAAATTTCTGCAATTTTACCCCAAAATAAGGGGAATTTCTGTTTTTGGCCCCAAAATTAAGGGAATTTCTGCTTTTTGCCCCAAAATAAGGCAAATATCTGACTTTTTGCCCAGAAATAATTGAAATTTCTGCAATTTTGCCCCAAAATAATAGGAATTTCTGCCTTTTTGCCGAAAATAAGGGGAATTTCAGCATTTTACCTTCAAATAAGGGGAATTTCTGCCTTTTTGCCACAAAATAAGGGAAATTTCTGCCCTATTGCCCTTAAATAAGGAAAATTTCGCTTTTCTGCCCCAATTAACAGGAATTTCTGCCTTTTTGCCACAAAGTAAAGGGAATTTCTGCCTTTTTGCCCCAAAATAACGGGAATTTCAGCCTTTTTACCTCAAAATAAGGGGAATTTCTGCCTTTTTCCCCAAAATATGGGTAATTTTTGCCTTTTTGTTCCAAAATAAGGAAAATTTCTACAATTTTGTATCAAAATAAAAGAAATTTCTGTTTTTGCCCGAAAATAAAAGGAATTTCTGACTTTTTGCCCTGAAATAAATGAAATTCCTGCAATTATGCCCGAAAATAAGGGAAATTTGTGCCTTTTTGCCCCAAATGAGGGGAATTTCTGCCTTTTTGCCCGAAAATATGGGGAATTTCAGGATTTTACCTCAAAATAAGGGGAATTTCAGCCTTTTTGCACCAAAGTATGGGGAATTTTTGCCTTTTTGCCACAAAATAAGAAAAATTTCTGCAAGTCTGTAACAATATAAAAGAAATTTCTAAAATTTTGCCCCAAAATAAAGGAAATTTCTGATTTTTGCCCCAAAATAAAAAGAATTTCTCTATTTTTGCCCCAAAATAAAGGGAAATTCTGCCTTTTAGCCCCAAAAGTAGGGGAGTTTCTGCAATTTTGCTCCAAAATACGAGAAATTTCTGCCTTTTTACCCGAAATTAAGTGGATTTTCTGCCTTTTTGCCTCCAAATAAGGGAAATTTCTGCAATTTTATCCCAAAATAAGGGAAATTTCTGCCTTTTTGCCCCAAATAAGGGGAATTTCTGCCGTTTTGCCCTGAAATATGTGAAATTTCTGCAATTTTACCCCAAAATAAGGTGAATTTCTGCCTTTTTGCCCCAAAATAATGGGAATTTCTGCATTTTTGCCCCAAAATAAGAAAAATTTTTGCTTTTTTTCTCTGAAATAAGTGAAATTTCTGCAATTTTGCCCTAAAATAAGGGAAATTTCTGCAATTTTTCCCCATAATAAGGGAAATTTCTGCAATTTTGCCCCAAAATAAGGGGAATTTCTGTTTTTGTCCCCAAATAAGGGAAATTTCTGCAATTTTGCCCTAAAATAAGGGGATTTTCTGCATTTTTTGCCAAAAATAAGGGGAATTTCTGACATTTTGCCGCAAAATAAGTGAAATTTCTGCAGTTTTACCCCAAAATAAGGAAAATTTCTGCCTTTTTGCCCAAAAATTAGGGGAATTTCTGCAATTTTGCTCCAAAATACAAAGAATTTCTGCCTTTTTGCCCGAAAATAAAGGGAATGTATACCTTTTTGCCATAAAAAAGCAAATTTCTTCATTTTTGCCCCCAAATAAGGAGATTTTCCACCTTTTTGACTCAAAATAAGTGCAATTTCTGCCTTTTCCCCAAAATAAACGAAATTTCTGCCTTTTTGCCCCAAAATAAGGGGAATTTCAGCCTTATTACCTCAAAATAAGGGGAATTTCTGCCTTTTTGCCCCAAAATATGGGGAATTTCTGACTTTTTGCCCCAAAATAAAAAAAATTTCTGCAATTTTGTACCAAAATAAAAAAAATTTCTGCCTTTTTGCCCCCCCAAAAAATTTCTGCCTTTTTTTCTCAAATACCTGAAATTTCTGCAATTTTGCCCCAAAATAAGGGAAATTTCTGCAATTTTGCCCCAATGTAAAGGAAATTTCTGCAATTTTGCCCCAAAATAAGGGGAATTTCTGACTGTTTGCTCCCGAAAAAGGAGATTTTCTGTCTTTTTGCCCCAAAATAAGGAGAATTTCTGCCTTTTTGCCCGAAAATTAAGAGAATTTTTGCAATTTTGCTTCAAAATACAGGGAATTTCTGCCTTTTAGCCCCAAAATAAAGGGAATTTCTGCATTTTACCTCAAATTGAGAATAATTTCTGCCTTTTGCCTCAAAATAAGGGGAATTTTCTGCCTTTTTGTTTCAAAATAAGAAAAATTTCTTCAATTTTGTACCATAATAAAAGAAATTTCTGCTCTTTGCCCCAAAATAAAAGGAATTTCTGACTTTTTGCCCTGAAATAAATGAAATTTCTGCAATTTTTCCCGAAAATAAGGGAAATTTGTGCCTCTTTGCCCCAAAATAAGAAGTTTTGCCTTTTGCCCCAAAATATGGGGAATTTCTGCAATTTTGCCCCAAAATAAGGGGAATTTCTTCCTTTTTGCCCCAAAATAAAGGATATTTCAGCCTTTTTACCTGAAAATAAGTGAAATTTCTGCAATTTTGCCCCAAATAAGGGAAATTTCTGCAATTTTGCCTCAAAATAAGGTAAATTCCTGCAATTTTGCCCCAAAATAAGTGGAATTTCTGAGTTTTGTCCCAAAATAAGGAGAATTTCTGTATTTTGCCCCAACATATAGGGAATTTCGGTCTTTTTGCCCAACAATTAGGGGAATTTCTTCATTTTTGCTTCAAAATAAGGGGAATTTCTGCCTTTTTGCCTCTAAAGAAGTGGAATTTCTGTATTTTCCTTCCAAAACAAAGGGAATTTCTGTGTTTTTTGCCCCAAAATAAGGAAAATTTCTGACTTATTACCCTGAAATAAGTTAAATGTTTGCAATTTTGCCCCAAAATAAGGGAAATTTCTGCCTTTTTGCCCCAAAATAAGGAAAATTTCAGCTTTTTTACCTCAAAGTAAGGGGAATTTCTGCATTTTTGCCACAAAATATTAGGAATTTCTGCCTTTTTGCCCCAAAATAAGAAAAATTTTTGCCATTTTTATCTGAAATAAGTGAAATTTCTGCAATTGTGCCCCAAAATAAGTAAAATTTCTGCAATTTTGCCCCAAAATATGTAAAATTTCTGCAATTTTGCCCCAAAATAAGGGAAATTTCTGCAATTTTGCCCCAAAATAAGGGAAATTTCTGCCTTTTTGCCACAAAATGAAGGGAATTTCTGTATTTTTGCCCCAAAATAAGGGGAATTTCAGCATTTTACCTCATAATAAGGCAAATCTCTGCCTTTTTGCCCCAAAATATGGGGAATTTCTTCATTTTTGCCCCAAAATAAAGAAAATTTCTGCAATTTTGTACCAAAATAAAAGAAATTTCTGCCTTTTTGCCCCAAAATAAGAGAAATTTCTGCACTTTTTCCCTGAAATAAGTGAAATTTCTGCAATTTTGCCCCAAAATAAGGGAAATTTCTGCAATTTTGCCCCAAAATAAAGAAAATTTCTGCAATTTTGTACCAAAATAAAAGAAATTTCTGCCTTTTTGCCCCAAAATAAGAGAAATTTCTGCACTTTTTCCCTGAAATAAGTGAAATTTCTGCAATTTTGCCCAAAAATAAGAGAAATTTCTGCAATTTTGCTCCAAAATAAAGAAAATTTCTGCAATTTTACCCCAAAATAAGGGGAATTTCTGACTTTTTGCCCTGAAATAAGGAGAATTTCTGTCTTTTTGTTCCAAAATAATGTGAATTTCTGCATTTTCCTTCAAAATTAGGGAAATATGTGCAATTTTGCTTCAAAATACGGGGAAATCTGCCTTATTGCACAAAAATAAAGGGAATTTCTCCATTTTTGCACCAATATAAGGGGAATTTCTGAAATTTAGCTTTAAAATATGGGGAATTTCTGCGTTATTGTCCGAAATAAAGTTGAATTTCTGCCTTTTTGCCCTGAAATATTTGAAATTTCTGCAATTTTACCCCAAAATAAGGGGAATTTCTGTTTTTGGCCCCAAAATTAAGGGAATTTCTGCTTTTTGCCCCAAAATAAGGCAAATATCTGACTTTTTGCCCAGAAATAATTGAAATTTCTGCAATTTTGCCCCAAAATAATAGGAATTTCTGCCTTTTTGCCGAAAATAAGGGGAATTTCAGCATTTTACCTTCAAATAAGGGGAATTTCTGCCTTTTTGCCACAAAATAAGGGGAATTTCTGCCCTATTGCCCTTAAATAAGGAAAATTTCTGCTTTTCTGCCCCAATTAACGGGAATTTCTGCCTTTTTGCCACAAAGTAAAGGGAATTTCTGCCTTTTTGCCCCAAAATAACGGGAATTTCAGCCTTTTTACCTCAAAATAAGGGGAATTTCTGCCTTTTTCCCCAAAATATGGGTAATTTTTGCCTTTTTGTTCCAAAATAAGGAAAAGTTCTACAATTTTGTATCAAAATAAAAGAAATTTCTGTTTTTGCCCCAAAATAAAAGGAATTTCTGACTTTTTGCCCTGAAATAAATGAAATTCCTGCAATTATGCCCGAAAATAAGGGAAATTTGGGCCTTTTTGCCCCCAAATGAGGGGAATTTCTGCCTTTTTGCCCCAAAATATGGGGAATTTCAGGATTTTACCTCAAAATAAGGGGAATTTCAGCGTTTTTGCACCAAAATATGGGGAATTTCTGCCTTTTTGCCACAAAATAAGAAAAATTTCTGCAAGTCTGTAACAATATAAAAGAAATTTCTAAAATTTTGCCCCAAAATAAAGGAAATTTCTGATTTTTGCCCCAAAATAAAAAGAATTTCTCTATTTTTGCCCCAAAATAAAGGGAAATTCTGCCTTTTAGCCCCAAAATTAGGGGAGTTTCTGCAATTTTGCTCCAAAATACGAGAAATTTCTGCCTTTTTACCCGAAATTAAGTGGATTTTCTGCCTTTTTGCCCCCAAATAAGGGAAATTTCTGCAATTTTATCCCAAAATAAGGGAAATTTCTGCCTTTTTGCCCCAAAATAAGGGGAATTTCTGCCGTTTTGCCCTGAAATATGTGAAATTTCTGCAATTTTACCCCAAAATAAGGTGAATTTCTGCCTTTTTGCCCCAAAATAATGGGAATTTCTGCCTTTTTGCCCCAAAATAAGAAAAATTTTTGCTTTTTTTTCTCTGAAATAAGTGAAATTTCTGCAATTTTGCCCTAAAATAAGGGAAATTTCTGCAATTTTTCCCCATAATAAGGGAAATTTCTGCAATTTTGCCCCAAAATAAGGGGAATTTCTGTTTTTGTCCCCAAATAAGGGAAATTTCTGCAATTTTGCCCTAAAATAAGGGGATTTTCTGCATTTTTTGCCAAAAATAAGGGGAATTTCTGACATTTTGCCGCAAAATAAGTGAAATTTCTGCAGTTTTACCCCAAAATAAGGAAAATTTCTGCCTTTTTGCCCAAAAATTAGGGGAATTTCTGCAATTTTGCTCCAAAATACAAAGAATTTCTGCCTTTTTGCCCGAAAATAAAGGGAATGTATACCTTTTTGCCATAAAAAAGCAAATTTCTTCATTTTTGCCCCCAAATAAGGAGATTTTCCACCTTTTTGACTCAAAATAAGTGCAATTTCTGCCTTTTCCCCAAAATAAACGAAATTTCTGCCTTTTTGCCCCAAAATAAGGGGAATTTCAGCCTTATTACCTCAAAATAAGGGGAATTTCTGCCTTTTTGCCCCAAAATATGGGGAATTTCTGACTTTTTGCCCCAAAATAAGAAAAATTTCTGCAATTTCGTACCAAAATAAAAAAAATTTCTGCCTTTTTGCCCCCCCAAAAAAATTTCTGCCTTTTTTTTTCAAATACCTGAAATTTCTGCAATTTTGCCCCAATGTAAAGGAAATTTCTGCAATTTTGCCCCAAAATAAGGGGAATTTCTGACTGTTTGCTCCCGAAAAAGGAGATTTTCTGTCTTTTTGCCCCAAAATAAGGAGAATTTCTGCCTTTTTGCCCGAAAATTATGAGAATTTCTGCAATTTTGCTCCAAAATACAAAGAATTTCTGCCGTTTTGCCCGAAAATAAAGGGAATGTATACCTTTCTGCCATAAAAAAGCAAATTTCTTCATTTTTGCCCCAAAATAAGAGGAATTTCCACCTTTTTGACTCAAAATAAGTGCAATTTCTGCCTTTTCCCCAAAATAAACGAAATTTCTGTCTTTTTGCCCCAAAATAAGGGGAATTTCAGCGTTTTTACCTCAAAATAAGGGGAATTTCTGCCTTTTTGCCCCAAAATATGGGGAATTTCTGACTTTTTGCCCCAAAATAAGAAAAATTTCTGCAATTTTGTACCAAAATAAAAAAAATTTCTGCCTTTTTGCCCCCCCAAAAAAATTTCTGCCTTTTTTCCCTGAAATACGTGAAATTTCTGCAATTTTGCCCCAAAATAAGGGAAATTTCTACAATTTTGCCCCAATGTAAAGGAAATTTCTGCAATTTTGCCCCAAAATAAGGGGAATTTCTGACTGTTTGCTCCCGAAAAAGGAGATTTTCTGTCTTTTTGCCCCATAATAAGGAAAATTTCTGCCTTTTTGCCCAAAAATTATGAGAATTTCTGCAATTTTGCTTCAAAATACAGGGAATTTCTGTTTTTTAGCCTCAAAATAAAGGGAATTTCTGCATTTTACCTCAAATTGAGAATAATTTCTGCCTTTTGCCTCAAAATAAGGGGAATTTTCTGCCTTTTTGTTTCAAAATAAGAAAAATTTCTTCAATTTTGTACCATAATAAAAGAAATTTCTGCTCTTTGCCCCAAAATAAAAGGAATTTCTGACTTTTTGCCCTGAAATAAATGAAATTTCTGCAATTTTTCCCGAAAATAAGGGAAATTTGTGCCTCTTTGCCCCAAAATAAAAAGAAGTTTTGCCTTTTGCCCCAAAATATGGGGAATTTTAGCATTTTACCTCAAAATAAGAATTTCAGCCTTTTTGCCCCGAAATAAGGAAAATTTCTGCAATTTTGCCCCAAAATAAGGGGAATTTCTTCTTTTTTGCGCCAAAATAAAGGATATTTCAGCCTTTTTACCTGAAAATAAGTGAAATTTCTGCAATTTTGCGCCAAATAAGGGAAATTTCTGCAATTTTGCCTCAAAATAAGGTAAATTCCTGCAATTTTGCCCCAAAATAAGTGGAATTTCTGAGTTTTGTCCCAAAATAAGGAGAATTTCTGTCTTTTTGCCCCAACATATAGGGAATTTCTGCCTTTTTGCCCAACAATTAGGGGAATTTCTTCATTTTTGCTTCAAAATAAGGGGAATTTCTGCCTTTTTGCCTCTAAAGAAGTGGAATTTCTGTATTTTCCTTCCAAAACAAAGGGAATTTCTGTGTTTTTTGCTCCAAAATAAGGAAAATTTCTGACTTAATACCCTGAAATAAGTGAAATGTTTGCAATTTTGCCCCAAAATAAGGGAAATTTCTGCCTTTTTGCCCCCAAATAAGGGGAATTTCAGCCTTTTTACCTCAAAATAAGGGGAATTTCTGCATTTTTGCCACAAAATATTAGGAATTTCTGCATTTTTTGCCCCAAAATAAGAAAAATTTCTGCCATTTTTACCTGAAATAAGTGAAATTTCTGCAATTTTGCCCCAAAATAAGTAAAATTTCTGCAATTTTGCCCCAAAATAAGGGAAATTTCTGGAATTTTGCCCCAAAATAAGTGGAATTTCTGAGTTTTGCCCCAAAATAAGGAGAATTTCTGTCTTTTTGCCCCAACATATAGGGAATTTCTGCCTTTTTGGCCCACAATTAGGGGATTTTCTGCAATTCTGCTCCAAAATAGGGGGAATTTCTGCTTTTTTGCCCGAAAATAAGGGGAATATATACCTTTTGCCACAAAAAAGGGAAATTTCTTCATTTTTGCCCCAAAATAAGAGGAATTTCTCCCTTCTTACCTCAAAATAAGTGAAATTTCTGCCTTTTTACCCAAAAATAAACAGAATTTCTGACTTTTAGCCCCAAAATAAAAGGAATTTTTGAATTTTGCCCTGAAATAAGTGAAATTTCTGCAATTTTGCCCCAAAATAAGGGAAATTTCTGCCTTTTTGCCCCCAAATAAGGGGAATTCCAGCATTTTTACCTCAAAATAAAAGGAATTTCTGCATTTTTGCCACAAAATATTAGGAATTTCTGCCTTTTTGCCCCAAATAAGAAAAATTTCTGCCTTTTTTTTTTATCTGAAATAAGTGAAATTTCTGCAATTTTGCCCCAAAATAAGTGAAATTTCTGCGAATTTGCCCCAAAATAAGGGAAATTTCTGGAATTTGCCCCAAAATAAGTGGAATTTCTGAGTTTTTCCCCAAAATAAGGAGAATTTCTGTCTTTTTGCTCTAACATATAGGGAATTTCTGCCTTTTTGCCCCACAATTAGGGGATTTTCTGCAATTGTGCTCCAAAAAACGGGATATTTCTGCTTTTTTGCCCGAAAATAAGGAGAATATATACCTTTTGCCACAAAAAAAGGGAAATTTCTTCATTTTTGCCCCAAAATAAGAGGAATTTCTGCCTTCTTACCTCACAATAAGTGAAATTTCTGCCTTTTTACCCCAAAATAAACAAAATTTCTGTCTTTTTGCCCAAAAATAAAAGGAATTTTTGAATTTTGCCCTGAAATAAGTGAAATTTCTGCAATTTTGCCCCAAAATAAGGGAAATTTCTGCCTTTTTGCCACAAAATAAAGGGAATTTCTGTATTTTTGCCCCAAAATAAGGGGAATTTCAGCATTTTACCTCATAATAAGGCGAATCTCTGCCTTTTTGCCCCAAAATATGGGGAATTTCTTCATTTTTGCCCCAAAATAAAGAAAATTTCTGCAATTTTGTACCAAAATAAAAGAAATTTCTGCCTTTTTGCCCCAAAATAAGAGAAATTTCTGCACTTTTTCCCTGAAATAAGTGAAATTTCTGCAATTTTGCCCCAAAATAAGGGAAATTTCTGCCTTTTTGCCACAAAATAAAGGGAATTTCTGTATTTTTGCCACAAAATAAAGAAAATTTCTGCAATTTTACCCCAAAATAAGGGGAATTTCTGACTTTTTGCCCTGAAATAAGGAGAATTTCTGTCTTTTTGTTCCAAAATAATGTGAATTCTTGCATTTTCCTTCAAAATTAGGGAAATATGTGCAATTTTGCTTCAAAATACGGGGAAATCTGCCTTATTGCACAAAAATAAAGGGAATTTCTCCATTTTTGCACCAATATAAGGGGAATTTCTGAAATTTAGCTTTAAAATATGGGGAATTTCTGCGTTATTGTCCGAAATAAAGTGGAATTTCTGCCTTTTTGCCCTGAAATATTTGAAATTTCTGCAATTTTACCCCAAAATAAGGGGAATTTCTGTTTTTGGCCCCAAAATTAAGGGAATTTCTGCTTTTTGCCCCAAAATAAGGCAAATATCTGACTTTTTGCCCAGAAATAATTGAAATTTCTGCAATTTTGCCCCAAAATAATAGGAATTTCTGCCTTTTTGCCGAAAATAAGGGGAATTTCAGCATTTTACCTTCAAATAAGGGGAATTTCTGCCTTTTTGCCACAAAATAAGGGAAATTTCTGCCCTATTGCCCTTAAATAAGGAAAATTTCGCTTTTCTGCCCCAATTAACAGGAATTTCTGCCTTTTTGCCACAAAGTAAAGGGAATTTCTGCCTTTTTGCCCCAAAATAACGGGAATTTCAGCCTTTTTACCTCAAAATAAGGGGAATTTCTGCCTTTTTCCCCAAAATATGGGTAATTTTTGCCTTTTTGTTCCAAAATAAGGAAAATTTCTACAATTTTGTATCAAAATAAAAGAAATTTCTGTTTTTGCCCGAAAATAAAAGGAATTTCTGACTTTTTGCCCTGAAATAAATGAAATTCCTGCAATTATGCCCGAAAATAAGGGAAATTTGTGCCTTTTTGCCCCAAATGAGGGGAATTTCTGCCTTTTTGCCCGAAAATATGGGGAATTTCAGGATTTTACCTCAAAATAAGGGGAATTTCAGCCTTTTTGCACCAAAGTATGGGGAATTTTTGCCTTTTTGCCACAAAATAAGAAAAATTTCTGCAAGTCTGTAACAATATAAAAGAAATTTCTAAAATTTTGCCCCAAAATAAAGGAAATTTCTGATTTTTGCCCCAAAATAAAAAGAATTTCTCTATTTTTGCCCCAAAATAAAGGGAAATTCTGCCTTTTAGCCCCAAAAGTAGGGGAGTTTCTGCAATTTTGCTCCAAAATACGAGAAATTTCTGCCTTTTTACCCGAAATTAAGTGGATTTTCTGCCTTTTTGCCTCCAAATAAGGGAAATTTCTGCAATTTTATCCCAAAATAAGGGAAATTTCTGCCTTTTTGCCCCAAATAAGGGGAATTTCTGCCGTTTTGCCCTGAAATATGTGAAATTTCTGCAATTTTACCCCAAAATAAGGTGAATTTCTGCCTTTTTGCCCCAAAATAATGGGAATTTCTGCATTTTTGCCCCAAAATAAGAAAAATTTTTGCTTTTTTTCTCTGAAATAAGTGAAATTTCTGCAATTTTGCCCTAAAATAAGGGAAATTTCTGCAATTTTTCCCCATAATAAGGGAAATTTCTGCAATTTTGCCCCAAAATAAGGGGAATTTCTGTTTTTGTCCCCAAATAAGGGAAATTTCTGCAATTTTGCCCTAAAATAAGGGGATTTTCTGCATTTTTTGCCAAAAATAAGGGGAATTTCTGACATTTTGCCGCAAAATAAGTGAAATTTCTGCAGTTTTACCCCAAAATAAGGAAAATTTCTGCCTTTTTGCCCAAAAATTAGGGGAATTTCTGCAATTTTGCTCCAAAATACAAAGAATTTCTGCCTTTTTGCCCGAAAATAAAGGGAATGTATACCTTTTTGCCATAAAAAAGCAAATTTCTTCATTTTTGCCCCCAAATAAGGAGATTTTCCACCTTTTTGACTCAAAATAAGTGCAATTTCTGCCTTTTCCCCAAAATAAACGAAATTTCTGCCTTTTTGCCCCAAAATAAGGGGAATTTCAGCCTTATTACCTCAAAATAAGGGGAATTTCTGCCTTTTTGCCCCAAAATATGGGGAATTTCTGACTTTTTGGCCCAAAATAAGAAAAATTTCTGCAATTTTGTACCAAAATAAAAAAAATTTCTGCCTTTTTGCCCCCCCAAAAAAATTTCTGCCTTTTTTCCCTGAAATACGTGAAATTTCTGCAATTTTGCCCCAAAATAAGGGAAATTTCTACAATTTTGCCCCAATGTAAAGGAAATTTCTGCAATTTTGCCCCAAAATAAGGGGAATTTCTGACTGTTTGCTCCCGAAAAAGGAGATTTTCTGTCTTTTTGCCCCATAATAAGGAGAATTTCTGCCTTTTTGCCCAAAAATTATGAGAATTTCTGCAATTTTGCTTCAAAATACAGGGAATTTCTGTTTTTTAGCCTCAAAATAAAGGGAATTTCTGCATTTTACCTCAAATTGAGAATAATTTCTGCCTTTTGCCTCAAAATAAGGGGAATTTTCTGCCTTTTTGTTTCAAAATAAGAAAAATTTCTTCAATTTTGTACCATAATAAAAGAAATTTCTGCTCTTTGCCCCAAAATAAAAGGAATTTCTGACTTTTTGCCCTGAAATAAATGAAATTTCTGCAATTTTTCCCGAAAATAAGGGAAATTTGTGCCTCTTTGCCCCAAAATAAAAAGAAGTTTTGCCTTTTGCCCCAAAATATGGGGAATTTCAGCATTTTACCTCAAAATAAGAATTTCAGCCTTTTTGCCCCGAAATAAGGAAAATTTCTGCAATTTTGCCCCAAAATAAGGGGAATTTCTTCTTTTTTGCGCCAAAATAAAGGATATTTCAGCCTTTTTATCTGAAAATAAGTGAAATTTCTGCAATTTTGCGCCAAATAAGGGAAATTTCTGCAATTTTGCCTCAAAATAAGGTAAATTCCTGCAATTTTGCCCCAAAATAAGTGGAATTTCTGAGTTTTGTCCCAAAATAAGGAGAATTTCTGTCTTTTTGCCCCAACATATAGGGAATTTCTGCCTTTTTGCCCAACAATTAGGGGAATTTCTTCATTTTTGCTTCAAAATAAGGGGAATTTCTGCCTTTTTGCCTCTAAAGAAGTGGAATTTCTGTATTTTCCTTCCAAAACAAAGGGAATTTCTGTGTTTTTTGCCCCAAAATAAGGAAAATTTCTGACTTAATACCCTGAAATAAGTGAAATGTTTGCAATTTTGCCCCAAAATAAGGGAAATTTCTGCTTTTTGCCCCCAAATAAGGGGAATTTCAGCCTTTTTACCTCAAAATAAGGGGAATTTCTGCATTTTTGCCACAAAATATTAGGAATTTCTGCCTTTTTGCCCCAAAATAAGAAAAATTTCTGCCATTTTTACCTGAAATAAGTGAAATTTCTGCAATTTTGCCCCAAAATAAGTAAAATTTCTGCAATTTTGCCCCAAAATAAGGGAAATTTCTGGAATTTTGCCCCAAAATAAGTGGAATTTCTGAGTTTTGCCCCAAAATAAGGAGAATTTCTGTCTTTTTGCCCCAACATATAGGGAATTTCTGCCTTTTTGGCCCACAATTAGGGGATTTTCTGCAATTCTGCTCCAAAATAGGGGGAATTTCTGCTTTTTTGCCCGAAAATAAGGGGAATATATACCTTTTGCCACAAAAAAGGGAAATTTCTTCATTTTTGCCCCAAAATAAGAGGAATTTCTCCCTTCTTACCTCAAAATAAGTGAAATTTCTGCCTTTTTACCCAAAAATAAACAGAATTTCTGACTTTTAGCCCCAAAATAAAAGGAATTTTTGAATTTTGCCCTGAAATAAGTGAAATTTCTGCAATTTTGCCCCAAAATAAGGGAAATTTCTGCCTTTTTGCCCCCAAATAAGGGGAATTTCAGCATTTTTACCTCAAAATAAAAGGAATTTCTGCATTTTTGCCACAAAATATTAGGAATTTCTGCCTTTTTGCCCCAAATAAGAAAAATTTCTGCCTTTTTTTTTTATCTGAAATAAGTGAAATTTCTGCAATTTTGCCCCAAAATAAGTGAAATTTCTGCGAATTTGCCCCAAAATAAGGGAAATTTCTGGAATTTGCCCCAAAATAAGTGGAATTTCTGAGTTTTTCCCCAAAATAAGGAGAATTTCTGTCTTTTTGCTCTAACATATAGGGAATTTCTGCCTTTTTGCCCCACAATTAGGGGATTTTCTGCAATTGTGCTCCAAAAAACGGGATATTTCTGCTTTTTTGCCCGAAAATAAGGAGAATATATACCTTTTGCCACAAAAAAAGGGAAATTTCTTCATTTTTGCCCCAAAATAAGAGGAATTTCTGCCTTCTTACCTCACAATAAGTGAAATTTCTGCCTTTTTACCCCAAAATAAACAAAATTTCTGTCTTTTTGCCCAAAAATAAAAGGAATTTTTGAATTTTGCCCTGAAATAAGTGAAATTTCTGCAATTTTGCCCCAAAATAAGGGAAATTTCTGCCTTTTTGCCACAAAATAAAGGGAATTTCTGTATTTTTGCCCCAAAATAAGGGGAATTTCAGCATTTTACCTCATAATAAGGCGAATCTCTGCCTTTTTGCCCCAAAATATGGGGAATTTCTTCATTTTTGCCCCAAAATAAAGAAAATTTCTGCAATTTTGTACCAAAATAAAAGAAATTTCTGCCTTTTTGCCCCAAAATAAGAGAAATTTCTGCACTTTTTCCCTGAAATAAGTGAAATTTCTGCAATTTTGCCCCAAAATAAGGGAAATTTCTGCCTTTTTGCCACAAAATAAAGGGAATTTCTGTATTTTTGCCACAAAATAAAGAAAATTTCTGCAATTTTACCCCAAAATAAGGGGAATTTCTGACTTTTTGCCCTGAAATAAGGAGAATTTCTGTCTTTTTGTTCCAAAATAATGTGAATTCTTGCATTTTCCTTCAAAATTAGGGAAATATGTGCAATTTTGCTTCAAAATACGGGGAAATCTGCCTTATTGCACAAAAATAAAGGGAATTTCTCCATTTTTGCACCAATATAAGGGGAATTTCTGAAATTTAGCTTTAAAATATGGGGAATTTCTGCGTTATTGTCCGAAATAAAGTGGAATTTCTGCCTTTTTGCCCTGAAATATTTGAAATTTCTGCAATTTTACCCCAAAATAAGGGGAATTTCTGTTTTTGGCCCCAAAATTAAGGGAATTTCTGCTTTTTGCCCCAAAATAAGGCAAATATCTGACTTTTTGCCCAGAAATAATTGAAATTTCTGCAATTTTGCCCCAAAATAATAGGAATTTCTGCCTTTTTGCCGAAAATAAGGGGAATTTCAGCATTTTACCTTCAAATAAGGGGAATTTCTGCCTTTTTGCCACAAAATAAGGGAAATTTCTGCCCTATTGCCCTTAAATAAGGAAAATTTCGCTTTTCTGCCCCAATTAACAGGAATTTCTGCCTTTTTGCCACAAAGTAAAGGGAATTTCTGCCTTTTTGCCCCAAAATAACGGGAATTTCAGCCTTTTTACCTCAAAATAAGGGGAATTTCTGCCTTTTTCCCCAAAATATGGGTAATTTTTGCCTTTTTGTTCCAAAATAAGGAAAATTTCTACAATTTTGTATCAAAATAAAAGAAATTTCTGTTTTTGCCCGAAAATAAAAGGAATTTCTGACTTTTTGCCCTGAAATAAATGAAATTCCTGCAATTATGCCCGAAAATAAGGGAAATTTGTGCCTTTTTGCCCCAAATGAGGGGAATTTCTGCCTTTTTGCCCGAAAATATGGGGAATTTCAGGATTTTACCTCAAAATAAGGGGAATTTCAGCCTTTTTGCACCAAAGTATGGGGAATTTTTGCCTTTTTGCCACAAAATAAGAAAAATTTCTGCAAGTCTGTAACAATATAAAAGAAATTTCTAAAATTTTGCCCCAAAATAAAGGAAATTTCTGATTTTTGCCCCAAAATAAAAAGAATTTCTCTATTTTTGCCCCAAAATAAAGGGAAATTCTGCCTTTTAGCCCCAAAAGTAGGGGAGTTTCTGCAATTTTGCTCCAAAATACGAGAAATTTCTGCCTTTTTACCCGAAATTAAGTGGATTTTCTGCCTTTTTGCCTCCAAATAAGGGAAATTTCTGCAATTTTATCCCAAAATAAGGGAAATTTCTGCCTTTTTGCCCCAAATAAGGGGAATTTCTGCCGTTTTGCCCTGAAATATGTGAAATTTCTGCAATTTTACCCCAAAATAAGGTGAATTTCTGCCTTTTTGCCCCAAAATAATGGGAATTTCTGCCTTTTTGCCCCAAAATAAGAAAAATTTTTGCTTTTTTTCTCTGAAATAAGTGAAATTTCTGCAATTTTGCCCTAAAATAAGGGAAATTTCTGCAATTTTTCCCCATAATAAGGGAAATTTCTGCAAATTTGCCCCAAAATAAGAAGAATTTCTGTTTTTGTCCCCAAATAAGGGAAATTTCTGCAATTTTGCCCTAAAATAAGGGGATTTTCTGCATTTTTTGCCAAAAATAAGGGGAATTTCTGACATTTTGCCGCAAAATAAGTGAAATTTCTGCAGTTTTACCCCAAAATAAGGAAAATTTCTGCCTTTTTGCCCAAAAATTAGGGGAATTTCTGCAATTTTGCTCCAAAATACAAAGAATTTCTGCCTTTTTGCCCGAAAATAAAGGGAATGTATACCTTTTTGCCATAAAAAAGCAAATTTCTTCATTTTTGCCCCCAAATAAGGAGATTTTCCACCTTTTTGACTCAAAATAAGTGCAATTTCTGCCTTTTCCCCAAAATAAACGAAATTTCTGCCTTTTTGCCCCAAAATAAGGGGAATTTCAGCCTTATTACCTCAAAATAAGGGGAATTTCTGCCTTTTTGCCCCAAAATATGGGGAATTTCTGACTTTTTGGCCCAAAATAAGAAAAATTTCTGCAATTTTGTACCAAAATAAAAAAAATTTCTGCCTTTTTGCCCCCCCAAAAAAATTTCTGCCTTTTTTTTTTTCAAATACCTGAAATTTCTGCAATTTTGCCCTCAAATAAGGGAAATTTCTGCAATTTTGCCCCAATGTAAAGGAAATTTCTGCAATTTTGCCCCAAAATAAGGGGAATTTCTGACTGTTTGCTCCCGAAAAAGGAGATTTTCTGTCTTTTTGCCCCAAAATAAGGAGAATTTCTGCCTTTTTGCCCGAAAATTATGAGAATTTCTGCAATTTTGCTCCAAAATACAAAGAATTTCTGCCTTTTTGCCCGAAAATAAAGGGAATGTATACCTTTTTGCCATAAAAAAGCAAATTTCTTCATTTTTGCCCCAAAATAAGAGGAATTTCCACCTTTTTGACTCAAAATAAGTGCAATTTCTGCCTTTTCCCCAAAATAAACGAAATTTCTGTCTCTTTGCCCCAAAATAAGGGGAATTTCAGCCTTTTTACCTCAAAATAAGGGGAATTTCTGCCTTTTTGCCCCAAAATATGGGGAATTTCTGACTTTTTGCCCCAAAATAAGAAAAATTTCTGCAATTTTGTACCAAAATAAAAAAAATTTCTGCCTTTTTGCCCCCCCAAAAAAATTTCTGCCTTTTTTCCCTGAAATACGTGAAATTTCTGCAATTTTGCCCCAAAATAAGGGAAATTTCTACAATTTTGCCCCAATGTAAAGGAAATTTCTGCAATTTTGCCCCAAAATAAGGGGAATTTCTGACTGTTTGCTCCCGAAAAAGGAGATTTTCTGTCTTTTTGCCCCATAATAAGGAGAATTTCTGACTTTTTGCCAAAAATTATGAGAATTTCTGCAATTTTGCTTCAAAATACAGGGAATTTCTGTTTTTTAGCCCCAAAATAAAGGGAATTTCTGCATTTTACCTCAAATTGAGAATAATTTCTGCCTTTTGCCTCAAAATAAGGGGAATTTTCTGCCTTTTTGTTTCAAAATAAGAAAAATTTCTTCAATTTTGTACCATAATAAAAGAAATTTCTGCTCTTTGCCCCAAAATAAAAGGAATTTCTGACTTTTTGCCCTGAAATAAATGAAATTTCTGCAATTTTTCCCGAAAATAAGGGAAATTTGTGCCTCTTTGCCCCAAAATAAAAAGAAGTTTTGCCTTTTGCCCCAAAATATGGGGAATTTCAGCATTTTACCTCAAAATAAGAATTTCAGCCTTTTTGCCCCAAAATAAGGAAAATTTCTGCAATTTTGCCCCAAAATAAGGGGAATTTCTTCTTTTTTGCGCCAAAATAAAGGATATTTCAGCCTTTTTACCTGAAAATAAGTGAAATTTCTGCAATTTTGCCCCAAATAAAGGAAATTTCTGCAATTTTGCCTCAAAATAAGGTAAATTCCTGCAATTTTGCCCCAAAATAAGTGGAATTTCTGAGTTTTGTCCCAAAATAAGGAGAATTTCTGTCTTTTTTCCCCAACATATAGGGAATTTCTGCCTTTTTGCCCAACAATTAGGGGAATTTCTTCATTTTTGCTTTAAAATAAGGGGAATTTCTGCCTTTTTGCCTCTAAAGAAGTGGAATTTCTGTATTTTCCTTCCAAAACAAAGGGAATTTCTGTGTTTTTTGCCCCAAAATAAGGAAAATTTCTGACTTATTACCCTGAAATAAGTGAAATGTTTGCAATTTTGCCCCCAAAAAAGGGAAATTTCTGCCTTTTTGCCCCCAAATAAGGGGAATTTCAGCCTTTTTACCTCAAAATAAGGGGAATTTCTGCATTTTTGCCACAAAATATTAGAAATTTCTGCCTTTTTGCCCCAAAATAAGAAAAATTTCTGCCATTTTTACCTGAAATAAGTGAAATTTCTGCAATTTTGCCCCAAAATAAGTAAAATTTCTGCAATTTTGCCCCAAAATAAGGGAAATTTCTGGAATTTTGCCCCAAAATAAGTGGAATTTCTGAGTTTTGCCCCAAAATAAGGAGAATTTCTGTCTTTTTGCCCCAACATATAGGGAATTTCTGCCTTTTTGCCTTACAATTAGGGCATTTTCTGCAATTGTGCTCCAAAAAACGGGATATTTATGCTTTTTTGCCCGAAAATAAGGGGAATATATACCTTTTGCCACAAAAAGGGAAATTTCTTCATTTTTGCCCCAAAATAAGAGGAATTTCTGCCTTCTTACCTCAAAATAAGTGAAATTTCTGCCTTTTTACCCAAAAATAAACGGAATTTCTGACTTTTAGCCCCAAAATAAAAGGAATTTTTGAATTTTGCCCTGAAATAAGTGAAATTTCTGCAATTTTGCCCCAAAATAAGGGAAATTTCTGCCTTTTTGCCCCCAAATAAGGGGAATTTCAGCCTTTTTACCTCAAAATAAGGGGAATTTCTGCATTTTTGCCACAAAATATTAGGAATTTTTGCCTTTTTGCCCCAATATAAGAAAAATTTCTGCCTTTTTTTTATCTGAAATAAGTGAAATTTCTGCAATTTTGCCCCAAAATAAGTGAAATTTCTGCAATTTTGCCCCAAAATCAGGGAAATTTCTGGAATTTTGCTTCAAAATAAGTGGAATTTCTGAGTTTTGCCCCAAAATAAGGAGAATTTCTTTCTTTTTGCCCCAACATATAGGGAATTTCTGCCTTTTTGCCCCACAATTAGGGGATTTTCTGCAATTGTGCTCTAAAAAACGGGATATTTCTGCTTTTTTGCCCGAAAATAAGGAGAATATATACCTTTTGCCACAAAAAAAGAGAAATTTCTTCATTTTTGCCCCAAAATAAGAGGAATTTCTGCCTTCTTACCTCACAATAAGTGAAATTTCTGCCTTTTTACCCAAAAATAAACAAAATTTCTGTCTTTTTGCCCAAAAATAAGAGGAATTTTTGAATTTTGCCCTGAAATAAGTGAAATTTCTGCAATTTTGCCCCAAAATAAGGGAAATTTCTGCCTTTTTGCCACAAAATAAAGGGAATTTCTGTATTTTTGCCCCAAAATAAGGGGAATTTCAGCATTTTACCTCATAATAAGGCGAATCTCTGCCTTTTTGCCCCAAAATATGGGGAATTTCTTCATTTTTGCCCCAAAATAAAGAAAATTTCTGCAATTTTGTACCAAAATAAAAGAAATTTCTGCCTTTTTGCCCCAAAATAAGAGAAATTTCTGCACTTTTTCCCTGAAATAAGTGAAATTTCTGCAATTTTGCCCCAAAATAAGGGAAATTTCTGGAATTTTGCCTCAAAATAAAGAAAATTTCTGCAATTTTACCCCAAAATAAGGGGAATTTCTGACTTTTTGCCCTGAAATAAGGAGAATTTCTGTCTTTTTGTTCCAAAATAATGTGAATTTCTGCATTTTCCTTCAAAATTAGGGAAATATGTGCAATTTTGCTTCAAAATACGGGGAAATCTGCCTTATTGCACAAAAATAAAGGGAATTTCTCCATTTTTGCACCAATATAAGGGGAATTTCTGAAATTTAGCTTTAAAATATGGGGAATTTCTGCGTTATTGTCCGAAATAAAGTGGAATTTCTGCCTTTTTGCCCTGAAATATTTGAAATTTCTGCAATTTTACCCCAAAATAAGGGGAATTTCTGTTTTTGGCCCCAAAATTAAGGGAATTTCTGCTTTTTGCCCCAAAATAAGGCAAATATCTGACTTTTTGCCCAGAAATAATTGAAATTTCTGCAATTTTGCCCCAAAATAATAGGAATTTCTGCCTTTTTGCCGAAAATAAGGGGAATTTCAGCATTTTACCTTCAAATAAGGGGAATTTCTGCCTTTTTGCCACAAAATAAGGGGAATTTCTGCCCTATTGCCCTTAAATAAGGAAAATTTCGCTTTTCTGCCCCAATTAACGGGAATTTCTGCCTTTTTGCCACAAAGTAAAGGGAATTTCTGCCTTTTTGCCCCAAAATAACGGGAATTTCAGCCTTTTTACCTCAAAATAAGGGGAATTTCTGCCTTTTTCCCCAAAATATGGGTAATTTTTGCCTTTTTGTTCCAAAATAAGGAAAATTTCTACAATTTTGTATCAAAATAAAAGAAATTTCGGTTTTTGCCCGAAAATAAAAGGAATTTCTGACTTTTTGCCCTGAAATAAATGAAATTCCTGCAATTATGCCCGAAAATAAGGGAAATTTGTGCCTTTTTGCCCCCAAATGAGGGGAATTTCTGCCTTTTTGCCCCAAAATATGGGGAATTTCAGGATTTTACCTCAAAATAAGGGGAATTTCAGCCTTTTTGCACCAAAATATGGGGAATTTCTGCCTTTTTGCCACAAAATAAGAAAAATTTCTGCAAGTCTGTAACAATATAAAAGAAATTTCTAAAATTTTGCCCCAAAATAAAGGAAATTTCTGATTTTTGCCCCAAAATAAAAAGAATTTCTCTATTTTTGCCCCAAAATAAAGGGAAATTCTGCCTTTTAGCCCCAAAAGTAGGGGAGTTTCTGCAATTTTGCTCCAAAATACGAGAAATTTCTGCCTTTTTACCCGAAATTAAGTGGATTTTCTGCCTTTTTGCCTCCAAATAAGGGAAATTTCTGCAATTTTATCCCAAAATAAGGGAAATTTCTGCCTTTTTGCCCCAAAATAAGGGGAATTTCTGCCGTTTTGCCCTGAAATATGTGAAATTTCTGCAATTTTACCCCAAAATAAGGTGAATTTCTGCCTTTTTGCCCCAAAATAATGGGAATTTCTGCCTTTTTGCCCCAAAATAAAAAAATTTTTTGCTTTTTTTCTCTGAAATAAAGAAATTTCTGCAATTTTGCCCTAAAATAAGGGAAATTTCTGCAATTTTTCCCCATAATAAGGGAAATTTCTGCAATTTTGCCCCAAAATAAGGGGAATTTCTGTTTTTGTCCCCAAATAAGGGAAATTTCTGCAATTTTGCCCTAAAATAAGGGGATTTTCTGCATTTTTTGCCAAAAATAAGGGGAATTTCTGACATTTTGCCGCAAAATAAGTGAAATTTCTGCAGTTTTACCCCAAAATAAGGAAAATTTCTGCTTTTTGCCCAAAAATTAGGGGAATTTCTGCAATTTTGCTCCAAAATACAAAGAATTTCTGCCTTTTTGCCCGAAAATAAAGGGAATGTATACCTTTTTGCCATAAAAAAGCAAATTTCTTCATTTTTGCCCCAAAATAAGGGGATTTTCCACCTTTTTGACTCAAAATAAGTGCAATTTCTGCCTTTTCCCCAAAATAAACGAAATTTCTGCCTTTTTGCCCCAAAATAAGGGGAATTTCAGCCTTATTACCTCAAATTAAGAATAATTTCTGCCTTTTGCCTCAAAATAAGGGGAATTTTCTGCCTTTTTGTTTCAAAATAAGATAAATTTCTTCAATTTTGTACCATAATAAAAAGAAATTTCTGCTCTTTGCCCCAAAATAAAAAGAATTTCTGACTTTTTGCCCTGAAGTAAATGAAATTTCTGCAATTTTGCCCGAAAATAAGGGAAATTTGTGCCTTTTTGCCCCAAAATAAGAAGAAGTTTTGCCTTTTGCCCCAAAATATGGGGAATTTCAGCATTTTACCTCAAAATAAGAATTTCAGCCCTTTTGCCCCAAAATAAGGAAAATTTCTGCAATTTTGCCCCAAAATAAGGGGAATTTCTTCTTTTTTGCCCCAAAATAAAGGATATTTCAGCCTTTTTACCTGAAAATAAGTGAAATTTTTGCAATTTTGCCCCAAATAAGGGAAATTTCTGCAATTTTGCCTCAAAATAAGGTAAATTCCTGCAATTTTGCCCCAAAATAAGTAAAATTTCTGAGTTTTGTCCCAAAATAAGGAGAATTTCTGTCTTTTTTCCCCAACATATAGGGAATTTCTGCCTTTTGGCCCAACAATTAGGGGAATTTCTTCATTTTTGCTTCAAAATAAGGGGAATTTCTGCCTTTTTGTCTTTAAAGAAGTGGAATTTCTGTATTTTCCTTCCAAAACAAAGGGAATTTCTGTCTTTTTTGCCCCAAAATAAGGAAAATTTCTGACTTATTACCCTGAAATAAGTGAAATGTTTGCACTTTTGCCCCAAAATTAGGGAAATTTCTGCCTTTTTGCCCCCAAATAAGGGGAATTTCAGCCTTTTTACCTCAAAATAAGGGGAATTTCTGCATTTTTGCCACAAAATATTAGGAATTTCTGCCTTTTTGCCCCAAAATAAGAAAAATTTCTGCCATTTTTACCTGAAATAAGTGAAATTTCTGCAATTTTGCCCCAAAATAAGTAAAATTTCTGCAATTTTGCCCCAAAATAAGGGAAATTTCTGGAATTTTGCCCCAAAATAAGTGAAATTTCTGAGTTTTGCCCCAAAATAAGGAGAATTTCTGTCTTTTTGCCACAACATATAGGGAATTTCTGCCTTTTTGCCCCACAATTAGGGGATTTTCTTCAATTCTGCTCCAAAATACGGGGAATTTCTGCTTTTTTTGCCCGAAAATAAGGGGAATGTATACCTTTTGCCACAAAAAAGAGAAATTTCTTCATTTTTGCCCCAAAATAAGAGGAATTTCTGCCTTCTTCCCTCAAAATAAGAGAAATTTCTGCCTTTTTACCCTAAAATGAACGGAATTTCTGTCTTTTTGCCCCAAAATTAAAGGAATTTTTGAATTTTGCCCTGAAATAAGTAAAATTTCTGCAATTTTGCCCCAAAATAAGGGAAATTTCTGCCTTTTTGCCACAAAATAAAGGGAATTTCAGCATTTTACCTCATAATAAGGCAAATCTCTGCCTTTTTGCCCCAAAATATGGGGAATTTCTTCATTTTTGCCCCAAAATAAAGAAAATTTCTGCAATTTTGTACCAAAATAAAAGAAATTTCTGCCTTTTTGCCCCAAAATAAGAGAAATTTCTGCACTTTTTCCCTGAAATAAGTGAAATTTCTGCAATTTTGCCCCAAAATAAGGGAAATTTCTGCAATTTTGCCCCAAAATAAAGAAAATTTCTGCAATTTTGTACCAAAATAAAAGAAATTTCTGCCTTTTTGCCCCAAAATAAGAGAAATTTCTGCACTTTTTCCCTGAAATAAGTGAAATTTCTGCAATTTTGCCCCAAAATAAGAGAAATTTCTGGAATTTTGCCTCAAAATAAAGAAAATTTCTGCAATTTTACCCCAAAATAAGGGGAATTTCTGACTTTTTGCCCTGAAATAAGGAGAATTTATGTCTTTTAGTTCCAAAATAATGTGAATTTCTGCATTTTCCTTCAAAATTAGGGAAATATGTGCAATTTTGCTTCAAAATACGGGGAAATCTGCCTTATTGCACAAAAATAAATGGAATTTCTCCATTTTTGCACCAATATAAGGGGAATTTCTGAAATTTAGCTTTAAAATACGGGGAATTTCTGCGTTATTGTCCGAAATAAAGTGGAATTTCTGCCTTTTTGCCCTGAAATATTTGAAATTTCTGCAATTTTACCCCAAAATAAGGGGAATTTCTGTTTTTGGCCCCAAAATTAAGGGAATTTCTGCTTTTTGCCCCAAAATAAGGCAAATATCTGCCTTTTTGCCCTGAAATATTTGAAATTTCTGCAATTTTGCCCCAAAATAATAGGAATTTCTTCCTTTTTGCCGAAAATAAGGGGAATTTCAGCATTTTACCTTCAAATAAGGGGAATTTCTGCCTTTTTGCCACAAAATAAGGGGAATTTCTGCCCTATTGCCCTTAAATAAGGAAAATTTCTGTTTTTCTGCCCCAATTAAGGGGAATTTCTGCCTTTTTGCCACAAAGTAAAGGGAATTTCTGCCTTTTTGCCCCAAAATAACGGGAATTTCAGCCTTTTTACCTCAAAATAAGGGGAATTTCTGCCTTTTTCCCCAAAATATGGGTAATTTTTGCCTTTTTGTTCCAAAATAAGGAAAATTTCTACAATTTTGTATCAAAATAAAAGAAATTTCTGTTTTTGCCCGAAAATAAAAGGAATTTCTGACTTTTTGCCCTGAAATAAATGAAATTCCTGCAATTATGCCCGAAAATAAGGGAAATTTGTGCCTTTTTGCCCCCAAATGAGGGGAATTTCTGCCTTTTTGCCCCAAAATATGGGGAATTTCAGGATTTTACCTCAAAATAAGGGGAATTTCAGCCTTTTTGCACCAAAATATGGGGAATTTCTGCCTTTTTGCCACAAAATAAGAAAAATTTCTGCAAGTCTGTAACAATATAAAAGAAATTTCTAAAATTTTGCCCCAAAATAAAGGAAATATCTGATTTTTGCCCCAAAATAAAAAGAATTTCTCTATATTTGCCCCAAAATAAAGGGAAATTCTGCCTTTTAGCCCCAAAATTAGGGGAGTTTCTGCAATTTTGCTCCAAAATACGAGAAATTTCTGCCTTTTTACCCGAAATTATGTGGATTTTCTGCCTTTTTGCTTCCAAATAAGGGAAATTTCTGCAATTTTATCCCAAAATAAGGGAAATTTCTGCCTTTTTGCCCCAAAATAAGGGGAATTTCTGCCGTTTTGCCCTGAAATATGTGAAATTTCTGCAATTTTACCCCAAAATAAGGTGAATTTCTGCCTTTTTGCCCCAAAATAATGGGAATTTCTGCTTTTTTGCCCCAAAATAAGAAAAATTTTTGCTTTTTTTCTCTGAAATAAGTGAGATTTCTGCAATTTTGCCCTAAAATAAGGGAAATTTCTGCAATTTTTCCCCATAATAAGGGAAATTTCTGCAATTTTGCCCCAAAATAAGGGGAATTTCTGTTTTTGTCCCGAAATAAGGGAAATTTCTGCAATTTTGCCCTAAAATAAGGGGATTTTCTGCATTTTTTGCCAAAAATAAGGGGAATTTCTGACATTTTGCCGCAAAATAAGTGAAATTTCTGCAGTTTTACCCCAAAATAAGGAAAATTTCTGCCTTTTTGCGCAAAAATTAGGGGAATTTCTGCAATTTTGCTCCAAAATACAAAGAATTTCTGCCTTTTTGCCCGAAAATAAAGGGAATGTATACCTTTTTGCCATAAAAAAGCAAATTTCTTCATTTTTGCCCCAAAATAAGGGGATTTTCCACCTTTTTGACTCAAAATAAGTGCAATTTCTGCCTTTTCCCCAAAATAAACGAAATTTCTGCCTTTTTGCCCCAAAATAAGGGGAATTTCAGCCTTATTACCTCAAAATAAGGGGAATTTCTGCATTTTTGCCCCAAAATATGGGGAATTTCTGACTTTTTGCCCCAAAATAAGAAAAATTTCTGCAATTTTGTGCCAAAATAAAAAAAATTTCTGCCTTTTTGCCCCCCCAAAAAAATTTCTGCCTTTTTTTTCTCAAATACCTGAAATTTCTGCAATTTTGCCCCAAAATAAGGGAAATTTCTGCAATTTTGCCCCAATGTAAAGGAAATTTCTGCAATTTTGCCCCAAAATAAGGGGAATTTCTGACTGTTTGCTCCCGAAAAAGGAGATTTTCTGTCTTTTTGCCCCAAAATGAGGAGAATTTCTGCCTTTTTGCCCGAAAATTAAGAGAATTTCTGCAATTTTGCTTCAAAATACAGGGAATTTCTGCTTTTTAGCCCCAAAATAAAGGGAATTTCTGCATTTTACCTCAAATTGAGAATAATTTCTGCCTTTTGCCTCAAAATAAGGGAAATTTTCTGCCTTTTTGTTTCAAAATAAGATAAATTTCTTCAATTTTGTACCATAATAAAAGAAATTTCTGCTCTTTGCCCCAAAATAAAAGGAATTTCTGACTTTTTGCCCTGAAATAAATGAAATTTCTGCAATTTTGCCCGAAAATAAGGGAAATTTGTGCCTCTTTCCCTAAAAATAAGAAGAAGTTTTACCTTTTGCCCCAGAATATGGGGAATTTCAGCATTTTACCTCAAAATAAGAATTTCAGCCTTTTTGCCCCAAAATAAGGAAAATTTCTGCAATTTTGATCCAAAATAAGGGGAATTTCTTCTTTTTTGCCCCAAAATAAAGGATATTTCAGCCTTTTTACCTGAAAATAAGTGAAATTTCTGCAATTTTGCCCCAAATAAGGGAAATTTCTGCAATTTTGCCTCAAAATAAGGTAAATTCCTGCAATTTTGCCCCAAAATAAGTGGAATTTCTGAGTTTTGTCCCAAAATAAGGAGAATTTCTGTCTTTTTGCCCCAACATATAGGGAATTTCTGCATTTTTGCTCAACAATTAGGGGAATTTCTTCATTTTTGCTTCAAAATAAGGGGAATTTCTGCCTTTTTGCCTCTAAAGAAGTGGAATTTCTGTATTTTCCTTCCAAAACAAAGGGAATTTCTGTGTTTTTTGCCCCAAAATAAGGAAAATTTCTGACTTATTACTCTGAAATTAGTGAAATGTTCGCAATTTTGCCCCAAAATAAGGGAAATTTCTGCCTTTTTGCCACAAAATAAGGGGAATTTCAGCCTTTTTACCTCAAAATAAGGGGAATTTCTGCATTTTTGCCACAAAATATTAGGAATTTCTGCCTTTTTGCCCCAAAATAAGAAAAATTTCTGCCTTTTTATTATCTGAAATAAGTGAAATTTCTGCAATTTTGCCCCAAAATAAGTGAAATTTCTGCAATTTTGCCCTAAAATAAGGGAAATTTCTGGAATTTTGCCCCAAAATAAGTGGAATTTCTGAGTTTTGCCCCAAAATAAGGAGAATTTCTGTCTTTTTGCCCCAACATATAGGGAATTTCTGCCTTTTTGCCCCACAATTAGGGGATTTTCTGCAATTGTGCTCCAAAAAACGGGATATTTCTGCTTTTTTACCCGAAAATAAGGAGAATATATACCTTTTGCCACAAAAAAGGGAAATTTCTTCATTTTTGCCCCAAAATAAGAGGAATTTCTGCCTTCTTACCTCACAATAAGTGAAATTTCTGCCTTTTTACCCAAAAATAAACAAAATTTCTGTCTTTTTGCCCAAAAATAAAAGGAATTTTTGAATTTTGCCCTGAAATAAGTGAAATTTCTGCAATTTTGCCCCAAAATAAGGGAAATTTCTGCCTTTTTGCCACAAAATAAAGGGAATTTCTGTATTTTTGCCCCAAAATAAGGGGAATTTCAGCATTTTACCTCATAATAAGGCGAATCTCTGCCTTTTTGCCCCAAAATATGGGGAATTTCTTCATTTTTGCCCCAAAATAAAGAAAATTTCTGCAATTTTGCCCCAAAATAAGGGAAATTTCTGCCTTTTTGCCACAAAATAAGGGGAATTTCAGCCTTTTTACCTCAAAATAAGGGGAATTTCTGCATTTTTGCCACAAAATATTAGGAATTTCTGCCTTTTTGCCCCAAAATAAGAAAAATTTCTGCAATTTTGTACCAAAATAAAAGAAATTTCTGCCTTTTTGCCCCAAAATAAGAGAAATTTCTGCACTTTTTCCCTGAAATAAGTGAAATTTCTGCAATTTTGCCCCAAAATAAGGGAAATTTCTGCAATTTTGCCCCAAAATAAAGAAAATTTCTGCAATTTTACCCCAAAATAAGGGGAATTTCTGACTTTTTGCCCTGAAATAATGAGAATTTCTGTCTTTTTGTTCCAAAATAATGTGAATTCCTGCATTTTCCTTCAAAATTAGGGAAATATGTGCAATTTTGCATCAAAATACGGGGAAATCTGCCTTATTGCACAAAAATAAAGGGAATTTCTCCATTTTTGCACCAATATAAGGGGAATTTCTGAAATTTAGCTTTAAAATACGGGGAATTTCTGCGTTATTGTCCGAAATAAAGTGGAATTTCTGCCTTTTTGCCCTGAAATATTTGAAATTTCTGCAATTTTACCCCAAAATAAGGGGAATTTCTGTTTTTGGCCCCAAAATTAAGGGAATTTCTGCTTTTTGCCCCAAAATAAGGCAAATATCTGACTTTTTGCCCAGAAATAATTGAAATTTCTGCAATTTTGCCCCAAAAAAATAGGAATTTCTGCCTTTTTGCCGAAAATAAGGGGAATTTCAGCATTTTACCTTCAAATAAGGGGAATTTCTGCCTTTTTGCCACAAAATAAGGGGAATTTCTGCCCTATTGCCCTTAAATAAGGAAAATTTCGCTTTTCTGCCCCAATTAAAGGGAATTTCTGCCTTTTTGCCACAAAGTAAAGGGAATTTCTGCCTTTTTGCCCCAAAATAACGGGAATTTTAGCCTTTTTACCTCAAAATAAGGGGAATTTCTGCCTTTTTCCCCAAAATATGGGTAATTTTTGCCTTTTTGTTCCAAAATAAGGAAAATTTCTACAATTTTGTATCAAAATAAAAGAAATTTCTGTTTTTGCCCGAAAATAAAAGGAATTTCTGACTTTTTGCCCTGAAATAAATGAAATTCCTGCAATTATGCCCGAAAATAAGGGAAATTTGTGCCTTTTTGCCCCCAAATGAGGGGAATTTCTGCCTTTTTGCCCCAAAATATGGGGAATTTCAGGATTTTACCTCAAAATAAGGGGAATTTCAGCCTTTTTGCACCAAAATATGGGGAATTTCTGCCTTTTTGCCACAAAATAAGAAAAATTTCTGCAAGTCTGTAACAATATAAAAGAAATTTCTAAAATTTTGCCCCAAAATAAAGGAAATTTCTGATTTTTGCCCCAAAATAAAAAGAATTTCTCTATTTTTGCCCCAAAATAAAGGGAAATTCTGCCTTTTAGCCCCAAAATTAGGGGAGTTTCTGCAATTTTGCTCCAAAATACGAGAAATTTCTGTCTTTTTACCCGAAATTAAGTGGATTTTCTGCCTTTTTGCCTCCAAATAAGGGAAATTTCTGCAATTTTATCCCAAAATGAGGGATATTTCTGCCTTTTTGCCCCAAAATAAGGGGAATTTCTGCCGTTTTGCCCTGAAATATGTGAAATTTCTGCAATTTTACCCCAAAATAAGGTGAATTTCTGCCTTTTTGCCCCAAAATAATGGGAATTTCTGCCTTTTTGCCCCAAAATAAGAAAAATTTTTACTATTTTTCTCTGAAATAAGTGAAATTTCTGCAATTTTGCCCTAAAATAAGGGAAATTTCTGCAATTTTTCCCCATAATAAGGGAAATTTCTGCAATTTTGCCCCAAAATAAGGGGAATTTCTGTTTTTGTCCCCAAATAAAGGAAATTTCTGCAATTTTGCCCTAAAATAAGGGGATTTTCTGCATTTTTTGCCAAAAATAAGGGGAATTTCTGACATTTTGCCGCAAAATAAGTGAAATTTCTGCAGTTTTACCCCAAAATAAGGAAAATTTCTGCCTTTTTGCCCAAAAATTAGGGGAATTTCTGCAATTTTGCTCCAAAATACAAAGAATTTCTGCCTTTTTGCCCGAAAATAAAGGGAATGTATACCTTTTGCCATAAAAAAGCAAATTTCTTCATTTTTGCCCCAAAATAAGGGGATTTTCCACCTTTTTGACTCAAAATAAGTGCAATTTCTGCCTTTTCCCCAAAATAAACGAAATTTCTGCCTTTTTGCCCCAAAATAAGGGGAATTTCAGCCTTATTACCTCAAAATAAGGGGAATTTCTGCATTTTTGCCCCAAAATATGGGGAATTTCTGACTTTTTGCCCCAAAATAAAAAAAATTTCTGCAATTTTGTACCAAAATAAAAAAAATTTCTGCCTTTTTGCCCCCCCAAAAAATTTCTGCCTTTTTTTCTCAAATACCTGAAATTTCTGCAATTTTGCCCCAAAATAAGGGAAATTTCTGCAATTTTGCCCCAATGTAAAGGAAATTTCTGCAATTTTGCCCCAAAATAAGGGGAATTTCTGACTGTTTGCTCCCGAAAAAGGAGATTTTCTGTCTTTTTGCCCCAAAATAAGGAGAATTTCTGCCTTTTTGCCCGAAAATTAAGAGAATTTTTGCAATTTTGCTTCAAAATACAGGGAATTTCTGCCTTTTAGCCCCAAAATAAAGGGAATTTCTGCATTTTACCTCAAATTGAGAATAATTTCTGCCTTTTGCCTCAAAATAAGGGGAATTTTCTGCCTTTTTGTTTCAAAATAAGAAAAATTTCTTCAATTTTGTACCATAATAAAAGAAATTTCTGCTCTTTGCCCCAAAATAAAAGGAATTTCTGACTTTTTGCCCTGAAATAAATGAAATTTCTGCAATTTTTCCCGAAAATAAGGGAAATTTGTGCCTCTTTGCCCCAAAATAAGAAGAAGTTTTGCCTTTTGCCCCAAAATATGGGGAATTTCTGCAATTTTGCCCCAAAATAAGGGGAATTTCTTCCTTTTTGCCCCAAAATAAAGGATATTTCAGCCTTTTTACCTGAAAATAAGTGAAATTTCTGCAATTTTGCCCCAAATAAGGGAAATTTCTGCAATTTTGCCTCAAAATAAGGTAAATTCCTGCAATTTTGCCCCAAAATAAGTGGAATTTCTGAGTTTTGTCCCAAAATAAGGAGAATTTCTGTATTTTGCCCCAACATATAGGGAATTTCGGTCTTTTTGCCCAACAATTAGGGGAATTTCTTCATTTTTGCTTCAAAATAAGGGGAATTTCTGCCTTTTTGCCTCTAAAGAAGTGGAATTTCTGTATTTTCCTTCCAAAACAAAGGGAATTTCTGTGTTTTTTGCCCCAAAATAAGGAAAATTTCTGACTTATTACCCTGAAATAAGTTAAATGTTTGCAATTTTGCCCCAAAATAAGGGAAATTTCTGCCTTTTTGCCCCAAAATAAGGAAAATTTCAGCTTTTTTACCTCAAAGTAAGGGGAATTTCTGCATTTTTGCCACAAAATATTAGGAATTTCTGCCTTTTTGCCCCAAAATAAGAAAAATTTTTGCCATTTTTATCTGAAATAAGTGAAATTTCTGCAATTGTGCCCCAAAATAAGTAAAATTTCTGCAATTTTTCCCCCAAAATATGTAAAATTTCTGCAATTTTGCCCCAAAATAAGGGAAATTTCTGCAATTTTGCCCCAAAATAAGGGAAATTTCTGCCTTTTTGCCACAAAATGAAGGGAATTTCTGTATTTTTGCCCCAAAATAAGGGGAATTTCATAATTTACCTCATAATAAGGCAAATCTCTGCCTTTTTGCCCCAAAATATGGGGAATTTCTTCATTTTTGCCCCAAAATAAAGAAAATTTCTGCAATTTTGTACCAAAATAAAAGAAATTTCTGCCTTTTTGCCCCAAAATAAGAGAAATTTCTGCACTTTTTCCCTGAAATAAGTGAAATTTCTGCAATTTTGCCCCAAAATAAGGGAAATTTCTGCAATTTTGCCCCAAAATAAAGAAAATTTCTGCAATTTTGTACCAAAATAAAAGAAATTTCTGCCTTTTTGCCCCAAAATAAGAGAAATTTCTGCACTTTTTCCCTGAAATAAGTGAAATTTCTGCAATTTTGCCCAAAAATAAGAGAAATTTCTGCAATTTTGCTCCAAAATAAAGAAAATTTCTGCAATTTTACCCCAAAATAAGGGGAATTTCTGACTTTTTGCCCTGAAATAAGGAGAATTTCTGTCTTTTTGTTCCAAAATAATGTGAATTTCTGCATTTTCCTTCAAAATTAGGGAAATATGTGCAATTTTGCTTCAAAATACGGGGAAATCTGCCTTATTGCACAAAAATAAAGGGAATTTCTCCATTTTTGCACCAATATAAGGGGAATTTCTGAAATTTAGCTTTAAAATATGGGGAATTTCTGCGTTATTGTCCGAAATAAAGTGGAATTTCTGCCTTTTTGCCCTGAAATATTTGAAATTTCTGCAATTTTACCCCAAAATAAGGGGAATTTCTGTTTTTGGCCCCAAAATTAAGGGAATTTCTGCTTTTTGCCCCAAAATAAGGCAAATATCTGACTTTTTGCCCAGAAATAATTGAAATTTCTGCAATTTTGCCCCAAAATAATAGGAATTTCTGCCTTTTTGCCGAAAATAAGGGGAATTTCAGCATTTTACCTTCAAATAAGGGGAATTTCTGCCTTTTTGCCACAAAATAAGGGGAATTTCTGCCCTATTGCCCTTAAATAAGGAAAATTTCTGCTTTTCTGCCCCAATTAACGGGAATTTCTGCCTTTTTGCCACAAAGTAAAGGGAATTTCTGCCTTTTTGCCCCAAAATAACGGGAATTTCAGCCTTTTTACCTCAAAATAAGGGGAATTTCTGCCTTTTTCCCCAAAATATGGGTAATTTTTGCCTTTTTGTTCCAAAATAAGGAAAAGTTCTACAATTTTGTATCAAAATAAAAGAAATTTCTGTTTTTGCCCCAAAATAAAAGGAATTTCTGACTTTTTGCCCTGAAATAAATGAAATTCCTGCAATTATGCCCGAAAATAAGGGAAATTTGGGCCTTTTTGCCCCCAAATGAGGGGAATTTCTGCCTTTTTGCCCCAAAATATGGGGAATTTCAGGATTTTACCTCAAAATAAGGGGAATTTCAGCCTTTTTGCACCAAAATATGGGGAATTTCTGCCTTTTTGCCACAAAATAAGAAAAATTTCTGCAAGTCTGTAACAATATAAAAGAAATTTCTAAAATTTTGCCCCAAAATAAAGGAAATTTCTGATTTTTGCCCCAAAATAAAAAGAATTTCTCTATTTTTGCCCCAAAATAAAGGGAAATTCTGCCTTTTAGCCCCAAAATTAGGGGAGTTTCTGCAATTTTGCTCCAAAATACGAGAAATTTCTGCCTTTTTACCCGAAATTAAGTGGATTTTCTGCCTTTTTGCCCCCAAATAAGGGAAATTTCTGCAATTTTATCCCAAAATAAGGGAAATTTCTGCCTTTTTGCCCCAAAATAAGGGGAATTTCTGCCGTTTTGCCCTGAAATATGTGAAATTTCTGCAATTTTACCCCAAAATAAGGTGAATTTCTGCCTTTTTGCCCCAAAATAATGGGAATTTCTGCCTTTTTGCCCCAAAATAAGAAAAATTTTTGCTTTTTTTCTCTGAAATAAGTGAAATTTCTGCAATTTTGCCCTAAAATAAGGGAAATTTCTGCAATTTTTCCCCATAATAAGGGAAATTTCTGCAATTTTGCCCCAAAATAAGGGGAATTTCTGTTTTTGTCCCCAAATAAGGGAAATTTCTGCAATTTTGCCCTAAAATAAGGGGATTTTCTGCATTTTTTGCCAAAAATAAGGGGAATTTCTGACATTTTGCCGCAAAATAAGTGAAATTTCTGCAGTTTTACCCCAAAATAAGGAAAATTTCTGCCTTTTTGCCCAAAAATTAGGGGAATTTCTGCAATTTTGCTCCAAAATACAAAGAATTTCTGCCTTTTTGCCCGAAAATAAAGGGAATGTATACCTTTTTGCCATAAAAAAGCAAATTTCTTCATTTTTGCCCCCAAATAAGGAGATTTTCCACCTTTTTGACTCAAAATAAGTGCAATTTCTGCCTTTTCCCCAAAATAAACGAAATTTCTGCCTTTTTGCCCCAAAATAAGGGGAATTTCAGCCTTATTACCTCAAAATAAGGGGAATTTCTGCCTTTTTGCCCCAAAATATGGGGAATTTCTGACTTTTTGCCCCAAAATAAGAAAAATTTCTGCAATTTCGTACCAAAATAAAAAAAATTTCTGCCTTTTTGCCCCCCCAAAAAAATTTCTGCCTTTTTTTTTTCAAATACCTGAAATTTCTGCAATTTTGCCCCAATGTAAAGGAAATTTCTGCAATTTTGCCCCAAAATAAGGGGAATTTCTGACTGTTTGCTCCCGAAAAAGGAGATTTTCTGTCTTTTTGCCCCAAAATAAGGAGAATTTCTGCCTTTTTGCCCGAAAATTATGAGAATTTCTGCAATTTTGCTCCAAAATACAAAGAATTTCTGCCGTTTTGCCCGAAAATAAAGGGAATGTATACCTTTCTGCCATAAAAAAGCAAATTTCTTCATTTTTGCCCCAAAATAAGAGGAATTTCCACCTTTTTGACTCAAAATAAGTGCAATTTCTGCCTTTTCCCCAAAATAAACGAAATTTCTGTCTTTTTGCCCCAAAATAAGGGGAATTTCAGCGTTTTTACCTCAAAATAAGGGGAATTTCTGCCTTTTTGCCCCAAAATATGGGGAATTTCTGACTTTTTGCCCCAAAATAAGAAAAATTTCTGCAATTTTGTACCAAAATAAAAAAAATTTCTGCCTTTTTGCCCCCCCAAAAAAATTTCTGCCTTTTTTCCCTGAAATACGTGAAATTTCTGCAATTTTGCCCCAAAATAAGGGAAATTTCTACAATTTTGCCCCAATGTAAAGGAAATTTCTGCAATTTTGCCCTAAAATAAGGGGAATTTCTGACTGTTTGCTCCCGAAAAAGGAGATTTTCTGTCTTTTTGCCCCATAATAAGGAGAATTTCTGCCTTTTTGCCCAAAAATTATGAGAATTTCTGCAATTTTGCTTCAAAATACAGGGAATTTCTGTTTTTTAGCCTCAAAATAAAGGGAATTTCTGCATTTTACCTCAAATTGAGAATAATTTCTGCCTTTTGCCTCAAAATAAGGGGAATTTTCTGCCTTTTTGTTTCAAAATAAGAAAAATTTCTTCAATTTTGTACCATAATAAAAGAAATTTCTGCTCTTTGCCCCAAAATAAAAGGAATTTCTGACTTTTTGCCCTGAAATAAATGAAATTTCTGCAATTTTTCCCGAAAATAAGGGAAATTTGTGCCTCTTTGCCCCAAAATAAAAAGAAGTTTTGCCTTTTGCCCCAAAATATGGGGAATTTCAGCATTTTACCTCAAAATAAGAATTTCAGCCTTTTTGCCCCGAAATAAGGAAAATTTCTGCAATTTTGCCCCAAAATAAGGGGAATTTCTTCTTTTTTGCGCCAAAATAAAGGATATTTCAGCCTTTTTACCTGAAAATAAGTGAAATTTCTGCAATTTTGCGCCAAATAAGGGAAATTTCTGCAATTTTGCCTCAAAATAAGGTAAATTCCTGCAATTTTGCCCCAAAATAAGTGGAATTTCTGAGTTTTGTCCCAAAATAAGGAGAATTTCTGTCTTTTTGCCCCAACATATAGGGAATTTCTGCCTTTTTGCCCAACAATTAGGGGAATTTCTTCATTTTTGCTTCAAAATAAGGGGAATTTCTGCCTTTTTGCCTCTAAAGAAGTGGAATTTCTGTATTTTCCTTCCAAAACAAAGGGAATTTCTGTGTTTTTTGCCCCAAAATAAGGAAAATTTCTGACTTAATACCCTGAAATAAGTGAAATGTTTGCAATTTTGCCCCAAAATAAGGGAAATTTCTGCCTTTTTGCCCCCAAATAAGGGGAATTTCAGCCTTTTTACCTCAAAATAAGGGGAATTTCTGCATTTTTGCCACAAAATATTAGGAATTTCTGCCTTTTTGCCCCAAAATAAGAAAAATTTCTGCCATTTTTACCTGAAATAAGTGAAATTTCTGCAATTTTGCCCCAAAATAAGTAAAATTTCTGCAATTTTGCCCCAAAATAAGGGAAATTTCTGGAATTTTGCCCCAAAATAAGTGGAATTTCTGAGTTTTGCCCCAAAATAAGGAGAATTTCTGTCTTTTTGCCCCAACATATAGGGAATTTCTGCCTTTTTGGCCCACAATTAGGGGATTTTCTGCAATTCTGCTCCAAAATAGGGGGAATTTCTGCTTTTTTGCCCGAAAATAAGGGGAATATATACCTTTTGCCACAAAAAAGGGAAATTTCTTCATTTTTGCCCCAAAATAAGAGGAATTTCTCCCTTCTTACCTCAAAATAAGTGAAATTTCTGCCTTTTTACCCAAAAATAAACAGAATTTCTGACTTTTAGCCCCAAAATAAAAGGAATTTTTGAATTTTGCCCTGAAATAAGTGAAATTTCTGCAATTTTGCCCCAAAATAAGGGAAATTTCTGCCTTTTTGCCCCCAAATAAGGGGAATTTCAGCATTTTTACCTCAAAATAAAAGGAATTTCTGCATTTTTGCCACAAAATATTAGGAATTTCTGCCTTTTTGCCCCAAATAAGAAAAATTTCTGCCTTTTTTTTTATCTGAAATAAGTGAAATTTCTGCAATTTTGCCCCAAAATAAGTGAAATTTCTGCGAATTTGCCCCAAAATAAGGGAAATTTCTGGAATTTGCCCCAAAATAAGTGGAATTTCTGAGTTTTTCCCCAAAATAAGGAGAATTTCTGTCTTTTTGCTCTAACATATAGGGAATTTCTGCCTTTTTGCCCCACAATTAGGGGATTTTCTGCAATTGTGCTCCAAAAAACGGGATATTTCTGCTTTTTTGCCCGAAAATAAGGAGAATATATACCTTTTGCCACAAAAAAAGGGAAATTTCTTCATTTTTGCCCCAAAATAAGAGGAATTTCTGCCTTCTTACCTCACAATAAGTGAAATTTCTGCCTTTTTACCCCAAAATAAACAAAATTTCTGTCTTTTTGCCCAAAAATAAAAGGAATTTTTGAATTTTGCCCTGAAATAAGTGAAATTTCTGCAATTTTGCCCCAAAATAAGGGAAATTTCTGCCTTTTTGCCACAAAATAAAGGGAATTTCTGTATTTTTGCCCCAAAATAAGGGGAATTTCAGCATTTTACCTCATAATAAGGCGAATCTCTGCCTTTTTGCCACAAAATATGGGGAATTTCTTCATTTTTGCCCCAAAATAAAGAAAATTTCTGCAATTTTGTACCAAAATAAAAGAAATTTCTGCCTTTTTGCCCCAAAATAAGAGAAATTTCTGCACTTTTTCCCTGAAATAAGTGAAATTTCTGCAATTTTGCCCCAAAATAAGGGAAATTTCTGCCTTTTTGCCACAAAATAAAGGGAATTTCTGTATTTTTGCCACAAAATAAAGAAAATTTCTGCAATTTTACCCCAAAATAAGGGGAATTTCTGACTTTTTGCCCTGAAATAAGGAGAATTTCTGTCTTTTTGTTCCAAAATAATGTGAATTCTTGCATTTTCCTTCAAAATTAGGGAAATATGTGCAATTTTGCTTCAAAATACGGGGAAATCTGCCTTATTGCACAAAAATAAAGGGAATTTCTCCATTTTTGCACCAATATAAGGGGAATTTCTGAAATTTAGCTTTAAAATATGGGGAATTTCTGCGTTATTGTCCGAAATAAAGTGGAATTTCTGCCTTTTTGCCCTGAAATATTTGAAATTTCTGCAATTTTACCCCAAAATAAGGGGAATTTCTGTTTTTGGCCCCAAAATTAAGGGAATTTCTGCTTTTTGCCCCAAAATAAGGCAAATATCTGACTTTTTGCCCAGAAATAATTGAAATTTCTGCAATTTTGCCCCAAAATAATAGGAATTTCTGCCTTTTTGCCGAAAATAAGGGGAATTTCAGCATTTTACCTTCAAATAAGGGGAATTTCTGCCTTTTTGCCACAAAATAAGGGAAATTTCTGCCCTATTGCCCTTAAATAAGGAAAATTTCGCTTTTCTGCCCCAATTAACAGGAATTTCTGCCTTTTTGCCACAAAGTAAAGGGAATTTCTGCCTTTTTGCCCCAAAATAACGGGAATTTCAGCCTTTTTACCTCAAAATAAGGGGAATTTCTGCCTTTTTCCCCAAAATATGGGTAATTTTTGCCTTTTTGTTCCAAAATAAGGAAAATTTCTACAATTTTGTATCAAAATAAAAGAAATTTCTGTTTTTGCCCGAAAATAAAAGGAATTTCTGACTTTTTGCCCTGAAATAAATGAAATTCCTGCAATTATGCCCGAAAATAAGGGAAATTTGTGCCTTTTTGCCCCAAATGAGGGGAATTTCTGCCTTTTTGCCCGAAAATATGGGGAATTTCAGGATTTTACCTCAAAATAAGGGGAATTTCAGCCTTTTTGCACCAAAGTATGGGGAATTTTTGCCTTTTTGCCACAAAATAAGAAAAATTTCTGCAAGTCTGTAACAATATAAAAGAAATTTCTAAAATTTTGCCCCAAAATAAAGGAAATTTCTGATTTTTGCCCCAAAATAAAAAGAATTTCTCTATTTTTGCCCCAAAATAAAGGGAAATTCTGCCTTTTAGCCCCAAAAGTAGGGGAGTTTCTGCAATTTTGCTCCAAAATACGAGAAATTTCTGCCTTTTTACCCGAAATTAAGTGGATTTTCTGCCTTTTTGCCTCCAAATAAGGGAAATTTCTGCAATTTTATCCCAAAATAAGGGAAATTTCTGCCTTTTTGCCCCAAATAAGGGGAATTTCTGCCGTTTTGCCCTGAAATATGTGAAATTTCTGCAATTTTACCCCAAAATAAGGTGAATTTCTGCCTTTTTGCCCCAAAATAATGGGAATTTCTGCCTTTTTGCCCCAAAATAAGAAAAATTTTTGCTTTTTTTCTCTGAAATAAGTGAAATTTCTGCAATTTTGCCCTAAAATAAGGGAAATTTCTGCAATTTTTCCCCATAATAAGGGAAATTTCTGCAATTTTGCCCCAAAATAAGGGGAATTTCTGTTTTTGTCCCCAAATAAGGGAAATTTCTGCAATTTTGCCCTAAAATAAGGGGATTTTCTGCATTTTTTGCCAAAAATAAGGGGAATTTCTGACATTTTGCCGCAAAATAAGTGAAATTTCTGCAGTTTTACCCCAAAATAAGGAAAATTTCTGCCTTTTTGCCCAAAAATTAGGGGAATTTCTGCAATTTTGCTCCAAAATACAAAGAATTTCTGCCTTTTTGCCCGAAAATAAAGGGAATGTATACCTTTTTGCCATAAAAAAGCAAATTTCTTCATTTTTGCCCCCAAATAAGGAGATTTTCCACCTTTTTGACTCAAAATAAGTGCAATTTCTGCCTTTTCCCCAAAATAAACGAAATTTCTGCCTTTTTGCCCCAAAATAAGGGGAATTTCAGCCTTATTACCTCAAAATAAGGGGAATTTCTGCCTTTTTGCCCCAAAATATGGGGAATTTCTGACTTTTTGGCCCAAAATAAGAAAAATTTCTGCAATTTTGTACCAAAATAAAAAAAATTTCTGCCTTTTTGCCCCCCCAAAAAAATTTCTGCCTTTTTTCCCTGAAATACGTGAAATTTCTGCAATTTTGCCCCAAAATAAGGGAAATTTCTACAATTTTGCCCCAATGTAAAGGAAATTTCTGCAATTTTGCCCCAAAATAAGGGGAATTTCTGACTGTTTGCTCCCGAAAAAGGAGATTTTCTGTCTTTTTGCCCCAAAATAAGGAGAATTTCTGCCTTTTTGCCCGAAAATTATGAGAATTTCTGCAATTTTGCTCCAAAATACAAAGAATTTCTGCCTTTTTGCCCGAAAATAAAGGGAATGTATACCTTTTTGCCATAAAAAAGCAAATTTCTTCATTTTTGCCCCAAAATAAGAGGAATTTCCACCTTTTTGACTCAAAATAAGTGCAATTTCTGCCTTTTCCCCCAAATAAACGAAATTTCTGTCTCTTTGCCCCAAAATAAGGGGAATTTCAGCCTTTTTACCTCAAAATAAGGGGAATTTCTGCCTTTTTGCCCCAAAATATGGGGAATTTCTGACTTTTTGCCCCAAAATAAGAAAAATTTCTGCAATTTTGTACCAAAATAAAAAAAATTTCTGCCTTTTTGCCCCCCCAAAAAAATTTCTGCCTTTTTTCCCTGAAATACGTGAAATTTCTGCAATTTTGCCCCAAAATAAGGGAAATTTCTACAATTTTGCCCCAATGTAAAGGAAATTTCTGCAATTTTGCCCCAAAATAAGGGGAATTTCTGACTGTTTGCTCCCGAAAAAGGAGATTTTCTGTCTTTTTGCCCCATAATAAGGAGAATTTCTGACTTTTTGCCCAAAAATTATGAGAATTTCTGCAATTTTGCTTCAAAATACAGGGAATTTCTGTTTTTTAGCCCCCAAATAAAGGGAATTTCTGCATTTTACCTCAAATTGAGAATAATTTCTGCCTTTTGCCTCAAAATAAGGGGAATTTTCTGCCTTTTTGTTTCAAAATAAGAAAAATTTCTTCAATTTTGTACCATAATAAAAGAAATTTCTGCTCTTTGCCCCAAAATAAAAGGAATTTCTGACTTTTTGCCCTGAAATAAATGAAATTTCTGCAATTTTTCCCGAAAATAAGGGAAATTTGTGCCTCTTTGCCCCAAAATAAAAAGAAGTTTTGCCTTTTGCCCCAAAATATGGGGAATTTCAGCATTTTACCTCAAAATAAGAATTTCAGCCTTTTTGCCCCAAAATAAGGAAAATTTCTGCAATTTTGCCCCAAAATAAGGGGAATTTCTTCTTTTTTGCGCCAAAATAAAGGATATTTCAGCCTTTTTACCTGAAAATAAGTGAAATTTCTGCAATTTTGCCCCAAATAAAGGAAATTTCTGCAATTTTGCCTCAAAATAAGGTAAATTCCTGCAATTTTGCCCCAAAATAAGTGGAATTTCTGAGTTTTGTCCCAAAATAAGGAGAATTTCTGTCTTTTTTCCCCAACATATAGGGAATTTCTGCCTTTTTGCCCAACAATTAGGGGAATTTCTTCATTTTTGCTTTAAAATAAGGGGAATTTCTGCCTTTTTGCCTCTAAAGAAGTGGAATTTCTGTATTTTCCTTCCAAAACAAAGGGAATTTCTGTGTTTTTTGCCCCAAAATAAGGAAAATTTCTGACTTATTACCCTGAAATAAGTGAAATGTTTGCAATTTTGCCCCAAAAAAAGGGAAATTTCTGCCTTTTTGCCCCCAAATAAGGGGAATTTCAGCCTTTTTACCTCAAAATAAGGGGAATTTCTGCATTTTTGCCACAAAATATTAAAAATTTCTGCCTTTTTGCCCCAAAATAAGAAAAATTTCTGCCATTTTTACCTGAAATAAGTGAAATTTCTGCAATTTTGCCCCAAAATAAGTAAAATTTCTGCAATTTTGCCCCAAAATAAGGGAAATTTCTGGAATTTTGCCCCAAAATAAGTGGAATTTCTGAGTTTTGCCCCAAAATAAGGAGAATTTCTGTCTTTTTGCCCCAACATATAGGGAATTTCTGCCTTTTGCCTTACAATTAGGGGATTTTCTGCAATTGTGCTCCAAAAAACCGGATATTTATGCTTTTTTGCCCGAAAATAAGGGGAATATATACCTTTTGCCACAAAAAGGGAAATTTCTTCATTTTTGCCCCAAAATAAGAGGAATTTCTGCCTTCTTACCTCAAAATAAGTGAAATTTCTGCCTTTTTACCCAAAAATAAACGGAATTTCTGACTTTTAGCCCCAAAATAAAAGGAATTTTTGAATTTTGCCCTGAAATAAGTGAAATTTCTGCAATTTTGCCCCAAAATAAGGGAAATTTCTGCCTTTTTGCCCCCAAATAAGGGGAATTTCAGCCTTTTTACCTCAAAATAAGGGGAATTTCTGCATTTTTGCCACAAAATATTAGGAATTTTTGCCTTTTTGCCCCAATATAAGAAAAATTTCTGCCTTTTTTTATCTGAAATAAGTGAAATTTCTGCAATTTTGCCCCAAAATAAGTGAAATTTCTGCAATTTTGCCCCAAAATCAGGGAAATTTCTGGAATTTTGCTTCAAAATAAGTGGAATTTCTGAGTTTTGCCCCAAAATAAGGAGAATTTCTTTCTTTTTGCCCCAACATATAGGGAATTTCTGCCTTTTTGCCCCACAATTAGGGGATTTTCTGCAATTGTGCTCTAAAAAACGGGATATTTCTGCTTTTTTGCCCGAAAATAAGGAGAATATATACCTTTTGCCACAAAAAAAGAGAAATTTCTTCATTTTTGCCCCAAAATAAGAGGAATTTCTGCCTTCTTACCTCACAATAAGTGAAATTTCTGCCTTTTTACCCAAAAATAAACAAAATTTCTGTCTTTTTGCCCAAAAATAAGAGGAATTTTTGAATTTTGCCCTGAAATAAGTGAAATTTCTGCAATTTTGCCCCAAAATAAGGGAAATTTCTGCCTTTTTGCCACAAAATAAAGGGAATTTCTGTATTTTTGCCCCAAAATAAGGGGAATTTCAGCATTTTACCTCATAATAACGCGAATCTCTGCCTTTTTGCCCCAAAATATGGGGAATTTCTTCATTTTTGCCCCAAAATAAAGAAAATTTCTGCAATTTTGTACCAAAATAAAAGAAATTTCTGCCTTTTTGCCCCAAAATAAGAGAAATTTCTGCACTTTTTCCCTGAAATAAGTGAAATTTCTGCAATTTTGCCCCAAAAGAAGGGAAATTTCTGGAATTTTGCCTCAAAATAAAGAAAATTTCTGCAATTTTACCCCAAAATAAGGGGAATTTCTGACTTTTTGCCCTGAAATAAGGAGAATTTCTGTCTTTTTGTTCCAAAATAATGTGAATTTCTGCATTTTCCTTCAAAATTAGGGAAATATGTGCAATTTTGCTTCAAAATACGGGGAAATCTGCCTTATTGCACAAAAATAAAGGGAATTTCTCCATTTTTGCACCAATATAAGGGGAATTTCTGAAATTTAGCTTTAAAATATGGGGAATTTCTGCGTTATTGTCCGAAATAAAGTGGAATTTCTGCCTTTTTGCCCTGAAATATTTGAAATTTCTGCAATTTTACCCCAAAATAAGGGGAATTTCTGTTTTTGGCCCCAAAATTAAGGGAATTTCTGCTTTTTGCCCCAAAATAAGGCAAATATCTGACTTTTTGCCCAGAAATAATTGAAATTTCTGCAATTTTGCCCCAAAATAATAGGAATTTCTGCCTTTTTGCCGAAAATAAGGGGAATTTCAGCATTTTACCTTCAAATAAGGGGAATTTCTGCCTTTTTGCCACAAAATAAGGGGAATTTCTGCCCTATTGCCCTTAAATAAGGAAAATTTCGCTTTTCTGCCCCAATTAACGGGAATTTCTGCCTTTTTGCCACAAAGTAAAGGGAATTTCTGCCTTTTTGCCCCAAAATAACGGGAATTTCAGCCTTTTTACCTCAAAATAAGGGGAATTTCTGCCTTTTTCCCCAAAATATGGGTAATTTTTGCCTTTTTGTTCCAAAATAAGGAAAATTTCTACAATTTTGTATCAAAATAAAAGAAATTTCGGTTTTTGCCCGAAAATAAAAGGAATTTCTGACTTTTTGCCCTGAAATAAATGAAATTCCTGCAATTATGCCCGAAAATAAGGGAAATTTGTGCCTTTTTGCCCCCAAATGAGGGGAATTTCTGCCTTTTTGCCCCAAAATATGGGGAATTTCAGGATTTTACCTCAAAATAAGGGGAATTTCAGCCTTTTTGCACCAAAATATGGGGAATTTCTGCCTTTTTGCCACAAAATAAGAAAAATTTCTGCAAGTCTGTAACAATATAAAAGAAATTTCTAAAATTTTGCCCCAAAATAAAGGAAATTTCTGATTTTTGCCCCAAAATAAAAAGAATTTCTCTATTTTTGCCCCAAAATAAAGGGAAATTCTGCCTTTTAGCCCCAAAAGTAGGGGAGTTTCTGCAATTTTGCTCCAAAATACGAGAAATTTCTGCCTTTTTACCCGAAATTAAGTGGATTTTCTGCCTTTTTGCCTCCAAATAAGGGAAATTTCTGCAATTTTATCCCAAAATAAGGGAAATTTCTGCCTTTTTGCCCCAAAATAAGGGGAATTTCTGCCGTTTTGCCCTGAAATATGTGAAATTTCTGCAATTTTACCCCAAAATAAGGTGAATTTCTGCCTTTTTGCCCCAAAATAATGGGAATTTCTGCCTTTTTGCCCCAAAATAAAAAAAATTTTTGCTTTTTTTCTCTGAAATAAAGAAATTTCTGCAATTTTGCCCTAAAATAAGGGAAATTTCTGCAATTTTTCCCCATAATAAGGGAAATTTCTGCAATTTTGCCCCAAAATAAGGGGAATTTCTGTTTTTGTCCCCAAATAAGGGAAATTTCTGCAATTTTGCCCTAAAATAAGGGGATTTTCTGCATTTTTTGCCAAAAATAAGGGGAATTTCTGACATTTTGCCGCAAAATAAGTGAAATTTCTGCAGTTTTACCCCAAAATAAGGAAAATTTCTGCTTTTTGCCCAAAAATTAGGGGAATTTCTGCAATTTTGCTCCAAAATACAAAGAATTTCTGCCTTTTTGCCCGAAAATAAAGGGAATGTATACCTTTTTGCCATAAAAAAGCAAATTTCTTCATTTTTGCCCCAAAATAAGGGGATTTTCCACCTTTTTGACTCAAAATAAGTGCAATTTCTGCCTTTTCCCCAAAATAAACGAAATTTCTGCCTTTTTGCCCCAAAATAAGGGGAATTTCAGCCTTATTACCTCAAATTGAGAATAATTTCTGCCTTTTGCCTCAAAATAAGGGGAATTTTCTGCCTTTTGTTTCAAAATAAGATAAATTTCTTCAATTTTGTACCATAATAAAAAGAAATTTCTGCTCTTTGCCCCAAAATAAAAAGAATTTCTGACTTTTTGCCCTGAAATAAATGAAATTTCTGCAATTTTGCCCGAAAATAAGGGAAATTTGTGCCTTTTTGCCCCAAAATAAGAAGAAGTTTTGCCTTTTGCCCCAAAATATGGGGAATTTCAGCATTTTACCTCAAAATAAGAATTTCAGCCCTTTTGCCCCAAAATAAGGAAAATTTCTGCAATTTTGCCCCAAAATAAGGGGAATTTCTTCTTTTTTGCCCCAAAATAAAGGATATTTCAGCCTTTTTACCTGAAAATAAGTGAAATTTCTGCAATTTTGCCCCAAATAAGGGAAATTTCTGCAATTTTGCCTCAAAATAAGGTAAATTCCTGCAATTTTGCCCCAAAATAAGTAAAATTTCTGAGTTTTGTCCCAAAATAAGGAGAATTTCTGTCTTTTTTCCCCAACATATAGGGAATTTCTGCCTTTTGGCCCAACAATTAGGGGAATTTCTTCATTTTTGCTTCAAAATAAGGGGAATTTCTGCCTTTTTGTCTTTAAAGAAGTGGAATTTCTGTATTTTCCTTCCAAAACAAAGGGAATTTCTGTCTTTTTTGCCCCAAAATAAGGAAAATTTCTGACTTATTACCCTGAAATAAGTGAAATGTTTGCACTTTTGCCCCAAAATTAGGGAAATTTCTGCCTTTTTGCCCCCAAATAAGGGGAATTTCAGCCTTTTTACCTCAAAATAAGGGGAATTTCTGCATTTTTGCCACAAAATATTAGGAATTTCTGCCTTTTTGCCCCAAAATAAGAAAAATTTCTGCCATTTTTACCTGAAATAAGTGAAATTTCTGCAATTTTGCCCCAAAATAAGTAAAATTTCTGCAATTTTGCCCCAAAATAAGGGAAATTTCTGGAATTTTGCCCCAAAATAAGTGAAATTTCTGAGTTTTGCCCCAAAATAAGGAGAATTTCTGTCTTTTTGCCACAACATATAGGGAATTTCTGCCTTTTTGCCCCACAATTAGGGGATTTTCTTCAATTCTGCTCCAAAATACGGGGAATTTCTGCTTTTTTTGCCCGAAAATAAGGGGAATGTATACCTTTTGCCACAAAAAAGAGAAATTTCTTCATTTTTGCCCCAAAATAAGAGGAATTTCTGCCTTCTTCCCTCAAAATAAGTGAAATTTCTGCCTTTTTACCCTAAAATGAACGGAATTTCTGTCTTTTTGCCCCAAAATAAAAGGAATTTTTGAATTTTGCCCTGAAATAAGTAAAATTTCTGCAATTTTGCCCCAAAATAAGGGAAATTTCTGCCTTTTTGCCACAAAATAAAGGGAATTTCAGCATTTTACCTCATAATAAGGCAAATCTCTGCCTTTTTGCCCCAAAATATGGGGAATTTCTTCATTTTTGCCCCAAAATAAAGAAAATTTCTGCAATTTTGTACCAAAATAAAAGAAATTTCTGCCTTTTTGCCCCAAAATAAGAGAAATTTCTGCACTTTTTCCCTGAAATAAGTGAAATTTCTGCAATTTTGCCCCAAAATAAGGGAAATTTCTGCAATTTTGCCCCAAAATAAAGAAAATTTCTGCAATTTTGTACCAAAATAAAAGAAATTTCTGCCTTTTTGCCCCAAAATAAGAGAAATTTCTGCACTTTTTCCCTGAAATAAGTGAAATTTCTGCAATTTTGCCCCAAAATAAGAGAAATTTCTGGAATTTTGCCTCAAAATAAAGAAAATTTCTGCAATTTTACCCCAAAATAAGGGGAATTTCTGACTTTTTGCCCTGAAATAAGGAGAATTTCTGTCTTTTAGTTCCAAAATAATGTGAATTTCTGCATTTTCCTTCAAAATTAGGGAAATATGTGCAATTTTGCTTCAAAATACGGGGAAATCTGCCTTATTGCACAAAAATAAATGGAATTTCTCCATTTTTGCACCAATATAAGGGGAATTTCTGAAATTTAGCTTTAAAATACGGGGAATTTCTGCGTTATTGTCCGAAATAAAGTGGAATTTCTGCCTTTTTGCCCTGAAATATTTGAAATTTCTGCAATTTTACCCCAAAATAAGGGGAATTTCTGTTTTTGGCCCCAAAATTAAGGGAATTTCTGCTTTTTGCCCCAAAATAAGGCAAATATCTGACTTTTTGCCCAGAAATATTTGAAATTTCTGCAATTTTGCCCCAAAATAATAGGAATTTCTTCCTTTTTGCCGAAAATAAGGGGAATTTCAGCATTTTACCTTCAAATAAGGGGAATTTCTGCCTTTTTGCCACAAAATAAGGGGAATTTCTGCCCTATTGCCCTTAAATAAGGAAAATTTCTGCTTTTCTGCCCCAATTAAGGGGAATTTCTGCCTTTTTGCCACAAAGTAAAGGGAATTTCTGCCTTTTTGCCCCAAAATAACGGGAATTTCAGCCTTTTTACCTCAAAATAAGGGGAATTTCTGCCTTTTTCCCCAAAATATGGGTAATTTTTGCCTTTTTGTTCCAAAATAAGGAAAATTTCTACAATTTTGTATCAAAATAAAAGAAATTTCTGTTTTTGCCCCAAAATAAAAGGAATTTCTGACTTTTTGCCCTGAAATAAATGAAATTCCTGCAATTATGCCCGAAAATAAGGGAAATTTGGGCCTTTTTGCCCCCAAATGAGGGGAATTTCTGCCTTTTTGCCCGAAAATATGGGGAATTTCAGGATTTTACCTCAAAATAAGGGGAATTTCAGCCTTTTTGCACCAAAATATGGGGAATTTCTGCCTTTTTGCCACAAAATAAGAAAAATTTCTGCAAGTCTGTAACAATATAAAAGAAATTTCTAAAATTTTGCCCCAAAATAAAGGAAATTTCTGATTTTTGCCCCAAAATAAAAAGAATTTCTCTATTTTTGCCCCAAAATAAAGGGAAATTCTGCCTTTTTGCCCCAAAATTAGGGGAATTTCTGCAATTTTGCTCAAAAATACGAGAAATTTCTGCCTTTTTACACGAAATTAAGTGGATTTTCTGCCTTTTTGCCCCCAAATAAGGGAAATTTCTGCAATTTTATCCCAAAATAAGAGAAATTTCTGCCTTTTTGCCCCAAAATAAGGGGAATTTCTGCCGTTTTGCCCTGAAATATGTGAAATTTCTGCAATTTTACCCCAAAATAAGGTGAATTTCTGCCTTTTTGCCCCAAAATAATGGGAATTTCTGCCTTTTTGCCCCAAAATAAGAAAAATTTTTGTTTTTTTCTCTGAAATAAGTGAAATTTCTGCAATTTTGCCCTAAAATAAGGGAAATTTCTGCAATTTTTCCCCATAATAAGGGAAATTTCTGCAATTTTGCTCCAAAATAAGGGGAATTTCTGTTTTTGCCCCCAAATAAGGGGAATTTCTGCAATTTTGCTCCAAAATACAAAGGATTTCTGCATTTTTGCCCGAAAATAAAGGGAATGTATACCTTTTTGCCATAAAAAAGCAAATTTCTTCATTTTTGCCCCAAAATAAGGAGATTTTCCACCTTTTTGACTCAAAATAAGTGCAATTTCTGCCTTTTCCCCAATATAAACAAAATTTCTGTATTTTTGCCCCAAAATAAGGGAAATTTCTGCAATTTTGCCCCAATGTAAAGGAAATTTCTGCAATTTTGCCCCAAAATAAGGGAAATTTCTAACTGTTTGCTCCCGAAAAAAGAGGTTTTCTGTCTTTTTGCCCCAAAATAAGGAGAATTTCTGCCTTTTTGCCCCAAAATATGGGGAATTTCTGACTTTTTGCCCCAAAATAAGAAAAATTTCTGCCATTTTGTACCAAAATAAAAAAAATTTCTGCCTTTTTGCCCCCCCCAAAAAAATTTCTGCCTTTTTTCCCTGAAATACGTGAAATTTCTGCAATTTTGCCCCAAAATAAGGGAAATTTCTGCAATTTTGCCCCAAAATAAGGGGAATTTCTGACTGTTTGCTCCCGAAAAAGGAGATTTTCTGTCTTTTTGCCCCAAAATAAGGAGAATTTCTGCCTTTTTGCCCGAAAATTATGAGAATTTCTGCAATTTTGCCCCAAAATAAGAGAAATTTCTGCCTTTTTGCCACAAAATAAAGGGAATTTCTGTCTTTTTGCCTCAAAATAAGGGGAATTTCAGCATTTTACCTCATAATAAGGGGAATCTCTGCTTTTTTGCCCCAAAATATGGGGAATTTCTGCATTTTCCCCAAAATATAGAAAATTTCTGCAATTTTGTACCAAAATAATAGAAATTTCTGCCTTTTTTCCCCAAAATAAGAGAAATTTCTGTGCTTTTTCCCTGAAATAAATGAAATTTCTGCAATTTTGCGCCAAAATAAGGGAAATTTCTGCAATTTTGCCCCAAAATAAAGGAAATTTCTGCAATTTTGCCCCAAAATAAGGGGAATTTATGACTTTTTGCCCTGAAATAAGGAGAATTTCTGTCTTTTTGTTCCAAAATAATGTGAATTTCTGCATTTTCCCTCAAAATTACGGGATAATGTGCAATTTTGCTTAAAAATACGGGGAAATCTGCCTTATTGCACAAAAATAGAGGGAATTTCTTCATTTTTGCACCAATATAAGGGGAATTTCTGAAATTTAGCTTTAAAATACGGGGAATTTCTGCATTATTGTCCGAAATAAAGTGGAATTTCTGCCTTTTTGCCCTGAAATATTTGAAATTTCTGCAATTTTACCCCAAAATAAGGGGAATTTCTGTTTTTGGCCCCAAAATTAAGGGAATTTCTGCTTTTTGCCCCAAAATAAGGCAAATATCTGACTTTTTGCCCAGAAATAATTGAAATTTCTGCAATTTTGCCCCAAAATAATAGGAATTTCTGCCTTTTTGCCGAAAATAAGGGGAAATTCAGCATTTTACCTCCAAATAAGGGGAATTTCTGCCTTTTTGCCACAAAATATGGGGAATTTCTGCCCTATTGCCTTTAAATAAGGAAAATTTCTGCTTTTCTGCCCCAATTAACGGGAATTTCTGCCTTTTTGCCACAAAGTAAAGGGAATATCTGCCTTTTTTTCCCCAAAATTACAGGAATTTCAGCCTTTTTACCTCAAAATAAGGGGAATTTCTGCCTTTTTGCCCAAAATATGGGTAATTTTTGCTTTTTGTTCCAAAATAAGGAAAATTTCTACAATTTTGTATCAAAATAAAAGAAATTTCTGCCTTTTTTCCCCAAAATAAATGGAATTTCTGACTTTTTGCCCTGAAATAAATGAAATTCCTGCAATTTTGCCCGAAAATAAGGGAAATTTGTGCCTTTTTGCCCCCAAATGAGAGGAATTTCTGCCTTTTTCCCCAAAATATGGGGAATTTCAGCCTTTTTGCACCAAAGTATGGGGAATTTCTGCCTTTTTGCCACAAAATAAGAAAAATTTCTGCAAGTCTGTAACAATATAAAAGAAATTTCTAAAATTTTGCGCCAAAATAAGGGAAATTTCTGATTTTTGCCCCAAAATAAAAAGAATTTCTCTATTTTTGCCCCACAATAAAGGGAAATTCTGCCTTTTTGCCTCAAAATTAGAGGAGTTTCTGCAATTTTGCTCCAAAATACGAGAAATTTCTGCCTTTTTACCCGAAATTAAGTGGATTTTCTTCCTTTATGCCCCCAAATAAGGGAAATTTCTGCAATTTTTCCCCATAATAAGGGAAATTTCTGCAATTTTGCCCCAAAATAAAGGGAATTTCTGTTTTTGCCCCCAAATAAGGGAGATTTCTGCAATTTTGCCCTAAAATAAGGGGATTTTCTGCCTTTTTTACCTTCAAATAAGGGGAATTTCTGCCCTATTGCCCTTAAATAAGGAAAATTTCTGCTTTTCTGCCCCAATTAACGGGAATTTCTGCCTTTTTGCCACAAAGTAAAGGGAATTTCTGCCTTTATGCCCCAAAATAACGGGAATTTCAGCCTTTTTACCTCAAAATAAAAGGAATTTCTGCCTTTTCCCCCAAAATATGGGTAATTTTTGACTTTTTGTTCCAAAATAAGAAAAATTTCTACAATTTTGTATCAAAATAAAAGAAATTTCTGTTTTTGCCCCAAAATAAAAGGAATTTCTGACATTTTGCCCTGAAATAAATGAAATTCCTGCAATTATGCCCGAAAATAAGGGAAATTTGGGCCTTTTTGCCCCCAAATGAGGGGAATTTCTGCCTTTTTGCCCGAAAATATGGGGAATTTCAGGATTTTACCTCAAAATAAGGGGAATTTCAGCCTTTTTGCACCAAAATATGGGGAATTTCTGCCTTTTTGCCACAAAATAAGAAAAATTTCTGCAAGTCTGTAACAATATAAAAGAAATTTCTAAAATTTTGCCCCAAAATAAAGGAAATTTCTGATTTTTGCCCCAAAATAAAAAGAATTTCTCTATTTTTGCCCCAAAATAAAGGGAAATTCTGCCTTTTAGCCCCAAAATTAGAAGAGTTTCTGCAATTTTGCTCCAAAATACGAGAAATTTCTGCCTTTTTACCCGAAATTAAGTGGATTTTCTGCCTTTTTGCCTCCAAATAAGGGAAATTTCTGCAATTTTATCCCAAAATAAGGGAAATTTCTGCCTTTTTGCCCCAAAATAAGGGGAATTTCTGCCGTTTTGCCCTGAAATATGTGAAATTTCTGCAATTTTACCCCAAAATAAGGTGAATTTCTGCCTTTTGCCCCAAAATAATGGGAATTTCTGCCTTTTTGCCCCAAAATAAAAAAAATTTTTGCTTTTTTTCTCTGAAATAAAGAAATTTCTGCAATTTTGCCCTAAAATAAGGGAAATTTCTGCAATTTTTCCCCATAATAAGGGAAATTTCTGCAATTTTGCCCCAAAATAAGGGGAATTTCTGTTTTTGTCCCCAAATAAGGGAAATTTCTGCAATTTTGCCCTAAAATAAGGGGATTTTCTGCATTTTTTGCCAAAAATAAGGGGAATTTCTGACATTTTGCCGCAAAATAAGTGAAATTTCTGCAGTTTTACCCCAAAATAAGGAAAATTTCTGCTTTTTGCCCAAAAATTAGGGGAATTTCTGCAATTTTGCTCCAAAATACAAAGAATTTCTGCCTTTTTGCCCGAAAATAAAGGGAATGTATACCTTTTTGCCATAAAAAAGCAAATTTCTTCATTTTTGCCCCAAAATAAGGGGATTTTCCACCTTTTTGACTCAAAATAAGTGCAATTTCTGCCTTTTCCCCAAAATAAACGAAATTTCTGCCTTTTTGCCCCAAAATAAGGGGAATTTCAGCCTTATTACCTCAAATTGAGAATAATTTCTGCCTTTTGCCTCAAAATAAGGGGAATTTTCTGCCTTTTGTTTCAAAATAAGATAAATTTCTTCAATTTTGTACCATAATAAAAAGAAATTTCTGCTCTTTGCCCCAAAATAAAAAGAATTTCTGACTTTTTGCCCTGAAATAAATGAAATTTCTGCAATTTTGCCCGAAAATAAGGGAAATTTGTGTCTTTTTGCCCCAAAATAAGAAGAAGTTTTGCCTTTTGCCCCAAAATATGGGGAATTTCAGCATTTTACCTCAAAATAAGAATTTCAGCCCTTTTGCCCCAAAATAAGGAAAATTTCTGCAATTTTGCCCCAAAATAAGGGGAATTTCTTCTTTTTTGCCCCAAAATAAAGGATATTTCAGCCTTTTTACCTGAAAATAAGTGAAATTTCTGCAATTTTGCCCCAAATAAGGGAAATTTCTGCAATTTTGCCTCAAAATAAGGTAAATTCCTGCAATTTTGCCCCAAAATAAGTAAAATTTCTGAGTTTTGTCCCAAAATAAGGAGAATTTCTGTCTTTTTTCCCCAACATATAGGGAATTTCTGCCTTTTGGCCCAACAATTAGGGGAATTTCTTCATTTTTGCTTCAAAATAAGGGGAATTTCTGCCTTTTTGTCTTTAAAGAAGTGGAATTTCTGTATTTTCCTTCCAAAACAAAGGGAATTTCTGTCTTTTTTGCCCCAAAATAAGGAAAATTTCTGACTTATTACCCTGAAATAAGTGAAATGTTTGCACTTTTGCCCCAAAATTAGGGAAATTTCTGCCTTTTTGCCCCCAAATAAGGGGAATTTCAGCCTTTTTACCTCAAAATAAGGGGAATTTCTGCATTTTTGCCACAAAATATTAGGAATTTCTGCCTTTTTGCCCCAAAATAAGAAAAATTTCTGCCATTTTTACCTGAAATAAATGAAATTTCTGCAATTTTGCCCCAAAATAAGTAAAATTTCTGCAATTTTGCCCCAAAATAAGGGAAATTTCTGGAATTTTGCCCCAAAATAAGTGAAATTTCTGAGTTTTGCCCCAAAATAAGGAGAATTTCTGTCTTTTTGCCACAACATATAGGGAATTTCTGCCTTTTTGCCCCACAATTAGGGGATTTTCTTCAATTCTGCTCCAAAATACGGGGAATTTCTGCTTTTTTTGCCCGAAAATAAGGGGAATGTATACCTTTTGCCACAAAAAAGAGAAATTTCTTCATTTTTGCCCCAAAATAAGAGGAATTTCTGCCTTCTTCCCTCAAAATAAGTGAAATTTCTGCCTTTTTACCCTAAAATGAACGGAATTTCTGTCTTTTTGCCCCAAAATAAAAGGAATTTTTGAATTTTGCCCTGAAATAAGTAAAATTTCTGCAATTTTGCCCCAAAATAAGGGAAATTTCTGCCTTTTTGCCACAAAATAAAGGGAATTTCAGCATTTTACCTCATAATAAGGCAAATCTCTGCCTTTTTGCCCCAAAATATGGGGAATTTCTTCATTTTTGCCCAAAAATAAAGAAAATTTCTGCAATTTTGTACCAAAATAAAAGAAATTTCTGCCTTTTTGCCCCAAAATAAGAGAAATTTCTGCACTTTTTCCCTGAAATAAGTGAAATTTCTGCAATTTTGCCCCAAAATAAGGGAAATTTCTGCAATTTTGCCCCAAAATAAAGAAAATTTCTGCAATTTTGTACCAAAATAAAAGAAATTTCTGCCTTTTTGCCCCAAAATAAGAGAAATTTCTGCACTTTTTCCCTGAAATAAGTGAAATTTCTGCAATTTTGCCCCAAAATAAGAGAAATTTCTGGAATTTTGCCTCAAAATAAAGAAAATTTCTGCAATTTTACCCCAAAATAAGGGGAATTTCTGACTTTTTGCCCTGAAATAAGGAGAATTTATGTCTTTTAGTTCCAAAATAATGTGAATTTCTGCATTTTCCTTCAAAATTAGGGAAATATGTGCAATTTTGCTTCAAAATACGGGGAAATCTGCCTTATTGCACAAAAATAAATGGAATTTCTCCATTTTTGCACCAATATAAGGGGAATTTCTGAAATTTAGCTTTAAAATACGGGGAATTTCTGCGTTATTGTCCGAAATAAAGTGGAATTTCTGCCTTTTTGCCCTGAAATATTTGAAATTTCTGCAATTTTACCCCAAAATAAGGGGAATTTCTGTTTTTGGCCCCAAAATTAAGGGAATTTCTGCTTTTTGCCCCAAAATAAGGCAAATATCTGCCTTTTTGCCCTGAAATATTTGAAATTTCTGCAATTTTGCCCCAAAATAATAGGAATTTCTTCCTTTTTGCTGAAAATAAGGGGAATTTCAGCATTTTACCTTCAAATAAGGGGAATTTCTGCCTTTTTGCCACAAAATAAGGGGAATTTCTGCCCTATTGCCCTTAAATAAGGAAAATTTCTGCTTTTCTGCCCCAATTAAGGGGAATTTCTGCCTTTTTGCCACAAAGTAAAGGGAATTTCTGCCTTTTTGCCCCAAAATAACGGGAATTTCAGCCTTTTTACCTCAAAATAAGGGGAATTTCTGCCTTTTTCCCCAAAATATGGGTAATTTTTGCCTTTTTGTTCCAAAATAAGGAAAATTTCTACAATTTTGTATCAAAATAAAAGAAATTTCTGTTTTTGCCCCAAAATAAAAGGAATTTCTGACTTTTTGCCCTGAAATAAATGAAATTCCTGCAATTATGCCCGAAAATAAGGGAAATTTGGGCCTTTTTGCCCCCAAATGAGGGGAATTTCTGCCTTTTTGCCCGAAAATATGGGGAATTTCAGGATTTTACCTCAAAATAAGGGGAATTTCAGCCTTTTTGCACCAAAATATGGGGAATTTCTGCCTTTTTGCCACAAAATAAGAAAAATTTCTGCAAGTCTGTAACAATATAAAAGAAATTTCTAAAATTTTGCCCCAAAATAAAGGAAATTTCTGATTTTTGCCCCAAAATAAAAAGAATTTCTCTATTTTTGCCCCAAAATAAAGGGAAATTCTGCCTTTTTGCCCCAAAATTAGGGGAATTTCTGCAATTTTGCTCAAAAATACGAGAAATTTCTGCCTTTTTACACGAAATTAAGTGGATTTTCTGCCTTTTTGCCCCCAAATAAGGGAAATTTCTGCAATTTTATCCCAAAATAAGAGAAATTTCTGCCTTTTTGCCCCAAAATAAGGGGAATTTCTGCCGTTTTGCCCTGAAATATGTGAAATTTCTGCAATTTTACCCCAAAATAAGGTGAATTTCTGCCTTTTTGCCCCAAAATAATGGGAATTTCTGCCTTTTTGCCCCAAAATAAGAAAAATTTTTGTTTTTTTCTCTGAAATAAGTGAAATTTCTGCAATTTTGCCCTAAAATAAGGGAAATTTCTGCAATTTTTCCCCATAATAAGGGAAATTTCTGCAATTTTGCTCCAAAATAAGGGGAATTTCTGTTTTTGCCCCCAAATAAGGGGAATTTCTGCAATTTTGCTCCAAAATACAAAGGATTTCTGCATTTTTGCCCGAAAATAAAGGGAATGTATACCTTTTTGCCATAAAAAAGCAAATTTCTTCATTTTTGCCCCAAAATAAGGAGATTTTCCACCTTTTTGACTCAAAATAAGTGCAATTTCTGCCTTTTCCCCAATATAAACAAAATTTCTGTATTTTTGCCCCAAAATAAGGGAAATTTCTGCAATTTTGCCCCAATGTAAAGGAAATTTCTGCAATTTTGCCCCAAAATAAGGGAAATTTCTAACTGTTTGCTCCCGAAAAAAGAGGTTTTCTGTCTTTTTGCCCCAAAATAAGGAGAATTTCTGCCTTTTTGCCCCAAAATATGGGGAATTTCTGACTTTTTGCCCCAAAATAAGAAAAATTTCTGCCATTTTGTACCAAAATAAAAAAAATTTCTGCCTTTTTGCCCCCCCCAAAAAAATTTCTGCCTTTTTTCCCTGAAATACGTGAAATTTCTGCAATTTTGCCCCAAAATAAGGGAAATTTCTGCAATTTTGCCCCAAAATAAGGGGAATTTCTGACTGTTTGCTCCCGAAAAAGGAGATTTTCTGTCTTTTTGCCCCAAAATAAGGAGAATTTCTGCCTTTTTGCCCGAAAATTATGAGAATTTCTGCAATTTTGCCCCAAAATAAGGGAAATTTCTGCCTTTTTGCCACAAAATAAAGGGAATTTCTGTCTTTTTGCCTCAAAATAAGGGGAATTTCAGCATTTTACCTCATAATAAGGGGAATCTCTGCTTTTTTGCCCCAAAATATGGGGAATTTCTGCATTTTCCCCAAAATATAGAAAATTTCTGCAATTTTGTACCAAAATAATAGAAATTTCTGCCTTTTTTCCCCAAAATAAGAGAAATTTCTGTGCTTTTTCCCTGAAATAAATGAAATTTCTGCAATTTTGCGCCAAAATAAGGGAAATTTCTGCAATTTTGCCCCAAAATAAAGGAAATTTCTGCAATTTTGCCCCAAAATAAGGGGAATTTATGACTTTTTGCCCTGAAATAAGGAGAATTTCTGTCTTTTTGTTCCAAAATAATGTGAATTTCTGCATTTTCCCTCAAAATTACGGGATAATGTGCAATTTTGCTTAAAAATACGGGGAAATCTGCCTTATTGCACAAAAATAGAGGGAATTTCTTCATTTTTGCACCAATATAAGGGGAATTTCTGAAATTTAGCTTTAAAATACGGGGAATTTCTGCATTATTGTCCGAAATAAAGTGGAATTTCTGCCTTTTTGCCCTGAAATATTTGAAATTTCTGCAATTTTACCCCAAAATAAGGGGAATTTCTGTTTTTGGCCCCAAAATTAAGGGAATTTCTGCTTTTTGCCCCAAAATAAGGCAAATATCTGACTTTTTGCCCAGAAATAATTGAAATTTCTGCAATTTTGCCCCAAAATAATAGGAATTTCTGCCTTTTTGCCGAAAATAAGGGGAAATTCAGCATTTTACCTCCAAATAAGGGGAATTTCTGCCTTTTTGCCACAAAATATGGGGAATTTCTGCCCTATTGCCTTTAAATAAGGAAAATTTCTGCTTTTCTGCCCCAATTAACGGGAATTTCTGCCTTTTTGCCACAAAGTAAAGGGAATATCTGCCTTTTTTTCCCCAAAATTACAGGAATTTCAGCCTTTTTACCTCAAAATAAGGGGAATTTCTGCCTTTTTGCCCAAAATATGGGTAATTTTTGCTTTTTGTTCCAAAATAAGGAAAATTTCTACAATTTTGTATCAAAATAAAAGAAATTTCTGCCTTTTTTCCCCAAAATAAATGGAATTTCTGACTTTTTGCCCTGAAATAAATGAAATTCCTGCAATTTTGCCCGAAAATAAGGGAAATTTGTGCCTTTTTGCCCCCAAATGAGAGGAATTTCTGCCTTTTTTCCCCAAAATATGGGGAATTTCAGCCTTTTTGCACCAAAGTATGGGGAATTTCTGCCTTTTTGCCACAAAATAAGAAAAATTTCTGCAAGTCTGTAACAATATAAAAGAAATTTCTAAAATTTTGCGCCAAAATAAGGGAAATTTCTGATTTTTGCCCCAAAATAAAAAGAATTTCTCTATTTTTGCCCCACAATAAAGGGAAATTCTGCCTTTTTGCCTCAAAATTAGAGGAGTTTCTGCAATTTTGCTCCAAAATACGAGAAATTTCTGCCTTTTTACCCGAAATTAAGTGGATTTTCTTCCTTTTTGCCCCCAAATAAGGGAAATTTCTGCAATTTTTCCCCATAATAAGGGAAATTTCTGCAATTTTGCCCCAAAATAAAGGGAATTTCTGTTTTTGCCCCCAAATAAGGGAGATTTCTGCAATTTTGCCCTAAAATAAGGGGATTTTCTGCCTTTTTTACCTTCAAATAAGGGGAATTTCTGCCCTATTGCCCTTAAATAAGGAAAATTTCTGCTTTTCTGCCCCAATTAACGGGAATTTCTGCCTTTTTGCCACAAAGTAAAGGGAATTTCTGCCTTTATGCCCCAAAATAACGGGAATTTCAGCCTTTTTACCTCAAAATAAAAGGAATTTCTGCCTTTTCCCCCAAAATATGGGTAATTTTTGACTTTTTGTTCCAAAATAAGAAAAATTTCTACAATTTTGTATCAAAATAAAAGAAATTTCTGTTTTTGCCCCAAAATAAAAGGAATTTCTGACATTTTGCCCTGAAATAAATGAAATTCCTGCAATTATGCCCGAAAATAAGGGAAATTTGGGCCTTTTTGCCCCCAAATGAGGGGAATTTCTGCCTTTTTGCCCGAAAATATGGGGAATTTCAGGATTTTACCTCAAAATAAGGGGAATTTCAGCCTTTTTGCACCAAAATATGGGGAATTTCTGCCTTTTTGCCACAAAATAAGAAAAATTTCTGCAAGTCTGTAACAATATAAAAGAAATTTCTAAAATTTTGCCCCAAAATAAAGGAAATTTCTGATTTTTGCCCCAAAATAAAAAGAATTTCTCTATTTTTGCCCCAAAATAAAGGGAAATTCTGCCTTTTAGCCCCAAAATTAGAAGAGTTTCTGCAATTTTGCTCCAAAATACGAGAAATTTCTGCCTTTTTACCCGAAATTAAGTGGATTTTCTGCCTTTTTGCCTCCAAATAAGGGAAATTTCTGCAATTTTATCCCAAAATAAGGGAAATTTCTGCCTTTTTGCCCCAAAATAAGGGGAATTTCTGCCGTTTTGCCCTGAAATATGTGAAATTTCTGCAATTTTACCCCAAAATAAGGTGAATTTCTGCCTTTTTGCCCCAAAATAATGGGAATTTCTGCCTTTTTGCCCCAAAATAAGAAAAATTTTTGCTTTTTTTCTCTGAAATAAGTGAAATTTCTGCAATTTTGCCCTAAAATTAGGGAAATTTCTGCAATTTTTCCCCATAATAAGGAAAATTTCTGCAATTTTGCCCCAAAATAAGGGGAATTTCTGTTTTTTCCCCAAATAAGGGAAATTTCTTCAATTTTGCCCTAAAATAAGGGGATTTTCTGCATTTTTTGCCAAAAATAAGGGGAATTTCTGACATTTTGCCGCAAAATAAGTGAAATTTCTGCAGTTTTACCCCAAAATAAGGAAAATTTCTGCCTTTTTGCCCAAAAATTAGGGGAATTTCTGCAATTTTGCTCCAAAATACAAAGAATTTCTGCCTTTTTGCCCGAAAATAAAGGGAATGTATACCTTTTTGCCATAAAAAAGCAAATTTCTTCATTTTTGCCCCAAAATAAGGGGATTTTCCACCTTTTTGACTCAAAATAAGTGCAATTTCTGCCTTTTCCCCAAAATAAACGAAATTTCTGCCTTTTTGCCCCAAAATAAGGGGAATTTCAGCCTTATTACCTCAAAATAAGGGGAATTTCTGCCTTTTTGCCCCAAAATATGGGGAATTTCTGACATTTTGCCCCAAAATAAGAAAAATTTCTGCCATTTTGTACCAAAATAAAAAAAATTTCTGCCTTTTTGCCCCCCCCAAAAAAATTTCTGCCTTTTTTTCTCAAATACCTGAAATTTCTGCAATTTTGCCCCAAAATAAGGGAAATTTCTGCAATTTTGCCCCAAAATAAGGGGAATTTCTGACTGTTTGCTCCCGAAAAAGGAGATTTTCTGTCTTTTTGCCCCAAAATAAGGAGAATTTCTGCCTTTTTGCCCGAAAATTATGAGAATTTCTGCAATTTTGCTTCAAAATACAGGGAATTTCTGCCTTTTAGCCCCAAAATAAAGGGAATTTCTGCATTTTACCTCAAATTGAGAATAATTTCTGCCTTTTGCCTCAAAATAAGAAGAATTTTCTGCCTTTTTGTTTCAAAATAAGAAAAATTTCTTCAATTTTGTACCATAATAAAAGAAATTTCTGCTCTTTGCCCCAAAATAAAAAAAATTTCTGACTTTTTGCCCTGAAATAAATGAAATTTCTGCAATTTTGCCCGAAAATAAGGGAAATTTGTGCCTCTTTGCCCCAAAATAAGAAGAAGTTTTGCCTTTTGCCCCAAAATATGGGGAATTTCAGCATTTTACCTCAAAATAAGAATTTCAGCCCTTTTGCCCCAAAATAAGGAAAATTTCTGCAATTTTGCCCCAAAATAAGGGGAATTTCTTCTTTTTTGCCCCAAAATAAAGGATATTACAGCCTTTTTACCTGAAAATAAGTGAAATTTCTGCAATTTTGCCCCAAATAAGGGAAATTTCTGCAATTTTGCCTCAAAATAAGGTAAATTCCTGCAATTTTGCCCCAAAATAAGTGGAATTTCTGAGTTTTGTCCCAAAATAAGGAGAATTTCTGTCTTTTTGCCCCAACATATAGGGAATTTCTGCCTTTTGGCCCAACAATTAGGGTATTTTCTTCATTTTTGCTTCAAAATAAGGGGAATTTCTGCCTTTTTGTCTCTAAAGATGTGGAATTTCTGTATTTTCCTTCCAAAACAAAGGGAATTTCTGTCTTTTTTGCCCCAAAATAAGGAAAATTTCTGACTTATTACCCTGAAATAAGTGAAATGTTTGCAATTTTGCCCCAAAATTAGGGAAATTTCTGCCTTTTTGCCCCCAAATAAGGGGAATTTCAACCTTTTTACCTCAAAATAAGGGGAATTTCTGCATTTTTGCCACAAAATATTAGGAATTTCTGCCTTTTTGCCCCAAAATAAGAAAAATTTCTGCCATTTCATCTGAAATAAGTGAAATTTCTGCAATTTTGCCCCAAAATAAGTAAAATTTCTGCAATTTTGCCCCAAAATAAGGGAAATTTCTGGAATTTTGCCCAAAAATAAGTGGAATTTCTGAGTTTTGCCCCAAAATAAGGAGAATTTCTGTCTTTTTGCCCCAACATATAGGGAATTTCTGCCTTTTTGCCCCACAATTAGGGGATTTTCTTCAATTCTGCTCCAAAATACGGGGAATTTCTGCTTTTTTTGCCCGAAAATAAGGGGAATGTATACCTTTTGCCACAAAAAAGAGAAATTTCCTCATTTTTGCCCCAAAATAAGAGGAATTTCTGCCTTCTTACCTCAAAATAAGTGAAATTTCTGCCTTTTTACCTAAAAATGAACGGAATTTCTGTCTTTTTGCCCCAAAATAAAAGGAATTTTTGAATTTTGCCCTGAAATAAGTGAAATTTCTGCAATTTTGCCCCAAAATAAGGGAAATTTCTGCCTTTTTGCCACAAAATAAAGGGAATTTCTGTATTTTTGCCCCAAAATAAGGGGAATTTCAGCATTTTACCTCATAATAAGGCAAATCTCTGCCTTTTTGCCCCAAAATATGGGGAATTTCTTCATTTTTGCCCCAAAATAAAGAAAATTTCTGCAATTTTGTACCAAAATAAAAGAAATTTCTGCCTTTTTGCCCCAAAATAAGAGAAATTTCTGCACTTTTTCCCTGAAATAAGTGAAATTTCTGCAATTTTGCCCCAAAATAAGGGAAATTTCTGCAATTTTGCCCCAAAATAAAGAAAATTTCTGCAATTTTGTACCAAAATAAAAGAAATTTCTGCCTTTTTGCCCCAAAATAAGAGAATTTTCTGCACTTTTTCCCTGAAATAAGTGAAATTTCTGCAATTTTGCCCCAAAATAAGAGAAATTTCTGCAATTTTGCCCCAAAATAAAGAAAATTTCTGCAATTTTACCCCAAAAGAAGGGGAATTTCTGACTTTTTGCCCTGAAATAAGGAGAATTTCTGTCTTTTTGTTCCAAAATAATGTGAATTTCTGCATTTTCCTTCAAAATTAGGGAAATATGTGCAATTTTGCTTCAAAATACGGGGAAATCTGCCTTATTGCACAAAAATAAAGGGAATTTCTCCATTTTTGCACCAATATAAGGGGAATTTCTGAAATTTAGCTTTAAAATACGGGGAATTTCTGCGTTATTGTCTGAAATAAAGTGGAATTTCTGCCTTTTTGCCCTGAAATATTTGAAATTTCTGCAATTTTACCCCAAAATAAGGGGAATTTCTGTTTTTGGCCCCAAAATTAAGGGAATTTCTGCTTTTTGCCCCAAAATAAGGCAAATATCTGACTTTTTGCCCAGAAATAATTGAAATTTCTGCAATTTTGCCCCAAAATAATAATAATTTCTGCCTTTTTGCCGAAAATAAAAGGAATTTCAGCATTTTACCTTCAAATAAGGGGAATTTCAGCCTTTTTACCTCAAAATAAGGGGAATTTCCGCCTTTTTCCCCAAAATATGGGTAATTTTTGCCTTTTTGTTCCAAAATAAGGAAAATTTCTACAATTTTGTATCAAAATAAAAGAAATTTCTGTTTTTGCCCCAAAATAAAAGGAATTTCTGACTTTTTGCCCTGAAATAAATGAAATTCCTGCAATTATGCCCGAAAATAAGGGAAATTTGGGCCTTTTTGCCCCCAAATGAGGGGAATTTCTGCCTTTTTGCCCCAAAATAAAGGGAATTTCTGCATTTTACCTCAAATTGAGAATAATTTCTGCCTTTTGCCTCAAAATAAGGGGAATTTTCTGCCTTTTTGTTTCAAAATAAGAAAAATTTCTTCAATTTTGTACCATAATAAAAGAAATTTCTGCTCTTTGCCCCAAAATAAAAGGAATTTCTGACTTTTTGCCCTGAAATAAATGAAATTTCTGCAATTTTGCCCGAAAATAAGGGAAATTTGTGCCTCTTTGCCCCAAAATAAGAAGAAGTTTTGCCTTTTGCCCCAAAATATGGGGAATTTCGGCATTTTACCTCAAAATAAGAATTTCAGCCCCAAAATAAGGAAAATTTCTGCAATTTTGCCCCAAAATAAGGGGAATTTCTTCCTTTTTGCCCCAAAATAAAGGATATTTCAGCCTTTTTACCTAAAAATAAGTGAAATTTCTGCAATTTTGCCCTCAAATAAGGGAAATTTCTGCAATTTTGCCTCAAAATAAGGTAAATTCCTGCAATTTTGCCCCAAAATAAGTGGAATTTCTGAGTTTTGTCCCAAAATAAGGAGAATTTCTGTCTTTTTGCCCCAACATATAGGGAATTTCTGCCTTTTGGCCCAACAATTAGGGGATTTTCTTCATTTTTGCTTCAAAATAAGGGGAATTTCTGCCTTTTTGTCTCTAAAGATGTGGAATTTCTGTATTTTCCTTCCAAAACAAAGGGAATTTCTGTCTTTTTTGCCCCAAAATAAGGAAAATTTCTGACTTATTACCCTGAAATAAGTGAAATGTTTGCAATTTTGCCCCAAAATTAGGGAAATTTCTGCCTTTTTGCCCCCAAATAAGGGGAATTTCAACCTTTTTACCTCAAAATAAGGGGAATTTCTGCATTTTTGCCACAAAATATTAGGAATTTCTGCCTTTTTGCCCCAAAATAAGAAAAATTTCTGCCATTTCATCTGAAATAAGTGAAATTTCTGCAATTTTGCCCCAAAATAAGTAAAATTTCTGCAATTTTGCCCCAAAATAAGGGAAATTTCTGGAATTTTGCCCCAAAATAAGTGGAATTTCTGAGTTTTGCCCCAAAATAAGGAGAATTTCTGTCTTTTTGCCCCAACATATAGGGAATTTCTGCCTTTTTGCCCCACAATTAGGGGATTTTCTTCAATTCTGCTCCAAAATACGGGGAATTTCTGCTTTTTTTGCCCGAAAATAAGGGGAATGTATACCTTTTGCCACAAAAAAGAGAAATTTCCTCATTTTTGCCCCAAAATAAGAGGAATTTCTGCCTTCTTACCTCAAAATAAGTGAAATTTCTGCCTTTTTACCTAAAAATGAACGGAATTTCTGTCTTTTTGCCCCAAAATAAAAGGAATTTTTGAATTTTGCCCTGAAATAAGTGAAATTTCTGCAATTTTGCCCCAAAATAAGGGAAATTTCTGCCTTTTTGCCACAAAATAAAGGGAATTTCTGTATTTTTGCCCCAAAATAAGGGGAATTTCAGCATTTTACCTCATAATAAGGCAAATCTCTGCCTTTTTGCCCCAAAATATGGGGAATTTCTTCATTTTTGCCCCAAAATAAAGAAAATTTCTGCAATTTTGTACCAAAATAAAAGAAATTTCTGCCTTTTTGCCCCAAAATAAGAGAAATTTCTGCACTTTTTCCCTGAAATAAGTGAAATTTCTGCAATTTTGCCCCAAAATAAGGGAAATTTCTGCAATTTTGCCCCAAAATAAAGAAAATTTCTGCAATTTTGTACCAAAATAAAAGAAATTTCTGCCTTTTTGCCCCAAAATAAGAGAAATTTCTGCACTTTTTCCCTGAAATAAGTGAAATTTCTGCAATTTTGCCCCAAAAAGAGAAATTTCTGCAATTTTGCCCCAAAATAAAGAAAATTTCTGCAATTTTACCCCAAAAGAAGGGGAATTTCTGACTTTTTGCCCTGAAATAAGGAGAATTTCTGTCTTTTTGTTCCAAAATAATGTGAATTTCTGCATTTTCCTTCAAAATTAGGGAAATATGTGCAATTTTGCTTCAAAATACGGGGAAATCTGCCTTATTGCACAAAAATAAAGGGAATTTCTCCATTTTTGCACCAATATAAGGGGAATTTCTGAAATTTAGCTTTAAAATACGGGGAATTTCTGCGTTATTGTCCGAAATAAAGTGGAATTTCTGCCTTTTTGCCCTGAAATATTTGAAATTTCTGCAATTTTACCCCAAAATAAGGGGAATTTCTGTTTTTGGCCCCAAAATTAAGGGAATTTCTGCTTTTTGCCCCAAAATAAGGCAAATATCTGACTTTTTGCCCAGAAATAATTGAAATTTCTGCAATTTTGCCCCAAAATAATAATAATTTCTGCCTTTTTGCCGAAAATAAAAGGAATTTCAGCATTTTACCTTCAAATAAGGGGAATTTCTGCCTTTTTGCCACAAAATAAGGGGAATTTCTGCCCTATTGCCCTTAAATAAGGAAAATTTCTGCTTTTCTGCCCCAATTAACGGGAATTTCTGCCTTTTTGCCACAAAGTAAAGGGAATTTCTGCCTTTTTGCCCCAAAATAACGGGAATTTCAGCCTTTTTACCTCAAAATAAGGGGAATTTCCGCCTTTTTCCCCAAAATATGGGTAATTTTTGCCTTTTTGTTCCAAAATAAGGAAAATTTCTACAATTTTGTATCAAAATAAAAGAAATTTCTGTTTTTGCCCCAAAATAAAAGGAATTTCTGACTTTTTGCCCTGAAATAAATGAAATTCCTGCAATTATGCCCGAAAATAAGGGAAATTTGGGCCTTTTTGCCCCCAAATGAGGGGAATTTCTGCCTTTTTGCCCCAAAATAAAGGGAATTTCTGCATTTTACCTCAAATTGAGAATAATTTCTGCCTTTTGCCTCAAAATAAGGGGAATTTTCTGCCTTTTTGTTTCAAAATAAGAAAAATTTCTTCAATTTTGTACCATAATAAAAGAAATTTCTGCTCTTTGACCCAAAATAAAAGGAATTTCTGACTTTTTGCCCTGAAATAAATGAAATTTCTGCAATTTTGCCCGAAAATAAGAGAAATTTGTGCCTCTTTGCCCCAAAATAAGAAGAAGTTTTGCCTTTTGCCCCAAAATATGGGGAATTTCAGCATTTTACCTCAAAATAAGAATTTCAGCCCTTTTGCCCCAAAATAAGGAAAATTTCTGCAATTTTGCCCCAAAATAAGGGGAATTTCTTCCTTTTTGCCCCAAAATAAAGGATATTTCAGCCTTTTTACCTAAAAATAAGTGAAATTTCTGCAATTTTGCCCTCAAATAAGGGAAATTTCTGCAATTTTGCCTCAAAATAAGGTAAATTCCTGCAATTTTGCCCCAAAATAAGTGGAATTTCTGAGTTTTGTCCCAAAATAAGGAGAATTTCTGTCTTTTTGCCCCAACATATAGGGAATTTCTGCCTTTTGGCCCAACAATTAGGGGATTTTCTTCATTTTTGCTTCAAAATAAGGGGAATTTCTGCCTTTTTGTCTCTAAAGATGTGGAATTTCTGTATTTTCCTTCCAAAACAAAGGGAATTTCTGTCTTTTTTGCCCCAAAATAAGGAAAATTTCTGACTTATTACCCTGAAATAAGTGAAATGTTTGCAATTTTGCCCCAAAATTAGGGAAATTTCTGCCTTTTTGCCCCCAAATAAGGGGAATTTCAACCTTTTTACCTCAAAATAAGGGGAATTTCTGCATTTTTGCCACAAAATATTAGGAATTTCTGCCTTTTTGCCCCAAAATAAGAAAAATTTCTGCCATTTCATCTGAAATAAGTGAAATTTCTGCAATTTTGCCCCAAAATAAGTAAAATTTCTGCAATTTTGCCCCAAAATAAGGGAAATTTCTGGAATTTTGCCCCAAAATAAGTGGAATTTCTGAGTTTTGCCCCAAAATAAGGAGAATTTCTGTCTTTTTGCCCCAACATATAGGGAATTTCTGCCTTTTTGCCCCACAATTAGGGGATTTTCTTCAATTCTGCTCCAAAATACGGGGAATTTCTGCTTTTTTTGCCCGAAAATAAGGGGAATGTATACCTTTTGCCACAAAAAAGAGAAATTTCCTCATTTTTGCCCCAAAATAAGAGGAATTTCTGCCTTCTTACCTCAAAATAAGTGAAATTTCTGCCTTTTTACCTAAAAATGAACGGAATTTCTGTCTTTTTGCCCCAAAATAAAAGGAATTTTTGAATTTTGCCCTGAAATAAGTGAAATTTCTGCAATTTTGCCCCAAAATAAGGGAAATTTCTGCCTTTTTGCCACAAAATAAAGGGAATTTCTGTATTTTTGCCCCAAAATAAGGGGAATTTCAGCATTTTACCTCATAATAAGGCAAATCTCTGCCTTTTTGCCCCAAAATATGGGGAATTTCTTCATTTTTGCCCCAAAATAAAGAAAATTTCTGCAATTTTGTACCAAAATAAAAGAAATTTCTGCCTTTTTGCCCCAAAATAAGAGAAATTTCTGCACTTTTTCCCTGAAATAAGTGAAATTTCTGCAATTTTGCCCCAAAATAAGGGAAATTTCTGCAATTTTGCCCCAAAATAAAGAAAATTTCTGCAATTTTGTACCAAAATAAAAGAAATTTCTGCCTTTTTGCCCCAAAATAAGAGAAATTTCTGCACTTTTTCCCTGAAATAAGTGAAATTTCTGCAATTTTGCCCTAAAATAAGAGAAATTTCTGCAATTTTGCCCCAAAATAAAGAAAATTTCTGCAATTTTACCCCAAAAGAAGGGGAATTTCTGACTTTTTGCCCTGAAATAAGGAGAATTTCTGTCTTTTTGTTCCAAAATAATGTGAATTTCTGCATTTTCCTTCAAAATTAGGGAAATATGTGCAATTTTGCTTCAAAATACGGGGAAATCTGCCTTATTGCACAAAAATAAAGGGAATTTCTCCATTTTTGCACCAATATAAGGGGAATTTCTGAAATTTAGCTTTAAAATACGGGGAATTTCTGCGTTATTGTCCGAAATAAAGTGGAATTTCTGCCTTTTTGCCCTGAAATATTTGAAATTTCTGCAATTTTACCCCAAAATAAGGGGAATTTCTGTTTTTGGCCCCAAAATTAAGGGAATTTCTGCTTTTTGCCCCAAAATAAGGCAAATATCTGACTTTTTGCCCAGAAATAATTGAAATTTCTGCAATTTTGCCCCAAAATAATAATAATTTCTGCCTTTTTGCCGAAAATAAAAGGAATTTCAGCATTTTACCTTCAAATAAGGGGAATTTCTGCCTTTTTGCCACAAAATAAGGGGAATTTCTGCCCTATTGCCCTTAAATAAGGAAAATTTCTGCTTTTCTGCCCCAATTAACGGGAATTTCTGCCTTTTTGCCACAAAGTAAAGGGAATTTCTGCCTTTTTGCCCCAAAATAACGGGAATTTCAGCCTTTTTACCTCAAAATAAGGGGAATTTCCGCCTTTTTCCCCAAAATATGGGTAATTTTTGCCTTTTTGTTCCAAAATAAGGAAAATTTCTACAATTTTGTATCAAAATAAAAGAAATTTCTGTTTTTGCCCCAAAATAAAAGGAATTTCTGACTTTTTGCCCTGAAATAAATGAAATTCCTGCAATTATGCCCGAAAATAAGGGAAATTTGGGCCTTTTTGCCCCCAAATGAGGGGAATTTCTGCCTTTTTGCCCCAAAATAAAGGGAATTTCTGCATTTTACCTCAAATTGAGAATAATTTCTGCCTTTTGCCTCAAAATAAGGGGAATTTTCTGCCTTTTTGTTTCAAAATAAGAAAAATTTCTTCAATTTTGTACCATAATAAAAGAAATTTCTGCTCTTTGCCCCAAAATAAAAGGAATTTCTGACTTTTTGCCCTGAAATAAATGAAATTTCTGCAATTTTGCCCGAAAATAAGGGAAATTTGTGCCTCTTTGCCCCAAAATAAGAAGAAGTTTTGCCTTTTGCCCCAAAATATGGGGAATTTCGGCATTTTACCTCAAAATAAGAATTTCAGCCCTTTTGCCCCAAAATAAGGAAAATTTCTGCAATTTTGCCCCAAAATAAGGGGAATTTCTTCCTTTTTGCCCCAAAATAAAGGATATTTCAGCCTTTTTACCTAAAAATAAGTGAAATTTCTGCAATTTTGCCCTCAAATAAGGGAAATTTCTGCAATTTTGCCTCAAAATAAGGTAAATTCCTGCAATTTTGCCCCAAAATAAGTGGAATTTCTGAGTTTTGTCCCAAAATAAGGAGAATTTCTGTCTTTTTTCCCTAACATATAGGGAATTTCTGCCTTTTGGCCCAACAATTAGGGGAATTTCTTCATTTTTGCTTCAAAATAAGGGGAATTTCTGCCTTTTTGTCTCTAAAGAAGTGGAATTTCTGTATTTTCCTTCCAAAACAAAGGGAATTTCTGTCTTTTTTGCCCCAAAATAAGGAAAATTTCTGACTTATTACCCTGAAATAAGTGAAATGTTTGCACTTTTGCCCCAAAATTAGGGAAATTTCTGCCTTTTTGCCCCCAAATAAGGGGAATTTCAGCCTTTTTACCTCAAAATAAGGGGAATTTCTGCATTTTTGCCACAAATTATTAGGAATTTCTGCCTTTTTGCCCCAAAATAAGAAAAATTTCTGCCATTTTTACCTGAAATAAGTGAAATTTCTGCAATTTTGCCCCAAAATAAGTAAAATTTCTGCAATTTTGCCCCAAAATAAGGGAAATTTCTGGAAATTTGCCCCAAAATAAGTGGAATTTCTGAGTTTTGCCCCAAAATAAGGAGAATTTCTGTCTTTTTGCCCCAACATATAGGGAATTCCTGCCTTTTTGCCCCACAATTAGGGGATTTTCTTCAATTCTGCTCCAAAATACGGGGAATTTCTGCTTTTTTTGCCCGAAAATAAGGGGAATGTATACCTTTTGCCACAAAAAAGAGAAATTTCTTCATTTTAGCCCCAAAATAAGAGGAATTTCTGCCTTCTTACCTCAAAATAAGTGAAATTTCTGCCTTTTTACCTAAAAATGAACGGAATTTCTGTCTTTTTGCCGTAAAATAAAAGGAATTTTTGAATTTTGCCCTGAAATAAGTGAAATTTCTGCAATTTTGCCCCAAAATAAGGGAAATTTCTGCCTTTTTGCCACAAAATAAAGGGAATTTCTGTATTTTTGCCCCAAAATAAGGGGAATTTCAGCATTTTACCTCATAATAAGGCAAATCTCTGCCTTTTTGCCCCAAAATATGGGGAATTTCTTCATTTTTGCCCCAAAATAAAGAAAATTTCTGCAATTTTGTACCAAAATAAAAGAAATTTCTGCCTTTTTGCCCCAAAATAAGAGAAATTTCTGCACTTTTTCCCTGAAATAAGTGAAATTTCTGCAATTTTGCCCCAAAATAAGGGAAATTTCTGCAATTTTGCCCCAAAATAAAGAAAATTTCTGCAATTTTGTACCAAAATAAAAGAAATTTCTGCCTTTTTGCCCCAAAATAAGAGAAATTTCTGCAATTTTGCCCCAAAATAAAGAAAATTTCTGCAATTTTACCCCAAAATAAGGGGAATTTCTGTTTTTGGCCCCAAAATTAAGGGAATTTCTGCTTTTTGCCCCAAAATAAGGCAAATATCTGACTTTTTGCCCAGAAATAATTGAAATTTCTGCAATTTTGCCCCAAAATAATAGGAATTTCTGCCCTTTTGCCGAAAATAAGGGGAATTTCAGCATTTTACCTTCAAATAAGGGGAATTTCTGCCCTATTGCCCTTAAATAAAGAAAATTTCTGCTTTTCTGCCCCAATTAACGGGAATTTCTGCCCTTTTGCCACAAAGTAAAGGGAATTTCTGCCTTTATGCCCCAAAATAACGGGAATTTCAGCCTTTTTACCTCAAAATAAAAGGAATTTCTGCCTTTTTCCCCAAAATATGGGTAATTTTTGCCTTTTTGTTCCAAAATAAGGAAAATTTCTACAATTTTGTATCAAAATAAAAGAAATTTCTGTTTTTGCCCCAAAATAAAAGGAATTTCTGACTTTTTGCCCTGAAATAAATAAAATTCCTGCAATTATGCCCGAAAATAAGGGAAATTTGGGCCTTTTTGCCCCCAAATGAGGGGAATTTCTGCCTTTTTGCCCCAAAATATGGGGAATTTCAGGATTTTACCTCAAAATAAGGGGAATTTCAGCCTTTTTGCACCAAAATATGGGGAATTTCTGCCTTTTTGCCACAAAATAAGAAAAATTTCTGCAAGTCTGTAACAATATAAAAGAAATTTCTAAAATTTTGCCCCAAAATAAAGGAAATTTCTGATTTTTGCCCCAAAATAAAAAGAATTTCTCTATTTTTGCCCCAAAATAAAGGGAAATTCTGCCTTTTAGCCCCAAAATTAGGGGAGTTTCTGCAATTTTGCTCCAAAATACGAGAAATTTCTGCCTTTTTACCTGAAATTAAGTGGATTTTCTGCCTTTTTGCCCCCAAATAAGGGAAATTTCTGCAATTTTATCCCAAAATAAGGGAAATTTCTGCCTTTTTGCCCCAAAATAAGGGGAATTTCTGCCGTTTTGCCCTGAAATATGTGAAATTTCTGCAATTTTACCCCAAAATAAGGTGAATTTCTGCCTTTTTGCCCCAAAATAATGGGAATTTCTGCCTTTTTGCCCCAAAATAAGAAAAATTTTTGCTTTTTTTCTCTGAAATAAGTGAAATTTCTGCAATTTTGCCCTAAAATAAGGGAAATTTCTGCAATTTTTCCCCATAATAAGGGAAATTTCTGCAATTTTGCCCCAAAATAAGGGGAATTTTTGTTTTTGTCCCCAAATAAGGGAAATTTCTGCAATTTTGCCCTAAAATAAGGGGATTTTCTGCATTTTTTGCCAAAAATAAGGGGAATTTCTGACATTTTGCCGCAAAATAAGTGAAATTTCTGCAGTTTTACCCCAAAATAAGGAAAATTTCTGCCTTTTTGCCCAAAAATTAGGGGAATTTCTGCAATTTTGCTCCAAAATACAAAGAATTTCTGCCTTTTTGCCCGAAAATAAAGGGAATGTATACCTTTATGCCATAAAAAAGCAAATTTCTTCATTTTTGCCCCAAAATAAGGGGATTTTCCACCTTTTTGACTCAAAATAAGTGCAATTTCTGCCTTTTCCCCAAAATAAACGAAATTTCTGCCTTTTTGCCCCAAAATAAGGGGAATTTCAGCCTTATTACCTCAAAATAAGGGGAATTTCTGCCTTTTTGCCCCAAAATATGGGGAATTTCTGACTTTTTGCCCCAAAATAAAAAAAATTTCTGCCTTTTTGCCCCCCCCAAAAAAAATTTCTGCCTTTTTTTTCTCAAATACCTGAAATTTCTGCAATTTTGCCCCAAAATAAGGGAAATTTCTGCAATTTTGCCCCAATGTAAAGGAAATTTCTGCAATTTTGCCCCAAAATAAGGGGAATTTCTGACTGTTTGCTCCCGAAAAAGGAGATTTTCTGTCTTTTTGCCCCAAAATAAGGAGAATTTCTGCCTTTTTGCCCGAAAATTATGAGAATTTCTGCAATTTTGCTTCAAAATACAGGGAATTTCTGCCTTTTAGCCCCAAAATAAAGGGAATTTCTGCATTTTACCTCAAATTGAGAATAATTTCTGCTTTTTGCCTCAAAATAAGGGGAATTTTCTGCCTTTTTGTTTCAAAATAAGAAAAATTTCTTCAATTTTGTACCATAATAAAAGAAATTTCTGCTCTTTGCCCCAAAATAAAAGGAATTTCTGACTTTTTGCCCTGAAATAAATGAAATTTCTGCAATTTTGCCCGAAAATAAGGGAAATTTGTGCCTCTTTGCCCCAAAATAAGAAGAAGTTTTGCCTTTTGCCCAAAATATGGGGAATTTCAGCATTTTACCTCAAAATAAGAATTTCAGCCACTTTGCCCCAAAATAAGGAAAATTTCTGCAATTTTGCCCCAAAATAAGGGGAATTTCTTCCTTTTTGCCCCACGATAAAGGATATTTCAGCCTTTTTACCTGAAAATAAGTGAAATTTCTGCAATTTTGCCCTCAAATAAGGGAAATTTCTGCAATTTTGCCTCAAAATAAGGTAAATTCCTGCAATTTTGCCCCAAAATAAGTGGAATTTCTGAGTTTTGTCCCAAAATAAGGAGAATTTCTGTCTTTTTTCCCCAACATATAGGGAATTTCTGCCTTTTGGCCCAACAATTAGGGGAATTTCTTCATTTTTGCTTCAAAATAAGGGGAATTTCTGCCTTTTTGTCTCTAAAGAAGTGGAATTTCTGTATTTTCCTTCCAAAACAAAGGGAATTTCTGTCTTTTTTGCCCCAAAATAAGGAAAATTTCTGACTTATTACCCTGAAATAAGTGAAATGTTTGCAATTTTACCCCAAAATAAGGGAAATTTCTGCCTTTTTGCCCCCAAATAAGGGAAATTTCAGCCTTTTTACCTCAAAATAAGGAGAATTTCTGCATTTTTGCCACAAAATATTAGGAATTTCTGCCTTTTTGCCCCAAAATAAGAAAAATTTCTGCCATTTTTACCTGAAATAAGTGAAATTTCTGCAATTTTGCCCCAAAATAAGTAAAATTTCTGCAATTTTGCTTCAAAATAAGGGAAATTTCTGGAATTTTGCCCCAAAATAAGTGGAATTTCTGAGTTTTGCCCCAAAATAAGGAGAATTTCTGTCTTTTTGCCCCAACATATAGGGAATTTCTGCCTTTTTGCCCCACAATTAGGGGATTTTCTTCAATTCTGCTCCAAAATAGGGGGAATTTCTGCTTTTTTGCCCGAAAATAAGGGAAATGTATACCTTTTGCCACAAAAAAGAGAAATTTCTTCATTTTTGCCCCAAAATAAGAGGAATTTCTGCCTTCTTACCTCAAAATAAGTGAAATTTCTGCCTTTTTACCCAAAATAAACGAAATTTCTGTCTTTTTGCCCCAAAATAAAAGGAATTTTTGAATTTTGCCCTGAAATAAGTGAAATTTCTGCAATTTTGCCCCAAAATAAGGGAAATTTCTGCCTTTTTGCCACAAAATAAAGGGAATTTCTGTCTTTTTGCCTCAAAATAAGGGGAATTTCAGCATTTTACCTCATAATAAGGGGAATCTCTGCTTTTATGCCCCAAAATATGGGGAATTTTTGCATTTTCCCCAAAATAAAGAAAATTTCTGCAATTTTGTACCAAAATAAAAGAAATTTCTGCCTTTTTTCCCCAAAATAAGAGAAATTTCTGTGCTTTTTCCCTGAAATAAGTGAAATTTCTGCAATTTTGCCCCAAAATAAGGGAAATTTCTGCAATTTTGCCCCAAAATAAAGGAAATTTCTGCAATTTTGCCCCAAAATAAGGGGAATTTATGACTTTTTGCCCTGAAATAAGGAGAATTTCTGTCTTTTTGTTCCAAAATAATGTGAATTTCTGCATTTTCCTCAAAATTAGGGAAATATGTGCAATTTTGCTTCAAAATACGGGGAAATCTGCCTTATTGCACAAAAATAGAGGGAATTTCTGCATTTTTGCACCAATATAAGGGGAATTTCTGAAATTTAGCTTTAAAATACGGGGAATTTCTGCGTTATTGTCCGAAATAAAGTGGAATTTCTGCCTTTTTGCCCTGAAATATTTGAAATTTCTGCAATTTTACCCCAAAATAAGGGGAATTTCTGTTTTTGGCCCCAAAATTAGGGAATTTCTGTTTTTCGCCCCAAAATAAGGCTAATTTCTGACTTTTTGCCCTGAAATAATTGAAATTTCTGCAATTTTGCCCCAAAATAATAGGAATTTCTGCCTTTTTGCCGAAAATAAGGGGAAATTCAGCATTTTACCTCCAAATAAGGGGAATTTCTGCCTTTTTGCCACAAAATATTGGGAATTTCTGCCCTATTGCCTTTAAATAAGGAAAATTTCTGCTTTTCTGCCCCAATTAACGGGAATTTCTGCCTTTTTGCCACAAAGTAAAGGGAATTTCTGCCTTTTTTTCCCCAAAATTACAGGAATTTCAGCCTTTTTACCTCAAAATAAGGGGAATTTCTGCCTTTTTGCCCAAAATATGGGTAATTTTTGCATTTTGTTCCAAAATAAGGAAAATTTCTACAATTTTGTATCAAAATAAAAGAAATTTCTGCCTTTTTCCCCAAAATAAATGGAATTTCTGACTTTTTGCCCTGAAATAAATGAAATTCCTGCAATTATGCCCGAAAATAAGGGAAATTTGTGCCTTTTTGCCCCCAAATGAGAGGAATTTCTGCCTTTTTTCCCCAAAATATGGGGAATTTCAGCCTTTTTGCACCAAAGTATGGGGAATTTCTGCCTTTTTGCCACAAAATAAGAAAAATTTCTGCAAGTCTGTCACAATATAAAAGAAATTTCTAAAATTTTGCCCCAAAATAAGGGAAATTTCTGATTTTTGCCCCAAAATAAAAAGAATTTCTCTATTTTTGCCCCACAATAAAGGGAAATTCTGCCTTTTTACCTGAAAATTAGGGGAGTTTCTGCAATTTTGCTCCAAAATACGAGAAATTTCTGCCTTTTTACCCGAAATTAAGTGGATTTTCTGCCTTTTTGCCCCCAAATAAGGGAAATTTCTGCAATTTTTCCCCATAATAAGGGAAATTTCTGCAATTTTGCCCCAAAATAAAGGGAATTTCTGTTTTTGCCCCCAAATAAGGGAGATTTCTGCAATTTTGCCCTAAAATAAGGGGATTTTCTGCATTTTTTGCCGAAAATAAGGGGAATTTCTGACATTTTGCCGCAAAATAAGTGAAATTTCTGCAGTTTTACCCCCAAAATAAGGGGAATTTCTGCCTTTTTACCCAAAAATTAGGGGAATTTCTGCAATTTTGCTCCAAAATACAAAGAATTTCTGCCTTTTTGCCCGAAAATAAAGGGAATGTATACCTTTTTGCCATAAAAAAGCAAATTTCTTCATTTTTGCCCCAAAATAAGGGAATTTTCCACCTTTTTGACTCAAAATAAGTGCAATTTCTGCCTTTTCCCCAAAATAAACGAAATTTCTGCCTTTTTGCCCCAAAATAAGGGGAATTTCAGCCTTATTACCTCAAAATAAGGGGAATTTCTGCCTTTTTGCCCCAAAATATGGGGAATTTCTGACTTTTTGCCCCAAAATAAGAAAAATTTCTGCAATTTTGTACCAAAATAAAAAAATTTCTGCCTTCTTGCCCCCAAATAAGGGGAATTTTGGCCTTTTTACCTCAAAATAAGGGGAATTTCTGCATTTTTGCCACAAAATATTAGGAATTTCTGCCTTTTTGCCCCAAAATATGGGGAATTTCAGGATTTTACCTCAAAATAAGGGGAATTTCAGCATTTTGCACCAAAATATGGGGAATTTCTGCCTTTTTGCCACAAAATAAGAAAAATTTCTGCAAGTCTGTAACAATATAAAAGAAATTTCTAAAATTTTGCCCCAAAATAAAGGAAATTTCTGATTTTTGCCTCAAAATAAAAAGAATTTCTCTATTTTTGCCCCAAAATAAAGGGAAATTCTGCCTTTTAGCCCCAAAATTAGGGGAGTTTCTGCAATTTTGCTCCAAAATACGAGAAATTTCTGCCTTTTTACCCGAAATTAAGTGGATTTTCTGCCTTTTTGCCCCCAAATAAGGGAAATTTCTGCAATTTTATCCCAAAATAAGGGAAATTTCTGCCTTTTTGCCCCAAAATAAGGGGAATTTCTGCCGTTTTGCCCTGAAATATGTGAAATTTCTGCAATTTTACCCCAAAATAAGGTGAATTTCTGCCTTTTTGCCCCAAAATAATGGGAATTTCTGCCTTTTTGCCCCAAAATAAGAAAATTTTTTGTTTTTTTCTCTGAAATAAGTGAAATTTCTGCAATTTTGCCCCAAAATAAGGGAAATTTCTGCAATTTTGCCCCAAAATAAGGGAAATTTCTGTTTTTGCCCCCAAATAAAAGAAATTTCTGCAATTTTGCCCTAAAATAAGGGGATTTTCTGCATTTTTTGCCAAAAATAAGGGGAATTTCTGACATTTTGCCGCAAAATAAGTGAAATTTCTGCAGTTTTACCATAAAATAAAAAAAATTTCTGCCTTTTTGCCCAAAAATTAGGGGAATTTCTGCAATTTTGCTCCAAAATACAAAGAATTTCTGCCTTTTTGCCCGAAAATAAAGGGAATGTATACCTTTTTGCCATAAAAAAGCAAATTTCTTCATTTTTGCCCCAAAATAAGGGAATTTTCCACCTTTTTGACTCAAAATAAGTGCAATTTCTGCCTTTTCCCCAAAATAAACGAAATTTCTGTCTTTTTGCCCCAAAATAAGGGGAATTTAGCCTTATTACCTCAAAATAAGGGGAATTTCTGCCTTTTTGCCCCAAAACATGGGGAATTTCTGACTTTTTGCCCCAAAATAAGAAAAATTTCTGCAATTTTGTACCAAAATAAAAAAAATTTCTCCTTTTTTGCCCCCCAAAAAAAATTTCTTCCTTTTTCCCCTGAAATACGTGAAATTTCTGCAATTTTGCCCCAAAATAAGGGAAATTTCTGCAATTTTGCCCCAAAATAATGGGAATTTCTGACTGTTTGCTCCCGAAAAAGGAGATTTTCTGTCTTTTTGCCCCAAAATAAGGAGAATTTCTGCCTTTTTGCCCAAAAATTATGAGAATTTCTGCAATTTTGCTTCAAAATACAGGGAATTTCTGCCTTTTAGCCCCAAAATAAAGGGAATTTCTGCATTTTACCTCAAATTGAGAATAATTTCTGCTTTTTGCCTCAAAATAAGGGGAATTTTCTGCCTTTTTGTTTCAAAATAAAAAAAATTTCTTCAATTTTGTACCATAATAAAAGAAATTTCTGCTCTTTGCCCCAAAATAAAAGGAATTTCTGACTTTTTGCCCTGAAATAAATGAAATTTCTGCAATTTTGCCCGAAAATAAGAGAAATTTGTGCCTCTTTGCCCCAAAATAAGAAGTTTTGCCTTTTGCCCCAAAATATGGGGAATTTCAGCATTTTACCTCAAAATAAGAATTTCAGCCTTTTTGCCCCAAAATAAGGAAAATTTCTGCAATTTTGCCCCAAAATAAGGGGAATTTCTTCCTTTTTGCCCCAAAATAAAGGATATTTCAGCCTTTTTACCTGAAAATAAGTGAAATTTCTGCAATTTTGCGCCAAATAAGGGAAATTTCTGCAATTTTGCCTCAAAATAAGGTAAATTCCTGCAATTTTGCCCCAAAATAAGTGGAATTTCTGAGTTTTGTCCCAAAATAAGGAGAATTTCTGTCTTTTTGCCCCAACATATAGGGAATTTCTGCCTTTTTGCCCAACAATTAGGGGAATTTCTTCATTTTTGCTTCAAAATAAGGGGAATTTCTGCCTTTTTGCCTCTAAAGAAGTGGAATTTCTGTATTTTCCTTCCAAAACAAAGGGAATTTCTGTGTTTTTTGCCCCAAAATAAGGAAAATTTCTGACTTATTACCCTGAAATAAGTGAAATGTTTGCAATTTTGCCCCAAAAAAGGGAAATTTCTGCCTTTTTGCCCCCAAATAAGGGGAATTTCAGCCTTTTTACCTCAAAATAAGGGGAATTTCTGCATTTTTGCCACAAACTATTAGGAATTTCTGCCTTTTTGCCCCAAAATAAGAAAAATTTCTGCCATTTTTACCTGAAATAAGTGAAATTTCTGCAATTTTGCCCCAAAATAAGTAAAATTTCTGCAATTTTGCTTCAAAATAAGGGAAATTTCTGGAATTTTGCCCCAAAATAAGTGGAATTTCTGAGTTTTGCCCCAAAATAAGGAGAATTTCTGTCTTTTTGCCCCAACATATAGAGAATTTCTGCCTTTTTGCCCCACAATTAGGGGATTTTCTGCAATTGTGCTCCAAAAAACGGGATATTTCTGCTTTTTTGCCCGAAAATAAGGAGAATATATACCTTTTGCCACAAAAAAAGAGAAAGTTCTTCATTTTTGCCCCAAAATAAGAGGAATTTCTGCCTTCTTACCTCACAATAAGTGAAATTTCTGCCTTTTTACCCAAAAATAAACAAAATTTCTGTCTTTTTGACCAAAAATAAAAGGAATTTTTGAATTTTGCCCAGAAATAAGTGAAATTTCTACAATTTTGCCCCAAAATAAGGGAAATTTCTGCCTTTTTGCCACAAAATAAAGGGAATTTCTGTATTTTTGCCCCAAAATAAGGGGAATTTCAGCATTTTACCTCATAATAAGGCGAATCTCTGCCTTTTTGCCCCAAAATATGGGGAATTTCTTCATTTTTGCCCCAAAATAAAGAAAATTTCTGCAATTTTGTACCAAAATAAAAGAAATTTCTGCCTTTTTGCCCCAAAATAAGAGAAATTTCTGCACTTTTTCCCTGAAATAAGTGAAATTTCTGCAATTTTGCCCCAAAATAAGGGAAATTTCTGCAATTTTGCCCCAAAATAAAGAAAATTTCTGCAATTTTACCCCAAAATAAGGGGAATTTCTGACTTTTTGCCCTGAAATAAGGAGAATTTCTGTCTTTTTGTTCCAAAATAATGTGAATTTCTGCATTTTGTTTCAAAATTAGGGAAATATATTCAATTTTGCTTCAAAATACGGGGAAATCTGCCTTATTGCACAAAAATAAAGGGAATTTCTCCATTTTTGCACCAATATAAGGGGAATTTCTGAAATTTAGCTTTAAAATACGGGGAATTTCTGCGTTATTGTCCGAAATAAAGTGGAATTTCTGCCTTTTTGCCCTGAAATATTTGAAATTTCTGCAATTTTACCCCAAAATAAGGGGAATTTCTGTTTTTGGCCCCAAAATTAAGGGAATTTCTGCTTTTTGCCCCAAAATAAGGCAAATATCTGACTTTTTGCCCAGAAATAATTGAAATTTCTGCAATTTTGCCCCAAAATAATAGGAATTTCTGCCTTTTTGCCGAAAATAAGGGGAATTTCAGCATTTTACCTTCAAATAAGGGGAATTTCTGCCTTTTTGTCACAAAATAAGGGGAATTTCTCCCCTATTGCCCTTAAATAAGGAAAATTTCGCTTTTCTGCCCCAATTAACGGGAATTTCTGCCTTTTTGCCACAAAGTAAAGGGAATTTCTGCCTTTTTGCCCCAAAATAACGGGAATTTCAGCCTTTTTACCTCAAAATAAGGGGAATTTCTGCCTTTTTCCCCAAAATATGGGTAATTTTTGCCTTTTTGTTCCAAAATAAGGAAAATTTCTAGAATTTTGTATCAAAATAAAAGAAATTTCTGTTTTTGCCCGAAAATAAAAGGAATTTCTGACTTTTTGCCCTGAAATAAATGAAATTCCTGCAATTATGCCCGAAAATAAGGGAAATTTGTGCCTTTTTGCCCCCAAATGAGGGGAATTTCTGCCTTTTTGCCCCAAAATATGGGGAATTTCAGGATTTTACCTCAAAATAAGGGGAATTTCAGCCTTTTTGCACCAAAATATGGGGAATTTCTGCCTTTTTGCCACAAAATAAGAAAAATTTCTGCAAGTCTGTAACAATATAAAAGAAATTTCTAAAATTTTGCCCCAAAATAAAGGAAATTTCTGATTTTTGCCCCAAAATAAAAAGAATTTCTCTATTTTTGCCCCAAAATAAAGGGAAATTCTGCCTTTTAGCCCCAAAATTAGGGGAGTTTCTGCAATTTTGCTCCAAAATACGAGAAATTTCTGCCTTTTTACCCGAAATTAAGTGGATTTTCTGCCTTTTTGCCTCCCAATAAGGGAAATTTCTGCAATTTTATCCCAAAATAAGGGAAATTTCTGCCTTTTTGCACCAAAATAAGGGGAATTTCTGCCGTTTTGCCCTGAAATATGTGAAATTTCTGCAATTTTACCCCAAAATAAGGTGAATTTCTGCGTTTTTGCCCCAAAATAATGGGAATTTCTGCCTTTTTGCCCCAAAATAAGAAAAATTTTTGCTTTTTTTCTCTGAAGTAAGTGAAATTTCTGCAATTTTGCCCTAAAATAAGGGAAATTTCTGCAATTTTTCCCCATAATAAGGGAAATTTCTGCAATTTTGCCCCAAAATAAGGAGAATTTCTGTTTTTGTCCCTAAATAAGGGAAATTTCTGCAATTTTTCCCCATAATAAGGGAAATTTCTGCAATTTTGCCCCAAAATAAGGAGAATTTCTATTTTTGTCCCCAAATAAGGGAAATTTCTGCAATTTTTCCCTAAAATAAGGGGATTTTCTGCATTTTTTTGCCAAAAATAAGGGGAATTTCTGACATTTTGCCGCAAAATAAGTGAAATTTCTGCAGTTTTACCCTAAAATAAGGAAAATTTCTGCCTTTTTGCCCAAAATTTAGGGGAATTTCTGCAATTTTGCTCCAAAATACAAAGAATTTCTGCCTTTTTGCCCGAAAATAAAGGGAATGTATACCTTTTTGCCATAAAAAGCAAATTTCTTCATTTTTGCCCCAAAATAAGGGGATTTTCCACCTTTTTGACTCAAAATAAGTGCAATTTCTGCCTTTTCCCCAAAATAAACGAAATTTCTGCCTTTTTGCCCCAAAATAAGGGGAATTTCAGCCTTATTACCTCAAAATAAGGGGAATTTCTGAATTTTTGCCCCAAAATATGGGGAATTTCTGACTTTTTGCCCCAAAATAAGAAAAATTTCTGCAATTTTGTACCAAAATAAAAAAAATTTCTGCCTTTTTGCCCCCCCAAAAAAATTTCTGCCTTTTTTTTCTCAAATACCTGAAATTTCTGCAATTTTGCCCCAAAATAAGGGAAATTTCTGCAATTTTGCCCCAATGTAAAGGAAATTTCTGCAATTTTGCCCCAAAATAAGGGGAATTTCTGACTGTTTGCTCCCGAAAAAGGAGATTTTCTGTCTTTTTGCCCCAAAATAAGGAGAATTTCTGCCTTTTTGCCCGAAAATTAAGAGAATTTCTGCAATTTTGCTTCAAAATACAGGGAATTTCTGCCTTTTAGCCCCAAAATAAAGGGAATTTCTGCATTTTACCTCAAATTGAGAATAATTTCTTCCTTTTGCCTCAAAATAAGGGGAATTTTCTGCCTTTTTGTTTAAAAATAAGATAAATTTCTTCAATTTTGTACCATAATAAAAGAAATTTCTGCTCTTTGCCCCAAAATAAAAGGAATTTCTGACTTTTTACCCTGAAATAAATGAAATTTCTGCAATTTTGCCCAAAAATAAGGGAAATTTGTGCCTCTTTGCCCCAAAATAAGAAGAAGTTTTGCCTTTTGCCCCAAAATATGGGGAATTTCAGCATTTTACCTCAAAATAAGAATTTCAGCCTTTTTGCCCCAAAATAAGGAAAATTTCTGCAATTTTGCCCTAAAATAAGGGGAATTTCTTCCTTTTTGCCCCAAAATAAAGGATATTTCAGCCTTTTTACCTGAAAATAAGTGAAATTTCTGCAATTTTGCCCCAAATAAAAGAAATTTCTGCAATTTTGCCTCAAAATAAGGTAAATTCCTGCAATTTTGCCCCAAAATAAGTGGAATTTCTGAGTTTTGTCCCAAAATAAGGAGAATTTCTGTCTTTTTTCCCCAACATATAGGGAATTTCTGCCTTTTTGCTCAACAATTAGGGGAATTTCTTCATTTTTGCTTCAAAATAAGGGGAATTTCTGCCTTTTTGCCTCTAAAGAAGTGGAATTTCTGTATTTTCCTTCCAAAACAAAGGGAATTTCTGTGTTTTTTGCCCCAAAATAAGGAAAATTTCTGACTTATTACCCTGAAATAAGTTAAATGGTTGCAATTTTGCCCCAAAATAAGGGAAATTTCTGCCTTTTTGCCCCAAAATAAGGGGAATTTCAGCCTTTTTACCTCAAAATAAGGGGAATTTCTGCATTTTTGCCACAAAATATTAGGAATTTCTGCCTTTTTGCCCCAAAATAAGAAAAATTTCTGCCTTTTTTTAATCTGAAATAAGTGAAATTTCTGCAATTTTGCCCCAAAATAAGTGAAATTTCTGCAATTTTGCCCCAAAATAAGGGAAATTTCTGGAATTTTGCCCCAAAATAAGTGGAATTTCTGAGTTTTGCCCCAAAATAAGGAGAATTTCTGTCTTTTTGCCCCAACATATAGGGAATTTCTGCCTTTTTGCCCCACAATTAGGGGATTTTCTGCAATTGTGCTCCAAAAAACGGGATATTTCTGCTTTTTTGCCCGAAAATAAGGAGAATATATACCTTTTGCCACAGAAAAGGGAAATTTCTTCATTTTTGCCCCAAAATAAGAGGAATTTCTGCCTTCTTACCTCACAATAAGTGAAATTTCTGCCTTTTTACCCAAAAATAAACAAAATTTCTGTCTTTTTGCCCAAAAAGAAAAGGAATTTTTGAATTTTGCCCTGAAATAAGTGAAATTTCTGCAATTTTGCCCCAAAATAAGGGAAATTTCTGCCTTTTTGCCACAAAATAAAGGGAATTTCTGTATTTTTGCCCCAAAATAAGGGGAATTTCAGCATTTTACCTCATAATATGGCGAATCTCTGCCTTTTTGCCCCAAAATATGGGGAATTTCTTCATTTTTGCCCCAAAATAAAGAAAATTTCTGCAATTTTGTACCAAAATAAAAGAAATTTCTGCCTTTTTGCCCCAAAATAAGAGAAATTTCTGCACTTTTTCCCTGAAATAAGTGAAATTTCTGCAATTTTGCCCCAAAATAAGGGAAATTTCTGCAATTTTGCCCCAAAATAAAGAAAATTTCTGCAATTTTACCCCAAAATAAGGGGAATTTCTGACTTTTTGCCCTGAAATAAGGAGAATTTCTGTCTTTTTGTTCCAAAATAATGTGAATTTCTGCATTTTCCTTCAAAATTAGGGAAATATGTGCAATTTTGCTTCAAAATACGGGGAAATCTGCCTTATTGCACAAAAATAAAGGGAATTTCTCCATTTTTGCACCAATATAAGGGGAATTTCTGAAATTTAGCTTTAAAATACGGGCAATTTCTGCGTTATTGTCTGAAATAAAGTGGAATTTCTGCCTTTTTGCCCTGAAATATTTGAAATTTCTGCAATTTTACCCCAAAATAAGGGGAATTTCTGTTTTTGGCCCCAAAATTAAGGGAATTTCTGCTTTTTGCCCCAAAATAAGGCAAATATCTGACTTTTTGCCCAGAAATAATTGAAATTTCTGCAATTTTGCCCCAAAATAATAGGAATTTCTGCCTTTTTGCCGAAAATAAGGGGAATTTCAGCATTTTACCTTCAAATAAGGGGAATTTCTGCCTTTTTGCCACAAAATAAGGGGAATTTCTGCCCTATTGCCCTTAAATAAGGAAAATTTCGCTTTTCTGCCCCAATTAACGGGAATTTCTGCCTTTTTGCCACAAAGTAAAGGGAATTTCTGCCTTTTTGCCCCAAAATAACGGGAATTTCAGCCTTTTTACCTCAAAATAAGGGGAATTTCTGCCTTTTTCCCCAAAATATGGGTAATTTTTGCCTTTTTGTTCCAAAATAAGGAAAATTTCTACAATTTTGTATCAAAATAAAAGAAATTTCTGTTTTCGCCCGAAAATAAAAGGAATTTCTGACTTTTTGCCCTGAAATAAATGAAATTCCTGAAATTATGCCCGAAAATAAGGGAAATTTGGGCCTTTTTGCCCCCAAATGAGGGGAATTTCTGCCTTTTTGCCCCAAAATATGGGGAATTTCAGGATTTTACCTCAAAATAAGGGGAATTTCAGCCTTTTTGCACCAAAATATGGGGAATTTCTGCCTTTTTGCCACAAAATAAGAAAAATTTCTGCAAGTCTGTAACAATATAAAAGAAATTTCTAAAATTTTGCCCCAAAATAAAGGAAATTTCTGATTTTTGCCCCAAAATAAAAAGAATTTCTCTATTTTTGCCACAAAATAAAGGAAAATTCTGCCTTTTAGCCCCAAAATTAGGGGAGTTTCTGCAATTTTGCTCCAAAATACGAGAAATTTCTGCCTTTTTACCCGAAATTAAGTGGATTTTCTGCATTTTTGCCCCCAAATAAGGGAAATTTCTGCAATTTTATCCCAAAATAAGGGAAATTTCTGCCTTTTTGCCCCAAAATAAGGGGAATTTCTGCCGTTTTGCCCTGAAATATGTAAAATTTCTGCAGTTTTACCCCAAAATAAGGTGAATTTCTGCCTTTTTGCCCCAAAATAATGGGAATTTCTGCCTTTTTGCCCCAAAATAAGAAAAATATTTGCTTTTTTTCTCTGAAATAAGTGAAATTTCTGCAATTTTGCCCTAAAATAAGGGAAATTTCTGCAATTTTTCCCCAAAATAAGGGGAATTTCTGACTTTTTGCCCTGAAATAAGGAGAATTTCTGTCTTTTTGTTCCAAAATAATGTGAATTTCTGCATTTTCCTTCAAAATTAGGGAAATATGTGCAATTTTGCTTCAAAATACGGGGAAATCTGCCTTATTGCACAAAAATAAAGGGAATTTCTCCATTTTTGCACCAATATAAGGGGAATTTCTGAAATTTAGCTTTAAAATACGGGCAATTTCTGCGTTATTGTCTGAAATAAAGTGGAATTTCTGCCTTTTTGCCCTGAAATATTTGAAATTTCTGCAATTTTACCCCAAAATAAGGGGAATTTCTGTTTTTGGCCCCAAAATTAAGGGAATTTCTGCTTTTTGCCCCAAAATAAGGCAAATATCTGACTTTTTGCCCAGAAATAATTGAAATTTCTGCAATTTTGCCCCAAAATAATAGGAATTTCTGCCTTTTTGCCGAAAATAAGGGGAATTTCAGCATTTTACCTTCAAATAAGGGGAATTTCTGCCTTTTTGCCACAAAATAAGGGGAATTTCTGCCCTATTGCCCTTAAATAAGGAAAATTTCTGCTTTTCTGCCCCAATCAACGGGAATTTCTGCCCTTTTGCCAGAAAGTAAAGGGAATTTCTGCCTTTATGCCCCAAAATAACGGGAATTTCAGCCTTTTTACCTCAAAATAAAAGGAATTTCTGCCTTTTTCCCCAAAATATGGGTAATTTTTGCCTTTTTGTTCCAAAATAAGGAAAATTTCTACAATTTTGTATCAAAATAAAAGAAATTTCTGTTTTTGCCCGAAAATAAAAGGAATTTCTGACTTTTTGCCCTGAAATAAATGAAATTCCTGCAATTATGCCCGAAAATAAGGGAAATTTGTGCCTTTTTGCCCCCAAATGAGGGGAATTTCTGCCTTTTTGCCCCAAAATATGGGGAATTTCAGGATTTTACCTCAAAATAAGGGGAATTTCAGCCTTTTTGCACCAAAATATGGGGAATTTCTGCCTTTTTGCCACAAAATAAGAAAAATTTCTGCAAGTCTGTAACAATATAAAAGAAATTTCTAAAATTTTGCCCCAAAATAAAGGAAATTTCTGATTTTTGCCCCAAAATAAAAAGAATTTCTCTATTTTTGCCCCAAAATAAAGGGAAATTCTGCCTTTTAGCCCCAAAATTAGGGGAGTTTCTGCAATTTTGCTCCAAAATACGAGAAATTTCTGCCTTTTTACCCGAAATTAAGTGGATTTTCTGCCTTTTTGCCCCCAAATAAGTGAAATTTCTGCAATTTTATCCCAAAATAAGGGAAATTTCTGCCTTTTTGCCCCAAAATAAGGGGAATTTCTGCGGTTTTGCCCTGAAATATGTAAAATTTCTGCAATTTTACCCCAAAATAAGGTGAATTTCTGCCTTTTTGCCCCAAAATAATGGGAATTTCTGCCTTTTTGCCCCAAAATAAGAAAAATTTTTGCTTTTTTTCTCTGAAATAAGTGAAATTTCTGCAATTTTGCCCTAAAATAAGGGAAATTTCTGCAATTTTTCCCCATAATAAGGGAAATTTCTGCAATTTTGCCCCAAAATAAGGGGAATTTCTGTTTTTGTCCCCAAATAAGGGAAATTTCTGCATTTTTGCCCTAAAATAAGGGGATTTTCTGCATTTTTTGCCAAAAATAAGGGGAATTTCTGACATTTTGCCGCAAAGTAAGTGAAATTTCTGCAATTTTACCCCAAAATAAGGAAAATTTCTGCCTTTTTGCCCAAAAATTAGGGGAATTTCTGCAATTTTGCTCCAAAATACAAAGAATTTCTTCCTTTTTGCCCGAAAATAAAGGGACTGTATACCTTTTTGCCATAAAAAAGCAAATTTCTTCATTTTTGCCCCAAAATAAGGGGATTTTCCACCTTTTTGACTCAAAATAAGTGCAATTTCTGCCTTTTCCCCAAAATAAACGAAATTTCTGCCTTTTTGCCCCAAAATAAGGGGAATTTCAGCCTTATTACCTCAAAATAAGGGGAATTTCTGCATTTTTGCCCCAAAATATGGGGAATTTCTGACTTTTTGCCCCAAAATAAGAAAAATTTCTGCAATTTTGTACCAAAATAAAAAAAATTTCTGCCTTTTTGCCCCCCCAAAAAAATTTCTGCCTTTTTTTTCTCAAATACCTGAAATTTCTGCAATTTTGCCCCAAAATAAGGGAAATTTCTGCAATTTTGCCCCAATGTAAAGGAAATTTCTGCAATTTTGCCCCAAAATAAGGGGAATTTCTGACTGTTTGCTCCCGAAAAAGGAGATTTTCTGTCTTTTTGCCCCAAAATAAGGAGAATTTCTGCCTTTTTGCCCGAAAATTAAGAGAATTTCTGCAATTTTGCTTCAAAATACAGGGAATTTCTGCCTTTTAGCCCCAAAATAAAGGGAATTTCTGCATTTTACCTCAAATTGAGAATAATTTCTTCCTTTTGCCTCAAAATAAGGGGAATTTTCTGCCTTTTTGTTTCAAAATAAGAAAAATTTCTTCAATTTTGTACCATAATAAAAGAAATTTCTGCTCTTTGCCCCAAAATAAAAGGAATTTCTGACTTTTTACCCTGAAATAAATGAAATTTCTGCAATTTTGCCCAAAAATAAGGGAAATTTGTGCCTCTTTGCCCCAAAATAAGAAGAAGTTTTGCCTTTTGCCCCAAAATATGGGGAATTTCAGCATTTTACCTCAAAATAAGAATTTCAGCCTTTTTGCCCCAAAATAAGGAAAATTTCTGCAATTTTGCCCCAAAATAAGGGGAATTTCTTCCTTTTTGCCCCCAAATAAAGGATATTTCAGCCTTTTTACCTGAAAATAAGTGAAATTTCTGCAATTTTGCCCCAAATAAGGGAAATTTCTGCAATTTTGCCTCAAAATAAGGTAAATTCCTGCAATTTTGCCCCAAAATAAGTGGAATTTCTGAGTTTTGTCCCAAAATAAGGAGAATTTCTGTCTTTTTGCCCCAACATATAGGGAATTTCTGCCTTTTTGCCCAACAATTAGGGGAATTTCTTCATTTTTGCTTCAAAATTAGGGGAATTTCTGCCTTTTTGCCTCTAAAGAAGTGGTATTTCTGTATTTTCCTTCCAAAACAAAGGGAATTTCTGTGTTTTTTGCCCCAAAATAAGGAAAATTTCTGACTTATTACCCTGAAATAAGTGAAATGTTTGCAATTTTGCCCCAAAATAAGGGAAATTTCTGCCTTTTTGCCCCAAAATAAGGGGAATTTCAGCCTTTTTACCTCAAAATAAGGGGAATTTCTGCATTTTTGCCACAAAATATTAGGAATTTCTGCCTTTTTGCCCCAAAATAAGAAAAATTTCAGCCTTTTTTTTATCTGAAATAAGTGAAATTTCTGCAATTTTGCCCCAAAATAAGTGAAATTTCTGCAATTTTGCCCCAAAATAAGGGAAATTTCTGGAATTTTGCCCCAAAATAAGTGGAATTTCTGAGTTTTGCCCCAAAATAAGGAGAATTTCTGTCTTTTTGCCCCAACATATAGGGAATTTCTGCCGTTTTGTCCCACAGTTAGGGGATTTTCTGCAATTGTGCTCCAAAAAACGGGATATTTCTGCTTTTTTGCCCGAAAATAAGGAGAATATATACCTTTTGCCACAAAAAAAGGGAAATTTCTTCATTTTTGCCCCAAAATAAGAGGAATTTCTGCCTTCTTACCTCACAATAAGTGAAATTTCTGCCTTTTTCCCCCAAAATAAACAAAATTTCTGTCTTTTTGCCCAAAAATAAGAGGAATTTTTGAATTTTGCCCTGAAATAAGTGAAATTTCTGCAATTTTGCCCCAAAATAAGGGAAATTTCTGCCTTTTTGCCACAAAATAAAGGGAATTTCTGTATTTTTGCCCCAAAATAAGGGGAATTTCAGCATTTTACCTCATAATACGGCGAATCTCTGCCTTTTTGCCCCAAAATATGGGGAATTTCTTCATTTTTGCCCCAAAATAAAGAAAATTTCTGCAATTTTGTACCAAAATAAAAGAAATTTCTGCCTTTTTGCCCCAAAATAAGAGAAATTTCTGCACTTTTTCCCTGAAATAAGTGAAATTTCTGCAATTTTGCCCCAAAATAAGGGAAATTTCTGCAATTTTGCCCCAAAATAAAGAAAATTTCTGCAATTTTACCCCAAAATAAGGGGAATTTCTGACTTTTTGCCCTGAAATAAAAAGAATTTCTGTCTTTTTGTTCCAAAATAATGTGAATTTCTGCATTTTCCTTCAAAATTAGGGAAATATGTGCAATTTTGCTTCAAAATACGGGGAAATCTGCCTTATTGCACAAAAATAAAGGGAATTTCTCCATTTTTGCACCAATATAAGGGGAATTTCTGAAATTTAGCTTTAAAATACGGGGAATTTCTGCATTATTGTCCGAAATAAAGTGGAATTTCTGCCTTTTTGCCCTGAAATATTTGAAATTTCTGCAATTTTACCCCAAAATAAGGGGAATTTCTGTTTTTGGCCCCAAAATTAAGGGAATTTCTGCTTTTTGCCCCAAAATAAGGCAAATATCTGACTTTTTGCCCAGAAATAATTGAAATTTCTGCAATTTTGCCCCAAAATAATAGGAATTTCTGCCTTTTTGCCGAAAATAAGGGGAATTTCAGCATTTTACCTTCAAATAAGGGGAATTTCTGCCTTTTTGCCACAAAATAAGGGGAATTTCTGCCCTATTGCCCTTAAATAAGGAAAATTTCTGCTTTTCTGCCCCCAATCAACGGGAATTTCTGCCCTTTTGCCAGAAAGTAAAGGGAATTTCTGCCTTTATGCCCCAAAATAACGGGAATTTCAGCCTTTTTACCTCAAAATAAAAGGAATTTCTGCCTTTTTCCCCAAAATATGGGTAATTTTTGCCTTTTTGTTCCAAAATAAGGAAAATTTCTACAATTTTGTATCAAAATAAAAGAAATTTCTGTTTTTGCCCGAAAATAAAAGGAATTTCTGACTTTTTGCCCTGAAATAAATGAAATTCCTGCAATTATGCCCGAAAATAAGGGAAATTTGTGCCTTTTTGCCCCCAAATGAGGGGAATTTCTGCCTTTTTGCCCCAAAATATGGGGAATTTCAGGATTTTACCTCAAAATAAGGGGAATTTCAGCCTTTTTGCACCAAAATATGGGGAATTTCTGCCTTTTTGCCACAAAATAAGAAAAATTTCTGCAAGTCTGTAACAATATAAAAGAAATTTCTAAAATTTTGCCCCAAAATAAAGGAAATTTCTGATTTTTGCCCCAAAATAAAAAGAATTTCTCTATTTTTGCCCCAAAATAAAGGGAAATTCTGCCTTTTAGCCCCAAAATTAGGGGAGTTTCTGCAATTTTGCTCCAAAATACGAGAAATTTCTGCCTTTTTACCCGAAATTAAGTGGATTTTCTGCCTTTTTGCCCCCAAATAAGTGAAATTTCTGCAATTTTATCCCAAAATAAGGGAAATTTCTGCCTTTTTGCCCCAAAATAAGGGGAATTTCTGCGGTTTTGCCCTGAAATATGTAAAATTTCTGCAATTTTACCCCAAAATAAGGTGAATTTCTGCCTTTTTGCCCCAAAATAATGGGAATTTCGGCCTTATTGCCCCAAAATAAGAAAAATTTTTGCTTTTTTTCTCTGAAATAAGTGAAATTTCTGCAATTTTGCCCTAAAATAAGGGAAATTTCTGCAATTTTTCCCCATAATAAGGGAAATTTCTGCAATTTTGCCCCAAAATAAGGGGAATTTCTGTTTTTGTCCCCAAATAAGGGAAATTTCTGCAATTTTGCCCTAAAATAAGGGGATTTTCTGCATTTTTTGCCAAAAATAAGGGGAATTTCTGACATTTTGCCGCAAAATAAGTGAAATTTCTGCAGTTTTACCCCAAAATAAGGAAAATTTCTGCCTTTTTGCCCGAAAATTAGGGGAATTTCTGCAATTTTGCTCCAAAATACAAAGAATTTCTGCCTTTTTGCCCGAAAATAAAGGGAATGTATATTTTTGCCATAAAAAAGCAAATTTCTTCATTTTTGCCCCAAAATAAGGGGATTTTCCACCTTTTTGACTCAAAATAAGTGCAATTTCTGCCTTTTCCCCAAAATAAACGAAATTTCTGCCTTTTTGCCCCAAAATAAGGGGAATTTCAGCCTTATTACCTCAAAATAAGGGGAATTTCTGCATTTTTGCCCCAAAATATGGGGAATTTCTGACTTTTTGCCCCAAAATAAGAAAAATTTCTGCAATTTTGTACCAAAATAAAAAAAATTTCTGCATTTTTGCCCCCCCAAAAAAATTTCTGCCTTTTTTTTTTCAAATACCTGAAATTTCTGCAATTTTGCCCCAAAATAAGGGAAATTTCTGCAATTTTGCCCCAATGTAAAGGAAATTTCTGCAATTTTGCCCCAAAATAAGGGGAATTTCTGACTGTTTGCTCCCGAAAAAGGAGATTTTCTGTCTTTTTGCCCCAAAATAAGGAGAATTTCTGCCTTTTTGCCCGAAAATTAAGAGAATTTTTGCAATTTTGCTTCAAAATACAGGGAATTTCTGCCTTTTAGCCCCAAAATAAAGGGAATTTCTGCATTTTACCTCAAATTGAGAATAATTTCTGCCTTTTGCCTCAAAATAAGGGGAATTTTCTGCCTTTTTGTTTCAAAATAAGAAAAATTTCTTCAATTTTGTACCATAATAAAAGAAATTTCTGCTCTTTGCCCCAAAATAAAAGGAATTTCTGACTTTTTACCCTGAAATAAATGAAATTTCTGCAATTTTGCCCAAAAATAAGGGAAATTTGTGCCTCTTTGCCCCAAAATAAGAAGAAGTTTTGCCTTTTGCCCCAAAATATGGGGAATTTCAGCATTTTACCTCAAAATAAGAATTTCAGCCTTTTTGCCCCAAAATAAGGAAAATTTCTGCAATTTTGCCCCAAAATAAGGGGAATTTCTTCCTTTTTGCCCCAAAATAAAGGATATTTCAGCCTTTTTACCTGAAAATAAGTGAAATTTCTGCAATTTTGCCCCAAATAAGGGAAATTTCTGCAATTTTGCCTCAAAATAAGGTAAATTCCTGCAATTTTGCCCCAAAATAAGTGGAATTTCTGAGTTTTGTCCCAAAATAAGGAGAATTTCTGTCTTTTTGCCCCAACATATAGGGAATTTCTGCCTTTTTGCCCAACAATTAGGGGAATTTCTTCATTTTTGCTTCAAAATTAGGGGAATTTCTGCCTTTTTGCCTCTAAAGAAGTGGTATTTCTGTATTTTCCTTCCAAAACAAAGGGAATTTCTGTGTTTTTTGCCCCAAAATAAGGAAAATTTCTGACTTATTACCCTGAAATAAGTGAAATGTTTGCAATTTTGCCCCAAAATAAGGGAAATTTCTGCCTTTTTGCCCCAAAATAAGGGGAATTTCAGCCTTTTTACCTCAAAATAAGGGGAATTTCTGCATTTTTGCCACAAAATATTAGGAATTTCTGCCTTTTTGCCCCAAAATAAGAAAAATTTCAGCCTTTTTTTTATCTGAAATAAGTGAAATTTCTGCAATTTTGCCCCAAAATAAGTGAAATTTCTGCAATTTTGCCCCAAAATAAGGGAAATTTCTGGAATTTTGCCCCAAAATAAGTGGAATTTCTGAGTTTTGCCCCAAAATAAGGAGAATTTCTGTCTTTTTGCCCCAACATATAGGGAATTTCTGCCGTTTTGTCCCACAGTTAGGGGATTTTTGCAATTGTGCTCCAAAAAACGGGATATTTCTGCTTTTTTGCCCGAAAATAAGGAGAATATATAACTTTTGCCACAAAAAAGGGAAATTTCTTCATTTTTGCCCCAAAATAAGAGGAATTTCTGCCTTCTTACCACACAATAAGTGAAATTTCTGCCTTTTTCCCCAAAAATAAACAAAATTTCTGTCTTTTTGCCCAAAAATAAGAGGAATTTTTGAATTTTGCCCTGAAATAAGTGAAATTTCTGCAATTTTGCCCCAAAATAAGGGAAATTTCTGCCTTTTTGCCACAAAATAAAGGGAATTTCTGTATTTTTGCCCCAAAATAAGGGGAATTTCAGCATTTTACCTCATAATACGGCGAATCTCTGCCTTTTTGCCCAAAATATGGGGAATTTCTTCATTTTTGCCCCAAAATAAAGAAAATTTCTGCAATTTTGTACCAAAATAAAAGAAATTTCTGCCTTTTTGCCCCAAAATAAGAGAAATTTCTGCACTTTTTCCCTGAAATAAGTGAAATTTCTGCAATTTTGCCCCAAAATAAGGGAAATTTCTGCAATTTTGCCCCAAAATAAAGAAAATTTCTGCAATTTTACCCCAAAATAAGGGGAATTTCTGACTTTTTGCCCTGAAATAAAAAGAATTTCTGTCTTTTTGTTCCAAAATAATGTGAATTTCTGCATTTTCCTTCAAAATTAGGGAAATATGTGCAATTTTGCTTCAAAATACGGGGAAATCTGCCTTATTGCACAAAAATAAAGGGAATTTCTCCATTTTTGCACCAATATAAGGGGAATTTCTGAAATTTAGCTTTAAAATACGGGGAATTTCTGCATTATTGTCCGAAATAAAGTGGAATTTCTGCCTTTTTGCCCTGAAATATTTGAAATTTCTGCAATTTTACCCCAAAATAAGGGGAATTTCTGTTTTTGGCCCCAAAATTAAGGGAATTTCTGCTTTTTGCCCCAAAATAAGGCAAATATCTGACTTTTTGCCCAGAAATAATTGAAATTTCTGCAATTTTGCCCCAAAATAATAGGAATTTCTGCCTTTTTGCCGAAAATAAGGGGAATTTCAGCATTTTACCTTCAAATAAGGGGAATTTCTGACTTTTTGCCACAAAATAAGGGGAATTTCTGCCCTATTGCCCTTAAATAAGGAAAATTTCTGCTTTTCTGCCCCAATCAACGGGAATTTCTGCCCTTTTGCCAGAAAGTAAAGGGAATTTCTGCCTTTATGCCCCAAAATAACGGGAATTTCAGCCTTTTTACCTCAAAATAAAAGGAATTTCTGCCTTTTTCCCCAAAATATGGGTAATTTTTGCCTTTTTGTTCCAAAATAAGGAAAATTTCTACAATTTTGTATCAAAATAAAAGAAATTTCTGTTTTTGCCCGAAAATAAAAGGAATTTCTGACTTTTTGCCCTGAAATAAATGAAATTCCTGCAATTATGCCCGAAAATAAGGGAAATTTGTGCCTTTTTGCCCCCAAATGAGGGGAATTTCTGCCTTTTTGCCCCAAAATATGGGGAATTTCAGGATTTTACCTCAAAATAAGGGGAATTTCAGCCTTTTTGCACCAAAATATGGGGAATTTCTGCCTTTTTGCCACAAAATAAGAAAAATTTCTGCAAGTCTGTAACAATATAAAAGAAATTTCTAAAATTTTGCCCCAAAATAAAGGAAATTTCTGATTTTTGCCCCAAAATAAAAAGAATTTCTCTATTTTTGCCCCAAAATAAAGGGAAATTCTGCCTTTTAGCCCCAAAATTAGGGGAGTTTCTGCAATTTTGCTCCAAAATACGAGAAATTTCTGCCTTTTTACCCGAAATTAAGTGGATTTTCTGCCTTTTTGCCCCCAAATAAGTGAAATTTCTGCAATTTTATCCCAAAATAAGGGAAATTTCTGCCTTTTTGCCCCAAAATAAGGGGAATTTCTGCCGTTTTGCCCTGAAATATGTAAAATTTCTGCAATTTTACCCCAAAATAAGGTGAATTTCTGCCTTTTTGCCCCAAAATAATGGGAATTTCGGCCTTTTTGCCCCAAAATAAGAAAAATTTTTGCTTTTTTTCTCTGAAATAAGTGAAATTTCTGCAATTTTGCCCTAAAATAAGGGAAATTTCTGCAATTTTTCCCCATAATAAGGGAAATTTCTGCAATTTTGCCCCAAAATAAGGGGAATTTCTGTTTTTGTCCCCAAATAAGGGAAATTTCTGCAATTTTGCCCTAAAATAAGGGGATTTTCTGCATTTTTTGCCAAAAATAAGGGGAATTTCTGACATTTTGCCGCAAAATAAGTGAAATTTCTGCAGTTTTACCCCAAAATAAGGAAAATTTCTGCCTTTTTGCCCGAAAATTAGGGGAATTTCTGCAATTTTGCTCCAAAATACAAAGAATTTCTGCCTTTTTGCCCGAAAATAAAGGGAATGTATACCTTTTTGCCATAAAAAAGCAAATTTCTTCATTTTTGCCCCAAAATAAGGGGATTTTCCACCTTTTTGACTCAAAATAAGTGCAATTTCTGCCTTTTCCCCAAAATAAACGAAATTTCTGCCTTTTTGCCCCAAAATAAGGGGAATTTCAGCCTTATTACCTCAAAATAAGGGGAATTTCTGCATTTTTGCCCCAAAATATGGGGAATTTCTGACTTTTTGCCCCAAAATAAGAAAAATTTCTGCAATTTTGTACCAAAATAAAAAAAATTTCTGCATTTTTGCCCCCCCAAAAAAATTTCTGCCTTTTTTTTTTTCAAATACCTGAAATTTCTGCAATTTTGCCCCAAAATAAGGGAAATTTCTGCAATTTTGCCCCAATGTAAAGGAAATTTCTGCAATTTGCCCCAAAATAAGGGGAATTTCTGACTGTTTGCTCCCGAAAAAGGAGATTTTCTGTCTTTTTGCCCCAAAATAAGGAGAATTTCTGCCTTTTTGCCCGAAAATTAAGAGAATTTCTGCAATTTTGCTTCAAAATGCAGGGAATTTCTGCCTTTTAGCCCCAAAATAAAGGGAATTTCTGCATTTTACCTCAAATTGAGAATAATTTCTGCCTTTTGCCTCAAAATAAGGGGAATTTTCTGCCTTTTTGTTTCAAAATAAGAAAAATTTCTTCAATTTTGTACCATAATAAAAGAAATTTCTGCTCTTTGCCCCAAAATAAAAGGAATTTCTGACTTTTTGCCCTGAAATAAATGAAATTTCTGCAATTTTGCCCGAAAATAAGGGAAATTTGTGCCTCTTTGCCCCAAAATAAGAAGAAGTTTTGCCTTTTGCCCCAAAATATGGGGAATTTCAGCATTTTACCTCAAAATAAGAATTTCAGCCTTTTTGCCCCAAAATAAGGAAAATTTCTGCAATTTTGCCCCAAAATAAGGGGAATTTCTTCCTTTTTGCCCCAAAATAAAGGATATTTCAGCCTTTTTACCTGAAAATAAGTGAAATTTCTGCAATTTTGCCCCAAATAAGGGAAATTTCTGCAATTTTGCCTCAAAATAAGGTAAATTCCTGCAATTTTGCCCCAAAATAAGTGGAATTTCTGAGTTTTGTCCCAAAATAAGGAGAATTTCTGTCTTTTTGCCGCAACATATAGGGAATTTCTGCCTTTTTGCCCAACAATTAGGGGAATTTCTTCATTTTTGCATCAAAATAAGGGGAATTTCTGCCTTTTTGCCTCTAAAGAAGTGGAATTTCTGTATTTTCCTTCCAAAACAAAGGGAATTTCTGTGTTTTTTGCCCCAAAATAAGGAAAATTTCTGATTTATTACCCTGAAATAAGTTAAATGGTTGCAATTTTGCCCCAAAATAAGGGATATTTCTGCCTTTTTGCCCCAAAATAAGGGGAATTTCAGCCTTTTTACCTCAAAATAAGGGAAATTTCTGCATTATTGCCACAAAATATTAGGAATTTCTGCCTTTTTGCCCCAAAATAAGAAAAATTTCTGCCTTTTTTTTATCTGAAATAAGTGAAATTTCTGCAATTTTGCCCCAAAATAAGTGAAATTTCTGCAATTTTGCCCCAAAATAAGGGAAATTTCTGGAATTTTGCCCCAAAATAAGTGGAATTTCTGAGTTTTGCCCCAAAATAAGGAGAATTTCTGTCTTTTTGCCCCAACATATAGGGAAATTCTGCCTTTTTGCCCCACAATTAGGGGATTTTCTGCAATTGTGCTCCAAAAAACGGGATATTTCTGCTTTTTTGCCCGAAAATAAGGAGAATATATACCTTTTGCCACAAAAAAGGGAAATTTCTTCATTTTTGCCCCAAAATAAGAGCAATTTCTGCCTTCTTACCTCACAATAAGTGAAATTTCTGCCTTTTTACCCAAAAATAAACAAAATTTCTGTCTTTTTGCCCAAAAAGAAAAGGAATTTTTGAATTTTGCCCTGAAATAAGTGAAATTTCTGCAATTTTGCCCCAAAATAAGGGAAATTTCTGCCTTTTTGCCACAAAATAAAGGGAATTTCTGTATTTTTGCCCCAAAATAAGGGGAATTTCAGCATTTTACCTCATAATAAGGCGAATCTCTGCCTTTTTGCCCCAAAATATGGGGAATTTCTTCATTTTTGCCCCAAAATAAAGAAAATTTCTGCAATTTTGTACCAAAATAAAAGAAATTTCTGCCTTTTTGCCCCAAAATAAGAGAAATTTCTGCACTTTTTCCCTGAAATAAGTGAAATTTCTGCAATTTTGCCCCAAAATAAGGGAAATTTCTGCAATTTTGCCCCAAAATAAAGAAAATTTCTGCAATTTTACCCCAAAATAAGGGGAATTTCTGACTTTTTGCCCTGAAATAAGGAGAATTTCTGTCTTTTTGTTCCAAAATAATGTGAATTTCTGCATTTTCCTTCAAAATTAGGGAAATATGTGCAATTTTGCTTCAAAATACGGGGAAATCTGCCTTATTGCACAAAAATAAAGGGAATTTCTCCATTTTTGCACCAATATAAGGGGAATTTCTGAAATTTAGCTTTAAAATACGGGGAATTTCTGCGTTATTGTCCGAAATAAAGTGGAATTTCTGCCTTTTTGCCCTGAAATATTTGAAATTTCTGCAATTTTACCCCAAAATAAGGGGAATTTCTGTTTTTGGCCCCAAAATTAAGAGAATTTCTGCTTTTTGCCCCAAAATAAGGCAAATATCTGACTTTTTGCCCAGAAATAATTGAAATTTCTGCAATTTTGCCCCAAAATAATAGGAATTTCTGCCTTTTTGCCGAAAATAAGGGGAATTTCAGCATTTTACCTTCAAATAAGGGGAATTTCTGCCTTTTTGCCACAAAATAAGGGGAATTTCTGCCCTATTGCCCTTAAATAAGGAAAATTTCTGCTTTTCTGCCCCAATCAACGGGAATTTCTGCCCTTTTGCCAGAAAGTAAAGGGAATTTCTGCCTTTATGCCCCAAAATAACGGGAATTTCAGCCTTTTTACCTCAAAATAAAAGGAATTTCTGCCTTTTTCCCCAAAATATGGGTAATTTTTGCCTTTTTGTTCCAAAATAAGGAAAATTTCTACAATTTTGTATCAAAATAAAAGAAATTTCTGTTTTTGCCCGAAAATAAAAGGAATTTCTGACTTTTTGCCCTGAAATAAATGAAATTCCTGCAATTATGCCCGAAAATAAGGGAAATTTGTGCCTTTTTGCCCCCAAATGAGGGGAATTTCTGCCTTTTTGCCCCAAAATATGGGGAATTTCAGGATTTTACCTCAAAATAAGGGGAATTTCAGCCTTTTTGCACCAAAATATGGGGAATTTCTGCCTTTTTGCCACAAAATAAGAAAAATTTCTGCAAGTCTGTAACAATATAAAAGAAATTTCTAAAATTTTGCCCCAAAATAAAGGAAATTTCTGATTTTTGCCCCAAAATAAAAAGAATTTCTCTATTTTTGCCCCAAAATAAAGGGAAATTCTGCCTTTTAGCCCCAAAATTAGGGGAGTTTCTGCAATTTTGCTCCAAAATACGAGAAATTTCTGCCTTTTTACCCGAAATTAAGTGGATTTTCTGCCTTTTTGCCCCCAAATAAGTGAAATTTCTGCAATTTTATCCCAAAATAAGGGAAATTTCTGCCTTTTTGCCCCAAAATAAGGGGAATTTCTGCGGTTTTGCCCTGAAATATGTAAAATTTCTGCAATTTTACCCCAAAATAAGGTGAATTTCTGCCTTTTTGCCCCAAAATAATGGGAATTTCTGCCTTTTTGCCCCAAAATAAGAAAAATTTTTGCTTTTTTTCTCTGTAATAAGTGAAATTTCTGCAATTTTGCCCTAAAATAAGGGAAATTTCTGCAATTTTTCCCCATAATAAGGGAAATTTCTGCAATTTTGCCCCAAAATAAGGGGAATTTCTGTTTTTGTCCCCAAATAAGGGAAATTTCTGCAATTTTGCCCTAAAATAAGGGGATTTTCTGCATTTTTTGCCAAAAATAAGGGGAATTTCTGACATTTTGCCGCAAAATAAGTGAAATTTCTGCAGTTTTACCCCAAAATAAGGAAAATTTCTGCCTTTTTGCCCGAAAATTAGGGGAATTTCTGCAATTTTGCTCCAAAATACAAAGAATTTCTGCCTTTTTGCCCGAAAATAAAGGGAATGTATACCTTTTTGCCATAAAAAAGCAAATTTCTTCATTTTTGCCCCAAAATAAGGGGATTTTCCACCTTTTTGACTCAAAATAAGTGCAATTTCTGCCTTTTCCCCAAAATAAACGAAATTTCTGCCTTTTTGCCCCAAAATAAGGGGAATTTCAGCCTTATTACCTCAAAATAAGGGGAATTTCTGTATTTTTGCCCCAAAATATGGGGAATTTCTGACTTTTTGCCCCAAAATAAGAAAAATTTCTGCAATTTTGTACCAAAATAAAAAAAATTTCTGCCTTTTTGCCCCCCCAAAAAATTTTCTGCCTTTTTTTTTTCAAATACCTGAAATTTCTGCAATTTTGCCCCAAAATAAGGGAAATTTCTGCAATTTTGCCCCAATGTAAAGGAAATTTCTGCAATTTTGCCCCAAAATAAGGGGAATTTCTGACTGTTTGCTCCCGAAAAAGGAGATTTTCTGTCTTTTTGCCCCAAAATAAGGAGAATTTCTGCCTTTTTGCCCGAAAATTAAGAGAATTTCTGCAATTTTGCTTCAAAATGCAGGGAATTTCTGCCTTTTAGCCCCAAAATAAAGGGATTTTCTGCAGTTTACCTCAAATTGAGAATAATTTCTGCCTTTTGCCTCAAAATAAGGGGAATTTTCTGCCTTTTTGTTTCAAAATAAGATAAATTTCTTCAATTTTGTACCATAATAAAAGAAATTTCTGCTCTTTGCCCCAAAATAAAAGGAATTTCTGACTTTTTGCCCTGAAATAAATGAAATTTCTGCAATTTTGCCCGAAAATAAGGGAAATTTGTGCCTCTTTGCCCCAAAATAAGAAGAAGTTTTGCCTTTTGCCCCAAAATATGGGGAATTTCAGCATTTTACCTCAAAATAAGAATTTCTGCCTTTTTGCCCCAAAATAAGGGGAATTTCAGCCTTTTTACCTCAAAATAAGGGAAATTTCTGCATTATTGCCACAAAATATTAGGAATTTCTGCCTTTTTGCCCCAAAATAAGAAAAATTTCTGCCTTTTTTTATCTGAAATAAGTGAAATTTCTGCAATTTTGCCCCAAAATAAGTGAAATTTCTGCAATTTTGCCCCAAAATAAGGGAAATTTCTGGAATTTTGCCCCAAAATAAGTGGAATTTCTGAGTTTTGCCCCAAAATAAGGAGAATTTCTGTCTTTTTGCCCCAACATATAGGGAAATTCTGCCTTTTTGCCCCACAATTAGGGGATTTTCTGCAATTGTGCTCCAAAAAACGGGATATTTCTGCTTTTTTGCCCGAAAATAAGGAGAATATATACCTTTTGCCACAAAAAAGGGAAATTTCTTCATTTTTGCCCCAAAATAAGAGCAATTTCTGCCTTCTTACCTCACAATAAGTGAAATTTCTGCCTTTTTACCCAAAAATAAACAAAATTTCTGTCTTTTTGCCCAAAAAGAAAAGGAATTTTTGAATTTTGCCCTGAAATAAGTGAAATTTCTGCAATTTTGCCCCAAAATAAGGGAAATTTCTGCCTTTTTGCCACAAAATAAAGGGAATTTCTGTATTTTTGCCCCAAAATAAGGGGAATTTCAGCATTTTACCTCATAATAAGGCGAATCTCTGCCTTTTTGCCCCAAAATATGGGGAATTTCTTCATTTTTGCCCCAAAATAAAGAAAATTTCTGCAATTTTGTACCAAAATAAAAGAAATTTCTGCCTTTTTGCCCCAAAATAAGAGAAATTTCTGCACTTTTTCCCTGAAATAAGTGAAATTTCTGCAATTTTGCCCCAAAATAAGGGAAATTTCTGCAATTTTGCCCCAAAATAAAGAAAATTTCTGCAATTTTACCCCAAAATAAGGGGAATTTCTGACTTTTTGCCCTGAAATAAGGAGAATTTCTGTCTTTTTGTTCCAAAATAATGTGAATTTCTGCATTTTCCTTCAAAATTAGGGAAATATGTGCAATTTTGCTTCAAAATACGGGGAAATCTGCCTTATTGCACAAAAATAAAGGGAATTTCTCCATTTTTGCACCAATATAAGGGGAATTTCTGAAATTTAGCTTTAAAATATGGGGAATTTCTGCGTTATTGTCCGAAATAAAGTGGAATTTCTGCCTTTTTGCCCTGAAATATTTGAAATTTCTGCAATTTTACCCCAAAATAAGGGGAATTTCTGTTTTTGGCCCCAAAATTAAGAGAATTTCTGCTTTTTGCCCCAAAATAAGGCAAATATCTGACTTTTTGCCCAGAAATAATTGAAATTTCTGCAATTTTGCCCCAAAATAATAGGAATTTCTGCCTTTTTGCCGAAAATAAGGGGAATTTCAGCATTTTACCTTCAAATAAGGGGAATTTCTGCCTTTTTGCCACAAAATAAGGGGAATTTCTGCCCTATTGCCCTTAAATAAGGAAAATTTCTGCTTTTCTGCCCCAATCAATGGGAATTTCTGCCCTTTTGCCAGAAAGTAAAGGGAATTTCTGCCTTTATGCCCCAAAATAACGGGAATTTCAGCCTTTTTACCTCAAAATAAAAGGAATTTCTGCCTTTTTCCCCAAAATATGGGTAATTTTTGCCTTTTTGTTCCAAAATAAGGAAAATTTCTACAATTTTGTATCAAAATAAAAGAAATTTCTGTTTTTGCCCGAAAATAAAAGGAATTTCTGACTTTTTGCCCTGAAATAAATGAAATTCCTGCAATTATGCCCGAAAATAAGGGAAATTTGTGCCTTTTTGCCCCCAAATGAGGGGAATTTCTGCCTTTTTGCCCCAAAATATGGGGAATTTCAGGATTTTACCTCAAAATAAGGGGAATTTCAGCCTTTTTGCACCAAAATATGGGGAATTTCTGCCTTTTTGCCACAAAATAAGAAAAATTTCTGCAAGTCTGTAACAATATAAAAGAAATTTCTAAAATTTTGCCCCAAAATAAAGGAAATTTCTGATTTTTGCCCCAAAATAAAAAGAATTTCTCTATTTTTGCCCCAAAATAAAGGGAAATTCTGCCTTTTAGCCCCAAAATTAGGGGAGTTTCTGCAATTTTGCTCCAAAATACGAGAAATTTCTGCCTTTTTACCCGAAATTAAGTGGATTTTCTGCCTTTTTGCCCCCAAATAAGTGAAATTTCTGCAATTTTATCCCAAAATAAGGGAAATTTCTGCCTTTTTGCCCCAAAATAAGGGGAATTTCTGCGGTTTTGCCCTGAAATATGTAAAATTTCTGCAATTTTACCCCAAAATAAGGTGAATTTCTGCCTTTTTGCCCCAAAATAATGGGAATTTCTGCCTTTTTGCCCCAAAATAAGAAAAATTTTTGCTTTTTTTCTCTGAAATAAGTGAAATTTCTGCAATTTTGCCCTAAAATAAGGGAAATTTCTGCAATTTTTCCCCATAATAAGGGAAATTTCTGCAATTTTGCCCCAAAATAAGGGGAATTTCTGTTTTTGTCCCCAAATAAGGGAAATTTCTGCAATTTTGCCCTAAAATAAGGGGATTTTCTGCATTTTTTGCCAAAAATAAGGGGAATTTCTGACATTTTGCCGCAAAATAAGTGAAATTTCTGCAGTTTTACCCCAAAATAAGGAAAATTTCTGCCTTTTTGCCCGAAAATTAGGGGAATTTCTGCAATTTTGCTCCAAAATACAAAGAATTTCTGCCTTTTTGCCCGAAAATAAAGGGAATGTATACCTTTTTGCCATAAAAAAGCAAATTTCTTCATTTTTGCCCCAAAATAAGGGGATTTTCCACCTTTTTGACTCAAAATAAGTGCAATTTCTGCCTTTTCCCCAAAATAAACGAAATTTCTGCCTTTTTGCCCCAAAATAAGGGGAATTTCAGCCTTATTACCTCAAAATAAGGGGAATTTCTGCATTTTTGCCCCAAAATATGGGGAATTTCTGACTTTTTGCCCCAAAATAAGAAAAATTTCTGCAATTTTGTACCAAAATAAAAAAAATTTCTGCCTTTTTGCCCCCCCAAAAAAATTTCTGCCTTTTTTTTTTCAAATACCTGAAATTTCTGCAATTTTGCCCCAAAATAAGGGAAATTTCTGCAATTTTGCCCCAATGTAAAGGAAATTTCTGCAATTTTGCCCCAAAATAAGGGGAATTTCTGACTGTTTGCTCCCGAAAAAGGAGATTTTCTGTCTTTTTGCCCCAAAATAAGGAGAATTTCTGCCTTTTTGCCCGAAAATTAAGAGAATTTCTGCAATTTTGCTTCAAAATGCAGGGAATTTCTGCCTTTTAGCCCCAAAATAAAGGGATTTTCTGCAGTTTACCTCAAATTGAGAATAATTTCTGCCTTTTGCCTCAAAATAAGGGGAATTTTCTGCCTTTTTGTTTCAAAATAAGATAAATTTCTTCAATTTTGTACCATAATAAAAGAAATTTCTGCTCTTTGCCCCAAAATAAAAGGAATTTCTGACTTTTTGCCCTGAAATAAATGAAATTTCTGCAATTTTGCCCGAAAATAAGGGAAATTTGTGCCTCTTTGCCCCAAAATAAGAAGAAGTTTTGCCTTTTGCCCCAAAATATGGGGAATTTCAGCATTTTACCTCAAAATAAGAATTTCTGCCTTTTTGCCCCAAAATAAGGGGAATTTCAGCCTTTTTACCTCAAAATAAGGGAAATTTCTGCATTATTGCCACAAAATATTAGGAATTTCTGCCTTTTTGCCCCAAAATAAGAAAAATTTCTGCCTTTTTTTATCTGAAATAAGTGAAATTTCTGCAATTTTGCCCCAAAATAAGTGAAATTTCTGCAATTTTGCCCCAAAATAGGGAAATTTCTGGAATTTTGCCCCAAAATAAGTGGAATTTCTGAGTTTTGCCCCAAAATAAGGAGAATTTCTGTCTTTTTGCCCCAACATATAGGGAAATTCTGCCTTTTTGCCCCACAATTAGGGGATTTTCTGCAATTGTGCTCCAAAAAACGGGATATTTCTGCTTTTTTGCCCGAAAATAAGGAGAATATATACCTTTTGCCACAAAAAAGGGAAATTTCTTCATTTTTGCCCCAAAATAAGAGCAATTTCTGCCTTCTTACCTCACAATAAGTGAAATTTCTGCCTTTTTACCCAAAAATAAACAAAATTTCTGTCTTTTTGCCCAAAAAGAAAAGGAATTTTTGAATTTTGCCCTGAAATAAGTGAAATTTCTGCAATTTTGCCCCAAAATAAGGGAAATTTCTGCCTTTTTGCCACAAAATAAAGGGAATTTCTGTATTTTTGCCCCAAAATAAGGGGAATTTCAGCATTTTACCTCATAATAAGGCGAATCTCTGCCTTTTTGCCCCAAAATATGGGGAATTTCTTCATTTTTGCCCCAAAATAAAGAAAATTTCTGCAATTTTGTACCAAAATAAAAGAAATTTCTGCCTTTTTGCCCCAAAATAAGAGAAATTTCTGCACTTTTTCCCTGAAATAAGTGAAATTTCTGCAATTTTGCCCCAAAATAAGGGAAATTTCTGCAATTTTGCCCCAAAATAAAGAAAATTTCTGCAATTTTACCCCAAAATAAGGGGAATTTCTGACTTTTTGCCCTGAAATAAGGAGAATTTCTGTCTTTTTGTTCCAAAATAATGTGAATTTCTGCATTTTCCTTCAAAATTAGGGAAATATGTGCAATTTTGCTTCAAAATACGGGGAAATCTGCCTTATTGCACAAAAATAAAGGGAATTTCTCCATTTTTGCACCAATATAAGGGGAATTTCTGAAATTTAGCTTTAAAATACGGGGAATTTCTGCGTTATTGTCCGAAATAAAGTGGAATTTCTGCCTTTTTGCCCTGAAATATTTGAAATTTCTGCAATTTTACCCCAAAATAAGGGGAATTTCTGTTTTTGGCCCCAAAATTAAGAGAATTTCTGCTTTTTGCCCCAAAATAAGGCAAATATCTGACTTTTTGCCCAGAAATAATTGAAATTTCTGCAATTTTGCCCCAAAATAATAGGAATTTCTGCCTTTTTGCCGAAAATAAGGGGAATTTCAGCATTTTACCTTCAAATAAGGGGAATTTCTGCCTTTTTGCCACAAAATAAGGGGAATTTCTGCCCTATTGCCCTTAAATAAGGAAAATTTCTGCTTTTCTGCCCCAATCAACGGGAATTTCTGCCCTTTTGCCAGAAAGTAAAGGGAATTTCTGCCTTTATGCCCCAAAATAACGGGAATTTCAGCCTTTTTACCTCAAAATAAAAGGAATTTCTGCCTTTTTCCCCAAAATATGGGTAATTTTTGCCTTTTTGTTCCAAAATAAGGAAAATTTCTACAATTTTGTATCAAAATAAAAGAAATTTCTGTTTTTGCCCGAAAATAAAAGGAATTTCTGACTTTTTGCCCTGAAATAAATGAAATTCCTGCAATTATGCCCGAAAATAAGGGAAATTTGTGCCTTTTTGCCCCCAAATGAGGGGAATTTCTGCCTTTTTGCCCCAAAATATGGGGAATTTCAGGATTTTACCTCAAAATAAGGGGAATTTCAGCCTTTTTGCACCAAAATATGGGGAATTTCTGCCTTTTTGCCACAAAATAAGAAAAATTTCTGCAAGTCTGTAACAATATAAAAGAAATTTCTAAAATTTTGCCCCAAAATAAAGGAAATTTCTGATTTTTGCCCCAAAATAAAAAGAATTTCTCTATTTTTGCCCCAAAATAAAGGGAAATTCTGCCTTTTAGCCCCAAAATTAGGGGAGTTTCTGCAATTTTGCTCCAAAATACGAGAAATTTCTGCCTTTTTACCCGAAATTAAGTGGATTTTCTGCCTTTTTGCCCCCAAATAAGTGAAATTTCTGCAATTTTATCCCAAAATAAGGGAAATTTCTGCCTTTTTGCCCCAAAATAAGGGGAATTTCTGCGGTTTTGCCCTGAAATATGTAAAATTTCTGCAATTTTACCCCAAAATAAGGTGAATTTCTGCCTTTTTGCCCCAAAATAATGGGAATTTCTGCCTTTTTGCCCCAAAATAAGAAAAATTTTTGCTTTTTTTCTCTGAAATAAGTGAAATTTCTGCAATTTTGCCCTAAAATAAGGGAAATTTCTGCAATTTTTCCCCATAATAAGGGAAATTTCTGCAATTTTGCCCCAAAATAAGGGGAATTTCTGTTTTTGTCCCCAAATAAGGGAAATTTCTGCAATTTTGCCCTAAAATAAGGGGATTTTCTGCATTTTTTGCCAAAAATAAGGGGAATTTCTGACATTTTGCCGCAAAATAAGTGAAATTTCTGCAGTTTTACCCCAAAATAAGGAAAATTTCTGCCTTTTTGCCCGAAAATTAGGGGAATTTCTGCAATTTTGCTCCAAAATACAAAGAATTTCTGCCTTTTTGCCCGAAAATAAAGGGAATGTATACCTTTTTGCCATAAAAAAGCAAATTTCTTCATTTTTGCCCCAAAATAAGGGGATTTTCCACCTTTTTGACTCAAAATAAGTGCAATTTCTGCCTTTTCCCCAAAATAAACGAAATTTCTGCCTTTTTGCCCCAAAATAAGGGGAATTTCAGCCTTATTACCTCAAAATAAGGGGAATTTCTGCATTTTTGCCCCAAAATATGGGGAATTTCTGACTTTTTGCCCCAAAATAAGAAAAATTTCTGCAATTTTGTACCAAAATAAAAAAAATTTCTGCCTTTTTGCCCCCCCAAAAAAATTTCTGCCTTTTTTTTTTCAAATACCTGAAATTTCTGCAATTTTGCCCCAAAATAAGGGAAATTTCTGCAATTTTGCCCCAATGTAAAGGAAATTTCTGCAATTTTGCCCCAAAATAAGGGGAATTTCTGACTGTTTGCTCCCGAAAAAGGAGATTTTCTGTCTTTTTGCCCCAAAATAAGGAGAATTTCTGCCTTTTTGCCCGAAAATTAAGAGAATTTCTGCAATTTTGCTTCAAAATGCAGGGAATTTCTGCCTTTTAGCCCCAAAATAAAGGGATTTTCTGCAGTTTACCTCAAATTGAGAATAATTTCTGCCTTTTGCCTCAAAATAAGGGGAATTTTCTGCCTTTTTGTTTCAAAATAAGATAAATTTCTTCAATTTTGTACCATAATAAAAGAAATTTCTGCTCTTTGCCCCAAAATAAAAGGAATTTCTGACTTTTTGCCCTGAAATAAATGAAATTTCTGCAATTTTGCCCGAAAATAAGGGAAATTTGTGCCTCTTTGCCCCAAAATAAGAAGAAGTTTTGCCTTTTGCCCCAAAATATGGGGAATTTCAGCATTTTACCTCAAAATAAGAATTTCTGCCTTTTTGCCCCAAAATAAGGGGAATTTCAGCCTTTTTACCTCAAAATAAGGGAAATTTCTGCATTATTGCCACAAAATATTAGGAATTTCTGCCTTTTTGCCCCAAAATAAGAAAAATTTCTGCCTTTTTTTTATCTGAAATAAGTGAAATTTCTGCAATTTTGCCCCAAAATAAGTGAAATTTCTGCAATTTTGCCCCAAAATAAGGGAAATTTCTGGAATTTTGCCCCAAAATAAGTGGAATTTCTGAGTTTTGCCCCAAAATAAGGAGAATTTCTGTCTTTTTGCCCCAACATATAGGGAAATTCTGCCTTTTTGCCCCACAATTAGGGGATTTTCTGCAATTGTGCTCCAAAAAACGGGATATTTCTGCTTTTTTGCCCGAAAATAAGGAGAATATATACCTTTTGCCACAAAAAAGGGAAATTTCTTCATTTTTGCCCCAAAATAAGAGCAATTTCTGCCTTCTTACCTCACAATAAGTGAAATTTCTGCCTTTTTACCCAAAAATAAACAAAATTTCTGTCTTTTTGCCCAAAAAGAAAAGGAATTTTTGAATTTTGCCCTGAAATAAGTGAAATTTCTGCAATTTTGCCCCAAAATAAGGGAAATTTCTGCCTTTTTGCCACAAAATAAAGGGAATTTCTGTATTTTTGCCCCAAAATAAGGGGAATTTCAGCATTTTACCTCATAATAAGGCGAATCTCTGCCTTTTTGCCCCAAAATATGGGGAATTTCTTCATTTTTGCCCCAAAATAAAGAAAATTTCTGCAATTTTGTACCAAAATAAAAGAAATTTCTGCCTTTTTGCCCCAAAATAAGAGAAATTTCTGCACTTTTTCCCTGAAATAAGTGAAATTTCTGCAATTTTGCCCCAAAATAAGGGAAATTTCTGCAATTTTGCCCCAAAATAAAGAAAATTTCTGCAATTTTACCCCAAAATAAGGGGAATTTCTGACTTTTTGCCCTGAAATAAGGAGAATTTCTGTCTTTTTGTTCCAAAATAATGTGAATTTCTGCATTTTCCTTCAAAATTAGGGAAATATGTGCAATTTTGCTTCAAAATACGGGGAAATCTGCCTTATTGCACAAAAATAAAGGGAATTTCTCCATTTTTGCACCAATATAAGGGGAATTTCTGAAATTTAGCTTTAAAATACGGGGAATTTCTGCGTTATTGTCCGAAATAAAGTGGAATTTCTGCCTTTTTGCCCTGAAATATTTGAAATTTCTGCAATTTTACCCCAAAATAAGGGGAATTTCTGTTTTTGGCCCCAAAATTAAGAGAATTTCTGCTTTTTGCCCCAAAATAAGGCAAATATCTGACTTTTTGCCCAGAAATAATTGAAATTTCTGCAATTTTGCCCCAAAATAATAGGAATTTCTGCCTTTTTGCCGAAAATAAGGGGAATTTCAGCATTTTACCTTCAAATAAGGGGAATTTCTGCCTTTTTGCCACAAAATAAGGGGAATTTCTGCCCTATTGCCCTTAAATAAGGAAAATTTCTGCTTTTCTGCCCCAATCAACGGGAATTTCTGCCCTTTTGCCAGAAAGTAAAGGGAATTTCTGCCTTTATGCCCCAAAATAACGGGAATTTCAGCCTTTTTACCTCAAAATAAAAGGAATTTCTGCCTTTTTCCCCAAAATATGGGTAATTTTTGCCTTTTTGTTCCAAAATAAGGAAAATTTCTACAATTTTGTATCAAAATAAAAGAAATTTCTGTTTTTGCCCGAAAATAAAAGGAATTTCTGACTTTTTGCCCTGAAATAAATGAAATTCCTGCAATTATGCCCGAAAATAAGGGAAATTTGTGCCTTTTTGCCCCCAAATGAGGGGAATTTCTGCCTTTTTGCCCCAAAATATGGGGAATTTCAGGATTTTACCTCAAAATAAGGGGAATTTCAGCCTTTTTGCACCAAAATATGGGGAATTTCTGCCTTTTTGCCACAAAATAAGAAAAATTTCTGCAAGTCTGTAACAATATAAAAGAAATTTCTAAAATTTTGCCCCAAAATAAAGGAAATTTCTGATTTTTGCCCCAAAATAAAAAGAATTTCTCTATTTTTGCCCCAAAATAAAGGGAAATTCTGCCTTTTAGCCCCAAAATTAGGGGAGTTTCTGCAATTTTGCTCCAAAATACGAGAAATTTCTGCCTTTTTACCCGAAATTAAGTGGATTTTCTGCCTTTTTGCCCCCAAATAAGTGAAATTTCTGCAATTTTATCCCAAAATAAGGGAAATTTCTGCCTTTTTGCCCCAAAATAAGGGGAATTTCTGCGGTTTTGCCCTGAAATATGTAAAATTTCTGCAATTTTACCCCAAAATAAGGTGAATTTCTGCCTTTTTGCCCCAAAATAATGGGAATTTCTGCCTTTTTGCCCCAAAATAAGAAAAATTTTTGCTTTTTTTCTCTGAAATAAGTGAAATTTCTGCAATTTTGCCCTAAAATAAGGGAAATTTCTGCAATTTTTCCCCATAATAAGGGAAATTTCTGCAATTTTGCCCCAAAATAAGGGGAATTTCTGTTTTTGTCCCCAAATAAGGGAAATTTCTGCAATTTTGCCCTAAAATAAGGGGATTTTCTGCATTTTTTGCCAAAAATAAGGGGAATTTCTGACATTTTGCCGCAAAATAAGTGAAATTTCTGCAGTTTTACCCCAAAATAAGGAAAATTTCTGCCTTTTTGCCCGAAAATTAGGGGAATTTCTGCAATTTTGCTCCAAAATACAAAGAATTTCTGCCTTTTTGCCCGAAAATAAAGGGAATGTATACCTTTTTGCCATAAAAAAGCAAATTTCTTCATTTTTGCCCCAAAATAAGGGGATTTTCCACCTTTTTGACTCAAAATAAGTGCAATTTCTGCCTTTTCCCCAAAATAAACGAAATTTCTGCCTTTTTGCCCCAAAATAAGGGGAATTTCAGCCTTATTACCTCAAAATAAGGGGAATTTCTGCATTTTTGCCCCAAAATATGGGGAATTTCTGACTTTTTGCCCCAAAATAAGAAAAATTTCTGCAATTTTGTACCAAAATAAAAAAAATTTCTGCCTTTTTGCCCCCCCAAAAAAATTTCTGCCTTTTTTTTTTCAAATACCTGAAATTTCTGCAATTTTGCCCCAAAATAAGGGAAATTTCTGCAATTTTGCCCCAATGTAAAGGAAATTTCTGCAATTTTGCCCCAAAATAAGGGGAATTTCTGACTGTTTGCTCCCGAAAAAGGAGATTTTCTGTCTTTTTGCCCCAAAATAAGGAGAATTTCTGCCTTTTTGCCCGAAAATTAAGAGAATTTCTGCAATTTTGCTTCAAAATGCAGGGAATTTCTGCCTTTTAGCCCCAAAATAAAGGGATTTTCTGCAGTTTACCTCAAATTGAGAATAATTTCTGCCTTTTGCCTCAAAATAAGGGGAATTTTCTGCCTTTTTGTTTCAAAATAAGATAAATTTCTTCAATTTTGTACCATAATAAAAGAAATTTCTGCTCTTTGCCCCAAAATAAAAGGAATTTCTGACTTTTTGCCCTGAAATAAATGAAATTTCTGCAATTTTGCCCGAAAATAAGGGAAATTTGTGCCTCTTTGCCCCAAAATAAGAAGAAGTTTTGCCTTTTGCCCCAAAATATGGGGAATTTCAGCATTTTACCTCAAAATAAGAATTTCTGCCTTTTTGCCCCAAAATAAGGGGAATTTCAGCCTTTTTACCTCAAAATAAGGGAAATTTCTGCATTATTGCCACAAAATATTAGGAATTTCTGCCTTTTTGCCCCAAAATAAGAAAAATTTCTGCCTTTTTTTATCTGAAATAAGTGAAATTTCTGCAATTTTGCCCCAAAATAAGTGAAATTTCTGCAATTTTGCCCCAAAATAAGGGAAATTTCTGGAATTTTGCCCCAAAATAAGTGGAATTTCTGAGTTTTGCCCCAAAATAAGGAGAATTTCTGTCTTTTTGCCCCAACATATAGGGAAATTCTGCCTTTTTGCCCCACAATTAGGGGATTTTCTGCAATTGTGCTCCAAAAAACGGGATATTTCTGCTTTTTTGCCCGAAAATAAGGAGAATATATACCTTTTGCCACAAAAAAGGGAAATTTCTTCATTTTTGCCCCAAAATAAGAGCAATTTCTGCCTTCTTACCTCACAATAAGTGAAATTTCTGCCTTTTTACCCAAAAATAAACAAAATTTCTGTCTTTTTGCCCAAAAAGAAAAGGAATTTTTGAATTTTGCCCTGAAATAAGTGAAATTTCTGCAATTTTGCCCCAAAATAAGGGAAATTTCTGCCTTTTTGCCACAAAATAAAGGGAATTTCTGTATTTTTGCCCCAAAATAAGGGGAATTTCAGCATTTTACCTCATAATAAGGCGAATCTCTGCCTTTTTGCCCCAAAATATGGGGAATTTCTTCATTTTTGCCCCAAAATAAAGAAAATTTCTGCAATTTTGTACCAAAATAAAAGAAATTTCTGCCTTTTTGCCCCAAAATAAGAGAAATTTCTGCACTTTTTCCCTGAAATAAGTGAAATTTCTGCAATTTTGCCCCAAAATAAGGGAAATTTCTGCAATTTTGCCCCAAAATAAAGAAAATTTCTGCAATTTTACCCCAAAATAAGGGGAATTTCTGACTTTTTGCCCTGAAATAAGGAGAATTTCTGTCTTTTTGTTCCAAAATAATGTGAATTTCTGCATTTTGCTTCAAAATTAGGGAAATATATTCAATTTTGCTTCAAAATACGGGGAAATCTGCCTTATTGCACAAAAATAAAGGGAATTTCTCCATTTTTGCACCAATATAAGGGGAATTTCTGAAATTTAGCTTTAAAATACGGGGAATTTCTGCGTTATTGTCCGAAATAAAGTGGAATTTCTGCCTTTTTGCCCTGAAATATTTGAAATTTCTGCAATTTTACCCCAAAATAAGGGGAATTTCTGTTTTTGGCCCCAAAATTAAGAGAATTTCTGCTTTTTGCCCCAAAATAAGGCAAATATCTGACTTTTTGCCCAGAAATAATTGAAATTTCTGCAATTTTGCCCCAAAATAATAGGAATTTCTGCCTTTTTGCCGAAAATAAGGGGAATTTCAGCATTTTACCTTCAAATAAGGGGAATTTCTGCCTTTTTGCCACAAAATAAGGGGAATTTCTGCCCTATTGCCCTTAAATAAGGAAAATTTCTGCTTTTCTGCCCCAATCAACGGGAATTTCTGCCCTTTTGCCAGAAAGTAAAGGGAATTTCTGCCTTTATGCCCCAAAATAACGGGAATTTCAGCCTTTTTACCTCAAAATAAAAGGAATTTCTGCCTTTTTCCCCAAAATATGGGTAATTTTTGCCTTTTTGTTCCAAAATAAGGAAAATTTCTACAATTTTGTATCAAAATAAAAGAAATTTCTGTTTTTGCCCGAAAATAAAAGGAATTTCTGACTTTTTGCCCTGAAATAAATGAAATTCCTGCAATTATGCCCGAAAATAAGGGAAATTTGTGCCTTTTTGCCCCCAAATGAGGGGAATTTCTGCCTTTTTGCCCCAAAATATGGGGAATTTCAGGATTTTACCTCAAAATAAGGGGAATTTCAGCCTTTTTGCACCAAAATATGGGGAATTTCTGCCTTTTTGCCACAAAATAAGAAAAATTTCTGCAAGTCTGTAACAATATAAAAGAAATTTCTAAAATTTTGCCCCAAAATAAAGGAAATTTCTGATTTTTGCCCCAAAATAAAAAGAATTTCTCTATTTTTGCCCCAAAATAAAGGGAAATTCTGCCTTTTAGCCCCAAAATTAGGGGAGTTTCTGCAATTTTGCTCCAAAATACGAGAAATTTCTGCCTTTTTACCCGAAATTAAGTGGATTTTCTGCCTTTTTGCCCCCAAATAAGTGAAATTTCTGCAATTTTATCCCAAAATAAGGGAAATTTCTGCCTTTTTGCCCCAAAATAAGGGGAATTTCTGCAGTTTTGCCCTGAAATATATAAAATTTCTGCAATTTTACCACAAAATAAGGTGAATTTCTGCCTTTTTGCCCCAAAATAATGGGAATTTCTGCCTTTTTGCCCCAAAATAAGAAAAATTTTTGCTTTTTTTGTCTGAAATAAGTGAAATTTCTGCAATTTTGCCCTAAAATAAGGGAAATTTCTGCAATTTTTCCCCATAATAAGGGAAATTTCTGCAATTTTGCCCCAAAATAAGGGGAATTTCTGTTTTTGTCCCCAAATAAGGGAAATTTCTGCAATTTTGCCCTAAAATAAGGGGATTTTCTGCATTTTTTGCCAAAAATAAGGGGAAATTCTGACATTTTGCCGCAAAATAAGTGAAATTTCTGCAGTTTTACCCCAAAATAAGGAAAATTTCTGCCTTTTTGCCCGAAAATTAGGGGAATTTCTGCAATTTTGCTCCAAAATACAAAGAATTTCTGCCTTTTTGCCCGAAAATAAAGGGAATGTATACCTTTTTGCCATAAAAAAGCAAATTTCTTCATTTTTGCCCCAAAATAAGGGGATTTTCCACCTTTTTGACTCAAAATAAGTGCAATTTCTGCCTTTTCCCCAAAATAAACGAAATTTCTGCCTTTTTGCCCCAAAATAAGGGGAATTTCAGCCTTATTACCTCAAAATAAGGGGAATTTCTGCATTTTTGCCCCAAAATATGGGGAATTTCTGACTTTTTGCCCCAAAATAAGAAAAATTTCTGCAATTTTGTACCAAAATAAAAAAAATTTCTGCCTTTTTGCCCCCCCAAAAAAATTTCTGCCTTTTTTTTTTCAAATACCTGAAATTTCTGCAATTTTGCCCCAAAATAAGGGAAATTTCTGCAATTTTGCCCCAATGTAAAGGAAATTTCTGCAATTTTGCCCCAAAATAAGGGGAATTTCTGACTGTTTGCTCCCGAAAAAGGAGATTTTCTGTTTTTTTGCCCCAAAATAAGGAGAATTTCTGCCTTTTTGCCCGAAAATTAAGAGAATTTCTGCAATTTTGCTTCAAAATGCAGGGAATTTCTGCCTTTTAGCCCCAAAATAAAGGGAATTTCTGCATTTTACCTCAAATTGAGAATAATTTCTGCCTTTTGCCTCAAAATAAGGGGAATTTTCTGCCTTTTTGTTTCAAAATAAGATAAATTTCTTCAATTTTGTACCATAATAAAAGAAATTTCTGCTCTTTGCCCCAAAATAAAAGGAATTTCTGACTTTTTGCCCTGAAATAAATGAAATTTCTGCAATTTTGCCCGAAAATAAGGGAAATTTGTGCCTCTTTGCCCCAAAATAAGAAGAAGTTTTGCCTTTTGCCCCAAAATATGGGGAATTTCAGCATTTTACCTCAAAATAAGAATTTCTGCCTTTTTGCCCCAAAATAAGGGGAATTTCAGCCTTTTTACCTCAAAATAAGGGAAATTTCTGCATTATTGCCACAAAATATTAGGAATTTCTGCCTTTTTGCCCCAAAATAAGAAAAATTTCTGCCTTTTTTTATCTGAAATAAGTGAAATTTCTGCAATTTTGCCCCAAAATAAGTGAAATTTCTGCAATTTTGCCCCAAAATAAGGGAAATTTCTGGAATTTTGCCCCAAAATAAGTGGAATTTCTGAGTTTTGCCCCAAAATAAGGAGAATTTCTGTCTTTTTGCCCCAACATATAGGGAAATTCTGCCTTTTTGCCCCACAATTAGGGGATTTTCTGCAATTGTGCTCCAAAAAACGGGATATTTCTGCTTTTTTGCCCGAAAATAAGGAGAATATATACCTTTTGCCACAAAAAAGGGAAATTTCTTCATTTTTGCCCCAAAATAAGAGCAATTTCTGCCTTCTTACCTCACAATAAGTGAAATTTCTGCCTTTTTACCCAAAAATAAACAAAATTTCTGTCTTTTTGCCCAAAAAGAAAAGGAATTTTTGAATTTTGCCCTGAAATAAGTGAAATTTCTGCAATTTTGCCCCAAAATAAGGGAAATTTCTGCCTTTTTGCCACAAAATAAAGGGAATTTCTGTATTTTTGCCCCAAAATAAGGGGAATTTCAGCATTTTACCTCATAATAAGGCGAATCTCTGCCTTTTTGCCCCAAAATATGGGGAATTTCTTCATTTTTGCCCCAAAATAAAGAAAATTTCTGCAATTTTGTACCAAAATAAAAGAAATTTCTGCCTTTTTGCCCCAAAATAAGAGAAATTTCTGCACTTTTTCCCTGAAATAAGTGAAATTTCTGCAATTTTGCCCCAAAATAAGGGAAATTTCTGCAATTTTGCCCCAAAATAAAGAAAATTTCTGCAATTTTACCCCAAAATAAGGGGAATTTCTGACTTTTTGCCCTGAAATAAGGAGAATTTCTGTCTTTTTGTTCCAAAATAATGTGAATTTCTGCATTTTCCTTCAAAATTAGGGAAATATGTGCAATTTTGCTTCAAAATACGGGGAAATCTGCCTTATTGCACAAAAATAAAGGGAATTTCTCCATTTTTGCACCAATATAAGGGGAATTTCTGAAATTTAGCTTTAAAATACGGGGAATTTCTGCGTTATTGTCCGAAATAAAGTGGAATTTCTGCCTTTTTGCCCTGAAATATTTGAAATTTCTGCAATTTTACCCCAAAATAAGGGGAATTTCTGTTTTTGGCCCCAAAATTAAGAGAATTTCTGCTTTTTGCCCCAAAATAAGGCAAATATCTGACTTTTTGCCCAGAAATAATTGAAATTTCTGCAATTTTGCCCCAAAATAATAGGAATTTCTGCCTTTTTGCCGAAAATAAGGGGAATTTCAGCATTTTACCTTCAAATAAGGGGAATTTCTGCCTTTTTGCCACAAAATAAGGGGAATTTCTGCCCTATTGCCCTTAAATAAGGAAAATTTCTGCTTTTCTGCCCCAATCAACGGGAATTTCTGCCCTTTTGCCAGAAAGTAAAGGGAATTTCTGCCTTTATGCCCCAAAATAACGGGAATTTCAGCCTTTTTACCTCAAAATAAAAGGAATTTCTGCCTTTTTCCCCAAAATATGGGTAATTTTTGCCTTTTTGTTCCAAAATAAGGAAAATTTCTACAATTTTGTATCAAAATAAAAGAAATTTCTGTTTTTGCCCGAAAATAAAAGGAATTTCTGACTTTTTGCCCTGAAATAAATGAAATTCCTGCAATTATGCCCGAAAATAAGGGAAATTTGTGCCTTTTTGCCCCCAAATGAGGGGAATTTCTGCCTTTTTGCCCCAAAATATGGGGAATTTCAGGATTTTACCTCAAAATAAGGGGAATTTCAGCCTTTTTGCACCAAAATATGGGGAATTTCTGCCTTTTTGCCACAAAATAAGAAAAATTTCTGCAAGTCTGTAACAATATAAAAGAAATTTCTAAAATTTTGCCCCAAAATAAAGGAAATTTCTGATTTTTGCCCCAAAATAAAAAGAATTTCTCTATTTTTGCCCCAAAATAAAGGGAAATTCTGCCTTTTAGCCCCAAAATTAGGGGAGTTTCTGCAATTTTGCTCCAAAATACGAGAAATTTCTGCCTTTTTACCCGAAATTAAGTGGATTTTCTGCCTTTTTGCCCCCAAATAAGTGAAATTTCTGCAATTTTATCCCAAAATAAGGGAAATTTCTGCCTTTTTGCCCCAAAATAAGGGGAATTTCTGCGGTTTTGCCCTGAAATATGTAAAATTTCTGCAATTTTACCCCAAAATAAGGTGAATTTCTGCCTTTTTGCCCCAAAATAATGGGAATTTCTGCCTTTTTGCCCCAAAATAAGAAAAATTTTTGCTTTTTTTCTCTGAAATAAGTGAAATTTCTGCAATTTTGCCCTAAAATAAGGGAAATTTCTGCAATTTTTCCCCATAATAAGGGAAATTTCTGCAATTTTGCCCCAAAATAAGGGGAATTTCTGTTTTTGTCCCCAAATAAGGGAAATTTCTGCAATTTTGCCCTAAAATAAGGGGATTTTCTGCATTTTTTGCCAAAAATAAGGGGAATTTCTGACATTTTGCCGCAAAATAAGTGAAATTTCTGCAGTTTTACCCCAAAATAAGGAAAATTTCTGCCTTTTTGCCCGAAAATTAGGGGAATTTCTGCAATTTTGCTCCAAAATACAAAGAATTTCTGCCTTTTTGCCCGAAAATAAAGGGAATGTATACCTTTTTGCCATAAAAAAGCAAATTTCTTCATTTTTGCCCCAAAATAAGGGGATTTTCCACCTTTTTGACTCAAAATAAGTGCAATTTCTGCCTTTTCCCCAAAATAAACGAAATTTCTGCCTTTTTGCCCCAAAATAAGGGGAATTTCAGCCTTATTACCTCAAAATAAGGGGAATTTCTGCATTTTTGCCCCAAAATATGGGGAATTTCTGACTTTTTGCCCCAAAATAAGAAAAATTTCTGCAATTTTGTACCAAAATAAAAAAAATTTCTGCCTTTTTGCCCCCCCAAAAAAATTTCTGCCTTTTTTTTTTCAAATACCTGAAATTTCTGCAATTTTGCCCCAAAATAAGGGAAATTTCTGCAATTTTGCCCCAATGTAAAGGAAATTTCTGCAATTTTGCCCCAAAATAAGGGGAATTTCTGACTGTTTGCTCCCGAAAAAGGAGATTTTCTGTCTTTTTGCCCCAAAATAAGGAGAATTTCTGCCTTTTTGCCCGAAAATTAAGAGAATTTCTGCAATTTTGCTTCAAAATGCAGGGAATTTCTGCCTTTTAGCCCCAAAATAAAGGGATTTTCTGCAGTTTACCTCAAATTGAGAATAATTTCTGCCTTTTGCCTCAAAATAAGGGGAATTTTCTGCCTTTTTGTTTCAAAATAAGATAAATTTCTTCAATTTTGTACCATAATAAAAGAAATTTCTGCTCTTTGCCCCAAAATAAAAGGAATTTCTGACTTTTTGCCCTGAAATAAATGAAATTTCTGCAATTTTGCCCGAAAATAAGGGAAATTTGTGCCTCTTTGCCCCAAAATAAGAAGAAGTTTTGCCTTTTGCCCCAAAATATGGGGAATTTCAGCATTTTACCTCAAAATAAGAATTTCTGCCTTTTTGCCCCAAAATAAGGGGAATTTCAGCCTTTTTACCTCAAAATAAGGGAAATTTCTGCATTATTGCCACAAAATATTAGGAATTTCTGCCTTTTTGCCCCAAAATAAGAAAAATTTCTGCCTTTTTTTATCTGAAATAAGTGAAATTTCTGCAATTTTGCCCCAAAATAAGTGAAATTTCTGCAATTTTGCCCCAAAATAAGGGAAATTTCTGGAATTTTGCCCCAAAATAAGTGGAATTTCTGAGTTTTGCCCCAAAATAAGGAGAATTTCTGTCTTTTTGCCCCAACATATAGGGAAATTCTGCCTTTTTGCCCCACAATTAGGGGATTTTCTGCAATTGTGCTCCAAAAAACGGGATATTTCTGCTTTTTTGCCCGAAAATAAGGAGAATATATACCTTTTGCCACAAAAAAGGGAAATTTCTTCATTTTTGCCCCAAAATAAGAGCAATTTCTGCCTTCTTACCTCACAATAAGTGAAATTTCTGCCTTTTTACCCAAAAATAAACAAAATTTCTGTCTTTTTGCCCAAAAAGAAAAGGAATTTTTGAATTTTGCCCTGAAATAAGTGAAATTTCTGCAATTTTGCCCCAAAATAAGGGAAATTTCTGCCTTTTTGCCACAAAATAAAGGGAATTTCTGTATTTTTGCCCCAAAATAAGGGGAATTTCAGCATTTTACCTCATAATAAGGCGAATCTCTGCCTTTTTGCCCCAAAATATGGGGAATTTCTTCATTTTTGCCCCAAAATAAAGAAAATTTCTGCAATTTTGTACCAAAATAAAAGAAATTTCTGCCTTTTTGCCCCAAAATAAGAGAAATTTCTGCACTTTTTCCCTGAAATAAGTGAAATTTCTGCAATTTTGCCCCAAAATAAGGGAAATTTCTGCAATTTTGCCCCAAAATAAAGAAAATTTCTGCAATTTTACCCCAAAATAAGGGGAATTTCTGACTTTTTGCCCTGAAATAAGGAGAATTTCTGTCTTTTTGTTCCAAAATAATGTGAATTTCTGCATTTTGCTTCAAAATTAGGGAAATATATTCAATTTTGCTTCAAAATACGGGGAAATCTGCCTTATTGCACAAAAATAAAGGGAATTTCTCCATTTTTGCACCAATATAAGGGGAATTTCTGAAATTTAGCTTTAAAATACGGGGAATTTCTGCGTTATTGTCCGAAATAAAGTGGAATTTCTGCCTTTTTGCCCTGAAATATTTGAAATTTCTGCAATTTTACCCCAAAATAAGGGGAATTTCTGTTTTTGGCCCCAAAATTAAGAGAATTTCTGCTTTTTGCCCCAAAATAAGGCAAATATCTGACTTTTTGCCCAGAAATAATTGAAATTTCTGCAATTTTGCCCCAAAATAATAGGAATTTCTGCCTTTTTGCCGAAAATAAGGGGAATTTCAGCATTTTACCTTCAAATAAGGGGAATTTCTGCCTTTTTGCCACAAAATAAGGGGAATTTCTGCCCTATTGCCCTTAAATAAGGAAAATTTCTGCTTTTCTGCCCCAATCAACGGGAATTTCTGCCCTTTTGCCAGAAAGTAAAGGGAATTTCTGCCTTTATGCCCCAAAATAACGGGAATTTCAGCCTTTTTACCTCAAAATAAAAGGAATTTCTGCCTTTTTCCCCAAAATATGGGTAATTTTTGCCTTTTTGTTCCAAAATAAGGAAAATTTCTACAATTTTGTATCAAAATAAAAGAAATTTCTGTTTTTGCCCGAAAATAAAAGGAATTTCTGACTTTTTGCCCTGAAATAAATGAAATTCCTGCAATTATGCCCGAAAATAAGGGAAATTTGTGCCTTTTTGCCCCCAAATGAGGGGAATTTCTGCCTTTTTGCCCCAAAATATGGGGAATTTCAGGATTTTACCTCAAAATAAGGGGAATTTCAGCCTTTTTGCACCAAAATATGGGGAATTTCTGCCTTTTTGCCACAAAATAAGAAAAATTTCTGCAAGTCTGTAACAATATAAAAGAAATTTCTAAAATTTTGCCCCAAAATAAAGGAAATTTCTGATTTTTGCCCCAAAATAAAAAGAATTTCTCTATTTTTGCCCCAAAATAAAGGGAAATTCTGCCTTTTAGCCCCAAAATTAGGGGAGTTTCTGCAATTTTGCTCCAAAATACGAGAAATTTCTGCCTTTTTACCCGAAATTAAGTGGATTTTCTGCCTTTTTGCCCCCAAATAAGTGAAATTTCTGCAATTTTATCCCAAAATAAGGGAAATTTCTGCCTTTTTGCCCCAAAATAAGGGGAATTTCTGCAGTTTTGCCCTGAAATATATAAAATTTCTGCAATTTTACCACAAAATAAGGTGAATTTCTGCCTTTTTGCCCCAAAATAATGGGAATTTCTGCCTTTTTGCCCCAAAATAAGAAAAATTTTTGCTTTTTTTGTCTGAAATAAGTGAAATTTCTGCAATTTTGCCCTAAAATAAGGGAAATTTCTGCAATTTTTCCCCATAATAAGGGAAATTTCTGCAATTTTGCCCCAAAATAAGGGGAATTTCTGTTTTTGTCCCCAAATAAGGGAAATTTCTGCAATTTTGCCCTAAAATAAGGGGATTTTCTGCATTTTTTGCCAAAAATAAGGGGAAATTCTGACATTTTGCCGCAAAATAAGTGAAATTTCTGCAGTTTTACCCCAAAATAAGGAAAATTTCTGCCTTTTTGCCCGAAAATTAGGGGAATTTCTGCAATTTTGCTCCAAAATACAAAGAATTTCTGCCTTTTTGCCCGAAAATAAAGGGAATGTATACCTTTTTGCCATAAAAAAGCAAATTTCTTCATTTTTGCCCCAAAATAAGGGGATTTTCCACCTTTTTGACTCAAAATAAGTGCAATTTCTGCCTTTTCCCCAAAATAAACGAAATTTCTGCCTTTTTGCCCCAAAATAAGGGGAATTTCAGCCTTATTACCTCAAAATAAGGGGAATTTCTGCATTTTTGCCCCAAAATATGGGGAATTTCTGACTTTTTGCCCCAAAATAAGAAAAATTTCTGCAATTTTGTACCAAAATAAAAAAAATTTCTGCCTTTTTGCCCCCCCAAAAAAATTTCTGCCTTTTTTTTTTCAAATACCTGAAATTTCTGCAATTTTGCCCCAAAATAAGGGAAATTTCTGCAATTTTGCCCCAATGTAAAGGAAATTTCTGCAATTTTGCCCCAAAATAAGGGGAATTTCTGACTGTTTGCTCCCGAAAAAGGAGATTTTCTGTTTTTTTGCCCCAAAATAAGGAGAATTTCTGCCTTTTTGCCCGAAAATTAAGAGAATTTCTGCAATTTTGCTTCAAAATGCAGGGAATTTCTGCCTTTTAGCCCCAAAATAAAGGGAATTTCTGCATTTTACCTCAAATTGAGAATAATTTCTGCCTTTTGCCTCAAAATAAGGGGAATTTTCTGCCTTTTTGTTTCAAAATAAGATAAATTTCTTCAATTTTGTACCATAATAAAAGAAATTTCTGCTCTTTGCCCCAAAATAAAAGGAATTTCTGACTTTTTGCCCTGAAATAAATGAAATTTCTGCAATTTTGCCCGAAAATAAGGGAAATTTGTGCCTCTTTGCCCCAAAATAAGAAGAAGTTTTGCCTTTTGCCCCAAAATATGGGGAATTTCAGCATTTTACCTCAAAATAAGAATTTCTGCCTTTTTGCCCCAAAATAAGGGGAATTTCAGCCTTTTTACCTCAAAATAAGGGAAATTTCTGCATTATTGCCACAAAATATTAGGAATTTCTGCCTTTTTGCCCCAAAATAAGAAAAATTTCTGCCTTTTTTTATCTGAAATAAGTGAAATTTCTGCAATTTTGCCCCAAAATAAGTGAAATTTCTGCAATTTTGCCCCAAAATAAGGGAAATTTCTGGAATTTTGCCCCAAAATAAGTGGAATTTCTGAGTTTTGCCCCAAAATAAGGAGAATTTCTGTCTTTTTGCCCCAACATATAGGGAAATTCTGCCTTTTTGCCCCACAATTAGGGGATTTTCTGCAATTGTGCTCCAAAAAACGGGATATTTCTGCTTTTTTGCCCGAAAATAAGGAGAATATATACCTTTTGCCACAAAAAAGGGAAATTTCTTCATTTTTGCCCCAAAATAAGAGCAATTTCTGCCTTCTTACCTCACAATAAGTGAAATTTCTGCCTTTTTACCCAAAAATAAACAAAATTTCTGTCTTTTTGCCCAAAAAGAAAAGGAATTTTTGAATTTTGCCCTGAAATAAGTGAAATTTCTGCAATTTTGCCCCAAAATAAGGGAAATTTCTGCCTTTTTGCCACAAAATAAAGGGAATTTCTGTATTTTTGCCCCAAAATAAGGGGAATTTCAGCATTTTACCTCATAATAAGGCGAATCTCTGCCTTTTGCCCCAAAATATGGGGAATTTCTTCATTTTTGCCCCAAAATAAAGAAAATTTCTGCAATTTTGTACCAAAATAAAAGAAATTTCTGCCTTTTTGCCCCAAAATAAGAGAAATTTCTGCACTTTTTCCCTGAAATAAGTGAAATTTCTGCAATTTTGCCCCAAAATAAGGGAAATTTCTGCAATTTTGCCCCAAAATAAAGAAAATTTCTGCAATTTTACCCCAAAATAAGGGGAATTTTTGACTTTTTGCCCTGAAATAAGGAGAATTTCTGTCTTTTTGTTCCAAAATAATGTGAATTTCTGCATTTTCCTTCAAAATTAGGGAAATATGTGCAATTTTGCTTCAAAATACGGGGAAATCTGCCTTATTGCACAAAAATAAAGGGAATTTCTCCATTTTTGCACCAATATAAGGGGAATTTCTGAAATTTAGCTTTAAAATACGGGGAATTTCTGCGTTATTGTCCGAAATAAAGTGGAATTTCTGCCTTTTTGCCCTGAAATATTTGAAATTTCTGCAATTTTACCCCAAAATAAGGGGAATTTCTGTTTTTGGCCCCAAAATTAAGAGAATTTCTGCTTTTTGCCCCAAAATAAGGCAAATATCTGACTTTTTGCCCAGAAATAATTGAAATTTCTGCAATTTTGCCCCAAAATAATAGGAATTTCTGCCTTTTTGCCGAAAATAAGGGGAATTTCAGCATTTTACCTTCAAATAAGGGGAATTTCTGCCTTTTTGCCACAAAATAAGGGGAATTTCTGCCCTATTGCCCTTAAATAAGGAAAATTTCTGCTTTTCTGCCCCAATCAATGGGAATTTCTGCCCTTTTGCCAGAAAGTAAAGGGAATTTCTGCCTTTATGCCCCAAAATAACGGGAATTTCAGCCTTTTTACCTCAAAATAAAAGGAATTTCTGCCTTTTTCCCCAAAATATGGGTAATTTTTGCCTTTTTGTTCCAAAATAAGGAAAATTTCTACAATTTTGTATCAAAATAAAAGAAATTTCTGTTTTTGCCCGAAAATAAAAGGAATTTCTGACTTTTTGCCCTGAAATAAATGAAATTCCTGCAATTATGCCCGAAAATAAGGGAAATTTGTGCCTTTTTGCCCCCAAATGAGGGGAATTTCTGCCTTTTTGCCCCAAAATATGGGGAATTTCAGGATTTTACCTCAAAATAAGGGGAATTTCAGCCTTTTTGCACCAAAATATGGGGAATTTCTGCCTTTTTGCCACAAAATAAGAAAAATTTCTGCAAGTCTGTAACAATATAAAAGAAATTTCTAAAATTTTGCCCCAAAATAAAGGAAATTTCTGATTTTTGCCCCAAAATAAAAAGAATTTCTCTATTTTTGCCCCAAAATAAAGGGAAATTCTGCCTTTTAGCCCCAAAATTAGGGGAGTTTCTGGAATTTTGCTCCAAAATACGAGAAATTTCTGCCTTTTTACCCGAAATTAAGTGGATTTTCTGCCTTTTTGCCCCCAAATAAGTGAAATTTCTGCAATTTTATCCCAAAATAAGGGAAATTTCTGCCTTTTTGCCCCAAAATAAGGGGAATTTCTGCGGTTTTGCCCTGAAATATGTAAAATTTCTGCAATTTTACCCCAAAATAAGGTGAATTTCTGCCTTTTTGCCCCAAAATAATGGGAATTTCTGCCTTTTTGCCCCAAAATAAGAAAAATTTTTGCTTTTTTTCTCTGAAATAAGTGAAATTTCTGCAATTTTGCCCTAAAATAAGGGAAATTTCTGCAATTTTTCCCCATAACAAGGGAAATTTCTGCAATTTTGCCCCAAAATAAGGGGAATTTCTGTTTTTGTCCCCAAATAAGGGAAATTTCTGCAATTTTGCCCTAAAATAAGGGGATTTTCTGCATTTTTTGCCAAAAATAAGGGGAATTTCTGACATTTTGCCACAAAATAAGTGAAATTTCTGCAGTTTTACCCCAAAATAAGGAAAATTTCTGCCTTTTTGCCCGAAAATTAGGGGAATTTCTGCAATTTTGCTCCAAAATACAAAGAATTTCTGCCTTTTTGCCCGAAAATAAAGGGAATGTATACCTTTTTGCCATAAAAAAGCAAATTTCTTCATTTTTGCCCCAAAATAAGGGGATTTTCCACCTTTTTGACTCAAAATAAGTGCAATTTCTGCCTTTTCCCCAAAATAAACGAAATTTCTGCCTTTTTGCCCCAAAATAAGGGGAATTTCAGCCTTATTACCTCAAAATAAGGGGAATTTCTGCATTTTTGCCCCAAAATATGGGGAATTTCTGACTTTTTGCCCCAAAATAAGAAAAATTTCTGCAATTTTGTACCAAAATAAAAAAAATTTCTGCCTTTTTGCCCCCCCAAAAAATTTTCTGCCTTTTTTTTTTCAAATACCTGAAATTTCTGCAATTTTGCCCCAAAATAAGGGAAATTTCTGCAATTTTGCCCCAATGTAAAGGAAATTTCTGCAATTTTGCCCCAAAATAAGGGGAATTTCTGACTGTTTGCTCCCGAAAAAGGAGATTTTCTGTCTTTTTGCCCCAAAATAAGGAGAATTTCTGCCTTTTTGCCCGAAAATTAAGAGAATTTCTGCAATTTTGCTTCAAAATGCAGGGAATTTCTGCCTTTTAGCCCCAAAATAAAGGGAATTTCTGCATTTTACCTCAAATTGAGAATAATTTCTGCCTTTTGCCTCAAAATAAGGGGAATTTTCTGCCTTTTTGTTTCAAAATAAGATAAATTTCTTCAATTTTGTACCATAATAAAAGAAATTTCTGCTCTTTGCCCCAAAATAAAAGGAATTTCTGACTTTTTGCCCTGAAATAAATGAAATTTCTGCAATTTTGCCCGAAAATAAGGATAATTTGTGCCTCTTTGCCCCAAAATAAGAAGAAGTTTTGCCTTTTGCCCCAAAATATGGGGAATTTCAGCATTTTACCTCAAAATAAGAATTTCAGCCTTTTTGCCCCAAAATAAGGAAAATTTCTGCAATTTTGCCCCAAAATAAGGGGAATTTCTTCCTTTTTGCCCCAAAATAAAGGATATTTCAGCCTTTTTACCTGAAAATAAGTGAAATTTCTGCAATTTTGCCCCAAATAAGGGAAATTTCTGCAATTTTGCCTCAAAATAAGGTAAATTCCTGCAATTTTGCCCCAAAATAAGTGGAATTTCTGAGTTTTGTCCCAAAATAAGGAGAATTTCTGTCTTTTTGCCGCAACATATAGGGAATTTCTGCCTTTTTGCCCAACAATTAGGGGAATTTCTTCATTTTTGCTTCAAAATAAGGGGAATTTCTGCCTTTTTGCCTCTAAAGAAGTGGAATTTCTGTATTTTCCTTCCAAAACAAAGGGAATTTCTGTGTTTTTTGCCCCAAAATAAGGAAAATTTCTGACTTATTACCCTGAAATAAGTTAAATGGTTGCAATTTTGCCCCAAAATAAGGGAAATTTCTGCCTTTTTGCCCCAAAATAAGGGGAATTTCAGCCTTTTTACCTCAAAATAAGGGGAATTTCTGCATTATTGCCACAAAATATTAGGAATTTCTGCCTTTTTGCCCCAAAATAAGAAAAATTTCTGCCTTTTTTTTATCTGAAATAAGTGAAATTTCTGCAATTTTGCCCCAAAATAAGTGAAATTTCTGCAATTTTGCCCCAAAATAAGGGAAATTTCTGGAATTTTGCCCCAAAATAAGTGGAATTTCTGAGTTTTGCCCCAAAATAAGGAGAATTTCTGTCTTTTTGCCCCAACATATAGGGAAATTCTGCCTTTTTGCCCCACAATTAGGGGATTTTCTGCAATTGTGCTCCAAAAAACGGGATATTTCTGCTTTTTTGCCCGAAAATAAGGAGAATATATACCTTTTGCCACAAAAAAGGGAAATTTCTTCATTTTTGCCCCAAAATAAGAGCAATTTCTGCCTTCTTACCTCACAATAAGTGAAATTTCTGCCTTTTTACCCAAAAATAAACAAAATTTCTGTCTTTTTGCCCAAAAAGAAAAGGAATTTTTGAATTTTGCCCTGAAATAAGTGAAATTTCTGCAATTTTGCCCCAAAATAAGGGAAATTTCTGCCTTTTTGCCACAAAATAAAGGGAATTTCTGTATTTTTGCCCCAAAATAAGGGGAATTTCAGCATTTTACCTCATAATAAGGCGAATCTCTGCCTTTTTGCCCCAAAATATGGGGAATTTCTTCATTTTTGCCCCAAAATAAAGAAAATTTCTGCAATTTTGTACCAAAATAAAAGAAATTTCTGCCTTTTTGCCCCAAAATAAGAGAAATTTCTGCACTTTTTCCCTGAAATAAGTGAAATTTCTGCAATTTTGCCCCAAAATAAGGGAAATTTCTGCAATTTTGCCCCAAAATAAAGAAAATTTCTGCAATTTTACCCCAAAATAAGGGGAATTTCTGACTTTTTGCCCTGAAATAAGGAGAATTTCTGTCTTTTTGTTCCAAAATAATGTGAATTTCTGCATTTTCCTTCAAAATTAGGGAAATATGTGCAATTTTGCTTCAAAATACGGGGAAATCTGCCTTATTGCACAAAAATAAAGGGAATTTCTCCATTTTTGCACCAATATAAGGGGAATTTCTGAAATTTAGCTTTAAAATACGGGGAATTTCTGCGTTATTGTCCGAAATAAAGTGGAATTTCTGCCTTTTTGCCCTGAAATATTTGAAATTTCTGCAATTTTACCCCAAAATAAGGGGAATTTCTGTTTTTGGCCCCAAAATTAAGAGAATTTCTGCTTTTTGCCCCAAAATAAGGCAAATATCTGACTTTTTGCCCAGAAATAATTGAAATTTCTGCAATTTTGCCCCAAAATAATAGGAATTTCTGCCTTTTTGCCGAAAATAAGGGGAATTTCAGCATTTTACCTTCAAATAAGGGGAATTTCTGCCTTTTTGCCACAAAATAAGGGGAATTTCTGCCCTATTGCCCTTAAATAAGGAAAATTTCTGCTTTTCTGCCCCAATCAACGGGAATTTCTGCCCTTTTGCCAGAAAGTAAAGGGAATTTCTGCCTTTATGCCCCAAAATAACGGGAATTTCAGCCTTTTTACCTCAAAATAAAAGGAATTTCTGCCTTTTTCCCCAAAATATGGGTAATTTTTGCCTTTTTGTTCCAAAATAAGGAAAATTTCTACAATTTTGTATCAAAATAAAAGAAATTTCTGTTTTTGCCTGAAAATAAAAGGAATTTCTGAATTTTTGCCCTGAAATAAATGAAATTCCTGCAATTATGCCCGAAAATAAGGGAAATTTGTGCCTTTTTGCCCCCAAATGAGGGGAATTTCTGCCTTTTTGCCCCAAAATATGGGGAATTTCAGGATTTTACCTCAAAATAAGGGGAATTTCAGCCTTTTTGCACCAAAATATGGGGAATTTCTGCCTTTTTGCCATAAAATAAGAAAAATTTCTGCAAGTCTGTAACAATATAAAAGAAATTTCTAAAATTTTGCCCCAAAATAAAGGAAATTTCTGATTTTTGCCCCAAAATAAAAAGAATTTCTCTATTTTTGCCCCAAAATAAAGGGAAATTCTGCCTTTTAGCCCCAAAATTAGGGGAGTTTCTGCAATTTTGCTCCAAAATACGAGAAATTTCTGCCTTTTTACCCGAAATTAAGTAGATTTTCTGCCTTTTGGCCCCCAAATAAGAGAAATTTCTGCAATTTTATCCCAAAATAAGGGAAATTTCTGCCTTTTTGCCCCAAAATAAGAGGAATTTCTGCCGTTTTGCCCTGAAATATGTAAAATTTCTGCAATTTTACCCCAAAATAAGGTGAATTTCTGCCTTTTTGCCCCAAAATAATGGGAATTTCTGCCTTTTTGCCCCAAAATAAGAAAAATTTTTGCTTTTTTTCTCTGAAATAAGTGAAATTTCTGCAATTTTGCCCTAAAATAAGGGAAATTTCTGCAATTTTTCCCCATAATAAGGGAAATTTCTGCAATTTTGCCCCAAAATAAGGGGAATTTCTGTTTTTGTCCCCAAATAAGGGAAATTTCTGCATTTTTGCCCTAAAATAAGGGGATTTTCTGCATTTTTTGCCAAAAATAAGGGGAATTTCTGACATTTTGCCGCAAAATAAGTGAAATTTCTGCAGTTTTACCACAAAATAAGGAAAATTTCTGCCTTTTTGCCCAAAAATTAGGGGAATTTCTGCAATTTTGCTCCAAAATACAAAGAATTTCTGCCTTTTTGCCCGAAAATAAAGGGAATGTATACCTTTTTGCCATAAAAAAGCAAATTTCTTCATTTTTGCCCCAAAATAAGGGGATTTTCCACCTTTTTGACTCAAAATAAGTGCAATTTCTGCCTTTTCCCCAAAATAAACGAAATTTCTGCCTTTTTGCCCCAAAATAAGGGGAATTTCAGCCTTATTACCTCAAAATAAGGGGAATTTCTGCCTTTTTGCCCCAAAATATGGGGAATTTCTGACTTTTTGCCCCAAAATAAGAAAAATTTCTGCAATTTTGTACCAAAATAAAAAAAATTTCTGCCTTTTTGCCCCCCCAAAAAAATTTCTGCCTTTTTTTTCTCAAATACCTGAAATTTCTGCAATTTTGCCCCAAAATAAGGGAAATTTCTGCAATTTTGCCCCAATGTAAAGGAAATTTCTGCAATTTTGCCCCAAAATAAGGGGAATTTCTGACTGTTTGCTCCCGAAAAAGGAGATTTTCTGTCTTTTTGCCCCAAAATAAGGAGAATTTCTGCCTTTTTGCCCGAAAATTAAGAGAATTTCTGCAATTTTGCTTCAAAATACAGGGAATTTCTGCCTTTTAGCCCCAAAATAAAGGGAATTTCTGCATTTTACCTCAAATTGAGAATAATTTCTGCCTTTTGCCTCAAAATAAGGGGAATTTTCTGCCTTTTTGTTTCAAAATAAGATAAATTTCTTCAATTTTGTACCATAATAAAAGAAATTTCTGCTCTTTGCCCCCAAATAAAAGGAATTTCTGACTTTTTGCCCTGAAATAAATGAAATTTCTGCAATTTTGCCCGAAAATAAGGATAATTTGTGCCTCTTTGCCCCAAAATAAGAAGAAGTTTTGCCTTTTGCCCCAAAATATGGGGAATTTCAGCATTTTACCTCAAAATAAGAATTTCAGCCTTTTTGCCCCAAAATAAGGAAAATTTCTGCAATTTTGCCCCAAAATAAGGGGAATTTCTTCCTTTTTGCCCCAAAATAAAGGATATTTCAGCCTTTTTACCTGAAAATAAGTGAAATTTCTGCAATTTTGCCCCAAATAAGGGAAATTTCTGCAATTTTGCCTCAAAATAAGGTAAATTCCTGCAATTTTGCCCCAAAATAAGTGGAATTTCTGAGTTTTGTCCCAAAATAAGGAGAATTTCTGTCTTTTTGCCCCAACATATAGCGAATTTCTGCCTTTTTGCCCAACAATTAGGGGAATTTCTTCATTTTTGCTTCAAAATAAGGGGAATTTCTGCCTTTTTGCCTCTAAAGAAGTGGAATTTCTGTATTTTCCTTTCAAAACAAAGGGAATTTCTGTGTTTTTTGCCCCAAAATAAGGAAAATTTCTGACTTATTACCCTGAAATAAGTGAAATGTTTGCAATTTTGCCCCAAAATAAGGGAAATTTCTGCCTTTTTGCCACCAAATAAGGGGAATTTCAGCCTTTTTACCTCAAAATAAGGGGAATTTCTGCATTTTTGCCACAAAATATTAGGAATTTCTGCCTTTTTGCCCCAAAATAAGAAAAATTTCTGCCATTTTTACCTGAAATAAGTGAAATTTCTGCAATTGTGCCCCAAAATAAGTAAAATTTCTGCAATTTTGCCCCAAAATAAGGGAAATTTCTGGAATTTTGCCCCAAAATAAGTGGAATTTCTGAGTTTTGCCCCCAAATAAGGAGAATTTCTGTCTTTTTGCCCCAACATATAGGGAAATTCTGCCTTTTTGCCCCACAATTATGGGATTTTCTGCAATTGTGCTCCAAAAAACGGGATATTTCTGCTTTTTTGCCCGAAAATAAGGAGAATATATACCTTTTGCCACAAAAAAGGGAAATTTCTTCATTTTTGCCCCAAAATAAGAGCAATTTCTGCCTTCTTACCTCACAATAAGTGAAATTTCTGCCTTTTTACCCAAAAATAAACAAAATTTCTGTCTTTTTGCCCAAAAATAAAAGGAATTTTTGAATTTTGACCTGAAATAAGTGAAATTTCTGCAATTTTGCCCCAAAATAAGGGAAATTTCTGCCTTTTTGCCACAAAATAAAGGGAATTTCTGTATTTTTGCCCCAAAACAAGGGGAATTTCAGCATTTTACCTCATAATAAGGCGAATCTCTGCCTTTTTGCCCCAAAATATGGGGAATTTCTTCATTTTTGCCCCAAAATAAAGAAAATTTCTGCAACTTTGTACCAAAATAAAAGAAATTTCTGCCTTTTTGCCCCAAAATAAGAGAAATTTCTGCACTTTTTCCCTGAAATAAGTGAAATTTCTGCAATTTTGCCCCAAAATAAGGGAAATTTCTGCAATTTTGCCCCAAAATAAGGGAAATTTCTGGAATTTTGCCCCAAAATAAGTGGAATTTCTGAGTTTTGCCCCAAAATAAGGAGAATTTCTGTCTTTTTGCCCCAACATATAGGGAAATTCTGCCTTTTTGCCCCACAATTAGGGGATTTTCTGCAATTGTGCTCCAAAAAACGGGATATTTCTGCTTTTTTGCCCGAAAATATGGAGAATATATACCTTTTGCCACAAAAAAGGGAAATTTCTTCATTTTTGCCCCAAAATAAGAGCAATTTCTGCCTTCTTACCTCACAATAAGTGAAATTTCTGCCTTTTTACCCAAAAATAAACAAAATTTCTGTCTTTTTGCCCAAAAAGAAAAGGAATTTTTGAATTTTGCCCTGAAATAAGTGAAATTTCTGCAATTTTGCCCCAAAATAAGGGAAATTTCTGCCTTTTTGCCACAAAATAAAGGGAATTTCTGTATTTTTGCCCCAAAATAAGGGGAATTTCAGCATTTTACCTCATAATAAGGCGAATCTCTGCCTTTTTGCCCCAAAATATGGGGAATTTCTTCATTTTTGCCCCAAAATAAAGAAAATTTCTGCAATTTTGTACCAAAATAAAAGAAATTTCTGCCTTTTTGCCCCAAAATAAGAGAAATTTCTGCACTTTTTCCCTGAAATAAGTGAAATTTCTGCAATTTTGCCCCAAAATAAGGGAAATTTCTGCAATTTTGCCCCAAAATAAAGAAAATTTCTGCAATTTTACCCCAAAATAAGGGGAATTTCTGACTTTTTGCCCTGAAATAAGGAGAATTTCTGTCTTTTTGTTCCAAAATAATGTGAATTTCTGCATTTTCCTTCAAAATTAGGGAAATATGTGCAATTTTGCTTCAAAATACGGGGAAATCTGCCTTATTGCCCAAAAATAAAGGGAATTTCTCCATTTTTGCACCAATATAAGGGGAATTTCTGAAATTTAGCTTTAAAATACGGGGAATTTCTGCGTTATTGTCCGAAATAAAGTGGAATTTCTGCCTTTTTGCCCTGAAATATTTGAAATTTCTGCAATTTTACCCCAAAATAAGGGGAATTTCTGTTTTTGGCCCCAAAATTAAGAGAATTTCTGCTTTTTGCCCCAAAATAAGGCAAATATCTGACTTTTTGCCCAGAAATAATTGAAATTTCTGCAATTTTGCCCCAAAATAATAGGAATTTCTGCCTTTTTGCCGAAAATAAGGGGAATTTCAGCATTTTACCTTCAAATAAGGGGAATTTCTGCCTTTTTGCCACAAAATAAGGGGAATTTCTGCCCTATTGCCCTTAAATAAGGAAAATTTCTGCTTTTCTGCCCCAATTAACGGGAATTTCTGCCCTTTTGCCAGAAAGTAAAGGGAATTTCTGCCTTTATGCCCCAAAATAACGGGAATTTCAGCCTTTTTACCTCAAAATAAAAGGAATTTCTGCCTTTTTCCCCAAAATATGGGTAATTTTTGCCTTTTTGTTCCAAAATAAGGAAAATTTCTACAATTTTCTATCAAAATAAAAGAAATTTCTGTTTTTGCCTGAAAATAAAAGGAATTTCTGACTTTTTGCCCTGAAATAAATGAAATTCTTGCAATTATGCCCGAAAATAAGGGAAATTTGTGCCTTTTTGCCCCCAAATGAGGGGAATTTCTGCCTTTTTGCCCCAAAATATGGGGAATTTCAGGATTTTACCTCAAAATAAGGGGAATTTCAGCCTTTTTGCACCAAAATATGGGGAATTTCTGCCTTTTTGCCACAAAATAAGAAAAATTTCTGCAAGTCTGTAACAATATAAAAGAAATTTCTAAAATTTTGCCCCAAAATAAAGGAAATTTCTGATTTTTGCCCCAAAATAAAAAGAATTTCTCTATTTTTGCCCCAAAATAAAGGGAAATTCTGCCTTTTAGCCCCAAAATTAGGGGAGTTTCTGCAATTTTGCTCCAAAATACGAGAAATTTCTGCCTTTTTACCCGAAATTAAGTGGATTTTCTGCCTTTTTGCCCCCAAATAAGGGAAATTTCTGCAATTTTATCCCAAAATAAGGGAAATTTCTGCCTTTTTGCCCCAAAATAAGGGGAATTTCTGCCGTTTTGCCCTGAAATATGTAAAATTTCTGCAATTTTACCCCAAAATAAGGTGAATTTCTGCCTTTTTGCCCCAAAATAATGGGAATTTCTGCCTTTTTGCCCCAAAATAAGAAAAATTTTTGCTTTTTTTCTCTGAAATAAGTGAAATTTCTGCAATTTTGCCCTAAAATAAGGGAAATTTCTGCAATTTTTCCCCATAATAAGGGAAATTTCTGCAATTTTGCCCCAAAATAAGGGGAATTTCTGTTTTTGTCCCCAAATAAGGGAAATTTCTGCATTTTTGCCCTAAAATAAGGGGATTTTCTGCATTTTTTGCCAAAAATAAGGGGAATTTCTGACATTTTGCCGCAAAATAAGTGAAATTTCTGCAGTTTTACCCCAAAATAAGGAAAATTTCTGCCTTTTTGCCCAAAAATTAGGGGAATTTCTGCAATTTTGCTCCAAAATACAAAGAATTTCTTCCTTTTTGCCCGAAAATAAAGGGAATGTATACCTTTTTGCCATAAAAAAGCAAATTTCTTCATTTTTCCCCAAAATAAGGGGATTTTCCACCTTTTTGACTCAAAATAAGTGCAATTTCTGCCTTTTCCCCAAAATAAACGAAATTTCTGCCTTTTTGCCCCAAAATAAGGGGAATTTCAGCCTTATTACCTCAAAATAAGGGGAATTTCTGCCTTTTTGCCCCAAAATATGGGGAATTTCTGACTTTTTGCCCCAAAATAAGAAAAATTTCTGCAATTTTGTACCAAAATAAAAAAAATTTCTGCCTTTTTGCCCCCCCAAAAAATTTCTGCCTTTTTTTTCTCAAATACCTGAAATTTCTGCAATTTTGCCCCAAAATAAGGGAAATTTCTGCAATTTTGCCCCAATGTAAAGGAAATTTCTGCAATTTTGCCCCAAAATAAGGGGAATTTCTGACTGTTTGCTCTCGAAAAAGGAGATTTTCTGTCTTTTTGCCCCAAAATAAGGAGAATTTCTGCCTTTTTGCCCGAAAATTAAGAGAATTTCTGCAATTTTGCTTCAAAATACAGGGAATTTCTGCCTTTTAGCCCCAAAATAAAGGGAATTTCTGCATTTTACCTCAAATTGAGAATAATTTCTGCCTTTTGCCTCAAAATAAGGGGAATTTTCTGCCTTTTTGTTTCAAAATAAGATAAATTTCTTCAATTTTGTACCATAATAAAAGAAATTTCTGCTCTTTGCCCCAAAATAAAAGGAATTTCTGACTTTTTGCCCTGAAATAAATGAAATTTCTGCAATTTTGCCCGAAAATAAGAGAAATTTGTGCCTCTTTGCCCCAAAATAAGAAGAAGTTTTGCCTTTTGCCCCAAAATATGGGGAATTTCAGCATTTTACCTCAAAATAAGAATTTCAGCCTTTTTGCCCCAAAATAAGGAAAATTTCTGCAATTTTGCCCCAAAATAAGGGGAATTTCTTCCTTTTTGCCCCAAAATAAAGGATATTTCAGCCTTTTTACCTGAAAATAAGTGAAATTTCTGCAATTTTGCCCCAAATAAGGGAAATTTCTGCAATTTTGCCTCAAAATAAGGTAAATTCCTGCAATTTTGCCCCAAAATAAGTGGAATTTCTGAGTTTTGTCCCAAAATAAGGAGAATTTCTGTCTTTTTGCCCCAACATATAGCGAATTTCTGCCTTTTTGCCCAACAATTAGGGGAATTTCTTCATTTTTGCTTCAAAATAAGGGGAATTTCTGCCTTTTTGCCTCTAAAGAAGTGGAATTTCTGTATTTTCCTTTCAAAACAAAGGGAATTTCTGTGTTTTTTGCCCCAAAATAAGGAAAATTTCTGACTTATTACCCTGAAATAAGTGAAATGTTTGCAATTTTGCCCCAAAATAAGGGAAATTTCTGCCTTTTTGCCCCCAAATAAGGGGAATTTCAGCCTTTTTACCTCAAAATAAGGGGAATTTCTGCATTTTTGCCACAAAATATTAGGAATTTCTGCCTTTTTGCCCCAAAATAAGAAAAATTTCTGCCATTTTTACCTGAAATAAGTGAAATTTCTGCAATTGTGCCCCAAAATAAGTAAAATTTCTGCAATTTTGCCCCAAAATAAGGGAAATTTCTGGAATTTTGCCCCAAAATAAGTGGAATTTCTGAGTTTTGCCCCAAAATAAGGAGAATTTCTGTCTTTTTGCCCCAACATATAGGGAAATTCTGCCTTTTTGCCCCACAATTAGGGGATTTTCTGCAATTGTGCTCCAAAAAACGGGATATTTCTGCTTTTTTGCCCGAAAATAAGGAGAATATATACCTTTTGCCACAAAAAAGGGAAATTTCTTCATTTTTGCCCCAAAATAAGAGCAATTTCTGCCTTCTTACCTCACAATAAGTGAAATTTCTGCCTTTTTACCCAAAAATAAACAAAATTTCTGTCTTTTTGCCCAAAAAGAAAAGGAATTTTTGAATTTTGCCCTGAAATAAGTGAAATTTCTGCAATTTTGCCCCAAAATAAGGGAAATTTCTGCCTTTTTGCCACAAAATAAAGGGAATTTCTGTATTTTTGCCCCAAAATAAGGGGAATTTCAGCATTTTACCTCATAATAAGGCGAATCTCTGCCTTTTTGCCCCAAAATATGGGGAATTTCTTCATTTTTGCCCCAAAATAAAGAAAATTTCTGCAATTTTGTACCAAAATAAAAGAAATTTCTGCCTTTTTGCCCCAAAATAAGAGAAATTTCTGCACTTTTTCCCTGAAATAAGTGAAATTTCTGCAATTTTGCCCCAAAATAAGGGAAATTTCTGCAATTTTGCCCCAAAATAAAGAAAATTTCTGCAATTTTACCCCAAAATAAGGGGAATTTCTGACTTTTTGCCCAGAAATAAGGAGAATTTCTGTCTTTTTGTTCCAAAATAATGTGAATTTCTGCATTTTCCTTCAAAATCAGGGAAATATGTGCAATTTTGCTTCAAAATACGGGGAAATCTGCCTTATTGCACAAAAATAAAGGGAATTTCTCCATTTTTGCACCAATATAAGGGGAATTTCTGAAATTTAGCTTTAAAATACGGGGAATTTCTGCGTTATTGTCCGAAATAAAGTGGAATTTCTGCCTTTTTGCCCTGAAATATTTGAAATTTCTGCAATTTTACCCCAAAATAAGGGGAATTTCTGTTTTTGGCCCCCAAATTAACGGAATTTCTGCTTTTTGCCCCAAAATAAGGCAAATATCTGACTTTTTGCCCAGAAATAATTGAAATTTCTGCAATTTTGCCCCAAAATAATAGGAATTTCTGCCTTTTTGCCGAAAATAAGGGGAATTTCAGCATTTTACCTTCAAATAAGGGGAATTTCTGCCTTTTTGCCACAAAATAAGGGGAATTTCTGCCCTATTGCCCTTAAATAAGGAAAATTTCTGCTTTTCTGCTCCAATTAACGGGAATTTCTGCCCTTTTGCCAGAAAGTAAAGGGAATTTCTGCCTTTATGCCCCAAAATAACGGGAATTTCAGCCTTTTTACCTCAAAATAAAAGGAATTTCTGCCTTTTTCCCCAAAATATGGGTAATTTTTGCCTTTTTGTTCCAAAATAAGGAAAATTTCTACAATTTTGTATCAAAATAAAAGAAATTTCTTTTTTTGCCTGAAAATAAAAGGAATTTCTGACTTTTTGCCCTGAAATAAATGAAATTCCTGCAATTATGCCCGAAAATAAGGGAAATTTGTGCCTTTTTGCCCCCAAATGAGGGGAATTTCTGCCTTTTTGCCCCAAAATATGGGGAATTTCAGGATTTTACCTCAAAATAAGGGGAATTTCAGCCTTTTTGCACCAAAATATGGGGAATTTCTGCCTTTTTGCCACAAAATAAGAAAAATTTCTGCAAGTCTGTAACAATATAAAAGAAATTTCTAAAATTTTGCCCCAAAATAAAGGAAATTTCTGATTTTTGCCCCAAAATAAAAAGAATTTCTCTATTTTTGCCCCAAAATAAAGGGAAATTCTGCCTTTTAGCCCCAAAATTAGGGGAGTTTCTGCAATTTTGCTCCAAAATACGAGAAATTTCTGCCTTTTTACCCGAAATTAAGTGGATTTTCTGCCTTTTTGCCCCCAAATAAGGGAAATTTCTGCAATTTTATCCCAAAATAAGGGAAATTTCTGCCTTTTTGCCCCAAAATAAGGGGAATTTCTGCCATTTTGCCCTGAAATATGTAAAATTTCTGCAATTTTACCCCAAAATAAGGTGAATTTCTGCCTTTTTGCCCCAAAATAATGGGAATTTCTGCCTTTTTGCCCCAAAATAAGAAAAATTTTTGCTTTTTTTCTCTGAAATAAGTGAAATTTCTGCAATTTTGCCCTAAAATAAGGGAAATTTCTGCAATTTTTCCCCATAATAAGGGAAATTTCTGCAATTTTGCCCCAAAATAAGGGGAATTTCTGTTTTTGTCCCCAAATAAGGGAAATTTCTGCATTTTTGCCCTAAAATAAGGGGATTTTCTGCATTTTTTGCCAAAAATAAGGGGAATTTCTGACATTTTGCCGCAAAATAAGTGAAATTTCTGCAGTTTTACCCCAAAATAAGGAAAATTTCTGCCTTTTTGCCCAAAAATTAGGGGAATTTCTGCAATTTTGCTCCAAAATACAAAGAATTTCTTCCTTTTTGCCCGAAAATAAAGGGAATGTATACCTTTTTGCCATAAAAAAGCAAATTTCTTCATTTTTCCCCAAAATAAGGGGATTTTCCACCTTTTTGACTCAAAATAAGTGCAATTTCTGCCTTTTCCCCAAAATAAACGAAATTTCTGCCTTTTTGCCCCAAAATAAGGGGAATTTCAGCCTTATTACCTCAAAATAAGGGGAATTTCTGCCTTTTTGCCCCAAAATATGGGGAATTTCTGACTTTTTGCCCCAAAATAAGAAAAATTTCTGCAATTTTGTACCAAAATAAAAAAAATTTCTGCCTTTTTGCCCCCCCAAAAAATTTCTGCCTTTTTTTTCTCAAATACCTGAAATTTCTGCAATTTTGCCCCAAAATAAGGGAAATTTCTGCAATTTTGCCCCAATGTAAAGGAAATTTCTGCAATTTTGCCCCAAAATAAGGGGAATTTCTGACTGTTTGCTCTCGAAAAAGGAGATTTTCTGTCTTTTTGCCCCAAAATAAGGAGAATTTCTGCCTTTTTGCCCGAAAATTAAGAGAATTTCTGCAATTTTGCTTCAAAATACAGGGAATTTCTGCCTTTTAGCCCCAAAATAAAGGGAATTTCTGCATTTTACCTCAAATTGAGAATAATTTCTGCCTTTTGCCTCAAAATAAGGGGAATTTTCTGCCTTTTTGTTTCAAAATAAGATAAATTTCTTCAATTTTGTACCATAATAAAAGAAATTTCTGCTCTTTGCCCCAAAATAAAAGGAATTTCTGACTTTTTGCCCTGAAATAAATGAAATTTCTGCAATTTTGCCCGAAAATAAGAGAAATTTGTGCCTCTTTGCCCCAAAATAAGAAGAAGTTTTGCCTTTTGCCCCAAAATATGGGGAATTTCAGCATTTTACCTCAAAATAAGAATTTCAGCCTTTTTGCCCCAAAATAAGGAAAATTTCTGCAATTTTGCCCCAAAATAAGGGGAATTTCTTCCTTTTTGCCCCAAAATAAAGGATATTTCAGCCTTTTTACCTGAAAATAAGTGAAATTTCTGCAATTTTGCCCCAAATAAGGGAAATTTCTGCAATTTTGCCTCAAAATAAGGTAAATTCCTGCAATTTTGCCCCAAAATAAGTGGAATTTCTGAGTTTTGTCCCAAAATAAGGAGAATTTCTGTCTTTTTGCCCCAACATATAGCGAATTTCTGCCTTTTTGCCCAACAATTAGGGGAATTTCTTCATTTTTGCTTCAAAATAAGGGGAATTTCTGCCTTTTTGCCTCTAAAGAAGTGGAATTTCTGTATTTTCCTTTCAAAACAAAGGGAATTTCTGTGTTTTTTGCCCCAAAATAAGGAAAATTTCTGACTTATTACCCTGAAATAAGTGAAATGTTTGCAATTTTGCCCCAAAATAAGGGAAATTTCTGCCTTTTTGCCCCCAAATAAGGGGAATTTCAGCCTTTTTACCTCAAAATAAGGGGAATTTCTGCATTTTTGCCACAAAATATTAGGAATTTCTGCCTTTTTGCCCCAAAATAAGAAAAATTTCTGCCATTTTTACCTGAAATAAGTGAAATTTCTGCAATTGTGCCCCAAAATAAGTAAAATTTCTGCAATTTTGCCCCAAAATAAGGGAAATTTCTGGAATTTTGCCCCAAAATAAGTGGAATTTCTGAGTTTTGCCCCAAAATAAGGAGAATTTCTGTCTTTTTGCCCCAACATATAGGGAAATTCTGCCTTTTTGCCCCACAATTAGGGGATTTTCTGCAATTGTGCTCCAAAAAACGGGATATTTCTGCTTTTTTGCCCGAAAATAAGGAGAATATATACCTTTTGCCACAAAAAAGGGAAATTTCTTCATTTTTGCCCCAAAATAAGAGCAATTTCTGCCTTCTTACCTCACAATAAGTGAAATTTCTGCCTTTTTACCCAAAAATAAACAAAATTTCTGTCTTTTTGCCCAAAAAGAAAAGGAATTTTTGAATTTTGCCCTGAAATAAGTGAAATTTCTGCAATTTTGCCCCAAAATAAGGGAAATTTCTGCCTTTTTGCCACAAAATAAAGGGAATTTCTGTATTTTTGCCCCAAAATAAGGGGAATTTCAGCATTTTACCTCATAATAAGGCGAATCTCTGCCTTTTTGCCCCAAAATATGGGGAATTTCTTCATTTTTGCCCCAAAATAAAGAAAATTTCTGCAATTTTGTACCAAAATAAAAGAAATTTCTGCCTTTTTGCCCCAAAATAAGAGAAATTTCTGCACTTTTTCCCTGAAATAAGTGAAATTTCTGCAATTTTGCCCCAAAATAAGGGAAATTTCTGCAATTTTGCCCCAAAATAAAGAAAATTTCTGCAATTTTACCCCAAAATAAGGGGAATTTCTGACTTTTTGCCCAGAAATAAGGAGAATTTCTGTCTTTTTGTTCCAAAATAATGTGAATTTCTGCATTTTCCTTCAAAATCAGGGAAATATGTGCAATTTTGCTTCAAAATACGGGGAAATCTGCCTTATTGCACAAAAATAAAGGGAATTTCTCCATTTTTGCACCAATATAAGGGGAATTTCTGAAATTTAGCTTTAAAATACGGGGAATTTCTGCGTTATTGTCCGAAATAAAGTGGAATTTCTGCCTTTTTGCCCTGAAATATTTGAAATTTCTGCAATTTTACCCCAAAATAAGGGGAATTTCTGTTTTTGGCCCCCAAATTAACGGAATTTCTGCTTTTTGCCCCAAAATAAGGCAAATATCTGACTTTTTGCCCAGAAATAATTGAAATTTCTGCAATTTTGCCCCAAAATAATAGGAATTTCTGCCTTTTTGCCGAAAATAAGGGGAATTTCAGCATTTTACCTTCAAATAAGGGGAATTTCTGCCTTTTTGCCACAAAATAAGGGGAATTTCTGCCCTATTGCCCTTAAATAAGGAAAATTTCTGCTTTTCTGCTCCAATTAACAGGAATTTCTGCCCTTTTGCCAGAAAGTAAAGGGAATTTCTGCCTTTATGCCCCAAAATAACGGGAATTTCAGCCTTTTTACCTCAAAATAAAAGGAATTTCTGCCTTTTTCCCCAAAATATGGGTAATTTTTGCCTTTTTGTTCCAAAATAAGGAAAATTTCTACAATTTTGTATCAAAATAAAAGAAATTTCTTTTTTTGCCTGAAAATAAAAGGAATTTCTGACTTTTTGCCCTGAAATAAATGAAATTCCTGCAATTATGCCCGAAAATAAGGGAAATTTGTGCCTTTTTGCCCCCAAATGAGGGGAATTTCTGCCTTTTTGCCCCAAAATATGGGGAATTTCAGGATTTTACCTCAAAATAAGGGGAATTTCAGCCTTTTTGCACCAAAATATGGGGAATTTCTGCCTTTTTGCCACAAAATAAGAAAAATTTCTGCAAGTCTGTAACAATATAAAAGAAATTTCTAAAATTTTGCCCCAAAATAAAGGAAATTTCTGATTTTTGCCCCAAAATAAAAAGAATTTCTCTATTTTTGCCCCAAAATAAAGGGAAATTCTGCCTTTTAGCCCCAAAATTAGGAGAGTTTCTGCAATTTTGCTCCAAAATACGAGAAATTTCTGCCTTTTTACCCGAAATTAAGTGGATTTTCTGCCTTTTTGCCCCCAAATAAGGGAAATTTCTGCAATTTTATCCCAAAATAAGGGAAATTTCTGCCTTTTTGCCCCAAAATAAGGGGAATTTCTGCCGTTTTGCCCTGAAATATGTAAAATTTCTGCAATTTTACCCCAAAATAAGGTGAATTTCTGCCTTTTTGCCCCAAAATAATGGGAATTTCTGCCTTTTTGCCCCAAAATAAGAAAAATTTTTGCTTTTTTTCTCTGAAATAAGTGAAATTTCTGCAATTTTGCCCTAAAATAAGGGAAATTTCTGCAATTTTTCCCCATAATAAGGGAAATTTCTGCAATTTTGCCCCAAAATAAGGGGAATTTCTGTTTTTGTCCCCAAATAAGGGAAATTTCTGCATTTTTGCCCTAAAATAAGGGGATTTTCTGCATTTTTTGCCAAAAATAAGGGGAAATTCTGACATTTTGCCACAAAATAAGTGAAATTTCTGCAGTTTTACCCCAAAATAAGGAAAATTTCTGCCTTTTTGCCCAAAAATTAGGGGAATTTCTGCAATTTTGCTCCAAAATACAAAGAATTTCTTCCTTTTTGCCCGAAAATAAAGGGAATGTATACCTTTTTGCCATAAAAAAGCAAATTTCTTCATTTTTGCCCCAAAATAAGGGGATTTTCCACCTTTTTGACTCAAAATAAGTGCAATTTCTGCCTTTTCCCCAAAATAAACGAAATTTCTGCCTTTTTGCCCCAAAATAAGGGGAATTTCAGCCTTATTACCTCAAAATAAGGGGAATTTCTGCCTTTTTGCCACAAAATATGGGGAATTTCTGACTTTTTGCCCCAAAATAAGAAAAATTTCTGCAATTTTGTACCAAAATAAAAAAAATTTCTGCCTTTTTGCCCCCCCAAAAAAATTTCTGCCTTTTTTTTCTCAAATACCTGAAATTTCTGCAATTTTGCCCCAAAATAAGGGAAATTTCTGCAATTTTGCCCCAATGTAAAGGAAATTTCTGCAATTTTGCCCCAAAATAAGGGGAATTTCTGACTGTTTGCTCCCGAAAAAGGAGATTTTCTGTCTTTTTGCCCCAAAATAAGGAGAATTTCTGCCTTTTTGCCCGAAAATTATGAGAATTTCTGCAATTTTGCTCCAAAATACAAAGAATTTCTGCCTTTTTGCCCGAAAATAAAGGGAATGTATACCTTTTTGCCATAAAAAAGCAAATTTCTTCATTTTTGCCCCAAAATAAGGGGAATTTCCACCTTTTTGACTCAAAATAAGTGCAATTTCTGCCTTTTCCCCAAAATAAACGAAATTTCTGTCTTTTTGCTCCAAAATAAGGGGAATTTCAGCCTTTTTACCTCAAAAAAAGGGGAATTTCTGCCTTTTTGCCCCAAAATATGGGGAATTTCTGACTTTTTGCCCCAAAATAAGAAAAATTTCTGCAATTTTGTACCAAAATAAAAAAAATTTCTGCCTTTTTGCCCCCCCAAAAAAATTTCTGCCTTTTTTCCCTGAAATACGTGAAATTTCTGCAATTTTGCCCCAAAATAAGGGAAATTTCTACAATTTTGCCCCAATGTAAAGGAAATTTCTGCAATTTTGCCCCAAAATAAGGGGAATTTCTGACTGTTTGCTCCCGAAAAAGGAGATTTTCTGTCTTTTTGCCCCATAATAAGGAGAATTTCTGCCTTTTTGCCCGAAAATTATGAGAATTTCTGCAATTTTGCTTCAAAATACAGGGAATTTCTGTTTTTTAGCCCCAAAATAAAGGGAATTTCTGCATTTTACCTCAAATTGAGAATAATTTCTGCCTTTTGCCTCAAAATAAGGGGAATTTTCTGCCTTTTTGTTTCAAAATAAGATAAATTTCTTCAATTTTGTACCATAATAAAAGAAATTTCTGCTCTTTGCCCCAAAATAAAAGGAATTTCTGACTTTTTGCCCTGAAATAAATGAAATTTCTGCAATTTTGCCCGAAAATAAGAGAAATTTGTGCCTCTTTGCCCCAAAATAAGAAGAAGTTTTGCCTTTTGCCCCAAAATATGGGGAATTTCAGCATTTTACCTCAAAATAAGAATTTCAGCCTTTTTGCCCCAAAATAAGGAAAATTTCTGCAATTTTGCCCCAAAATAAGGGGAATTTCTTCCTTTTTGCCCCAAAATAAAGGATATTTCAGCCTTTTTACCTGAAAATAAGTGAAATTTCTGCAATTTTGCCCCAAATAAGGAAAATTTCTGCAATTTTGCCTCAAAATAAGGTAAATTCCTGCAATTTTGCCCCAAAATAAGTGGAATTTCTTAGTTTTGTCCCAAAATAAGGAGAATTTCTGTCTTTTTGCCCCAACATATAGGGAATTGCTGCCTTTTTGCCCAACAATTAGGGGAATTTCTTCATTTTTGCTTCACAATAAGGGGAATTTCTGCCTTTTTGCCTCTAAAGAAGTGGAATTTCTGTATTTTCCTTCCAAAACAAAGGGAATTTCTGTGTTTTTTGCCCCAAAATAAGGAAAATTTCTGACTTAATAGCCTGAAATAAGTGAAATGTTTGCAATTTTGCCCCAAAATAAGGGAAATTTCTGCCTTTTTGCCCCCAAATAAGGGGAATTTCAGCCTTTTTACCTCAAAATAAGGGGAATTTCTGCATTTTTGCCACAAAATATTAGGAATTTCTGCCTTTTTGCCCCAAAATAAGAAAAATTTCTGCCATTTTTACCTGAAATAAGTGAAATTTCTGCAATTTTGCCCCAAAATAAGTAAAATTTCTGCAATTTTGCCCCAAAATAATGGAAATTTCTGGAATTTTGCCCCAAAATAAGTGGAATTTCTGAGTTTTACCCCAAAATAAGGAGAATTTCTGTCTTTTTGCCCCAACATATAGGGAAATTCTGCCTTTTTGCCCCACAATTAGGGGATTTTCTTCAATTCTGCTCCAAAATAGGGGGAATTTCTGCTTTTTTGCCCGAAAATAAGGGGAATGTATACCTTTTGCCCCAAAAAAGAGAAATTTCTTCATTTTTGCCCCAAAATAAGAGGAATTTCTGCCTTCTTCCCTCAAAATAAGTGAAATTTCTGCCTTTTTACACAAAAATAAACGGAATTTCTGACTTTTAGCCCCAAAATAAAAGGAATTTTTGAATTTTGCCCTGAAATAAGTGAAATTTCTGCAATTTTGCCCCAAAATAAGTGAAATTTCTGCAATTTTGCCCAAAATAAGGGAAATTTCTGGAATTTTGCCCCAAAATAAGTGGAATTTCTGAGTTTTGCCCCAAAATAAGGAGAATTTCTGTCTTTTTGCCCCAACATATAGGGAATTTCTGCCTTTTTGCCCCACAATTAGGGGATTTTCTGCAATTGTGCTCCAAAAAACGGGATATTTCTGCTTTTTTGCCCGAAAATAAGGAGAATATATACCTTTTGCCATAAAAAAGGGAAATTTCTTCATTTTTGCCCCAAAATAAGAGGAATTTCTGCCTTCTTACCTCACAATAAGTGAAATTTCTGCCTTTTTACCCAAAAATAAACAAAATTTCTGTCTTTTTGCCCAAAAATAAAAGGAATTTTTGAATTTTGCCCTGAAATAAGTGAAATTTCTGCAATTTTGCCCCAAAATAAGGGAAATTTCTGCCTTTTTGCCACAAAATAAAGGGAATTTCTGTATTTTTGCCCCAAAATAAGGGGAATTTCAGCATTTTACCTCATAATAAGGCGAATCTCTGCCTTTTTGCCCCAAAATATGGGGAATTTCTTCATTTTTGCCCCAAAATAAAGAAAATTTCTGCAATTTTGTACCAAAATAAAAGAAATTTCTGCCTTTTTGCCCCAAAATAAGAGAAATTTCTGCACTTTTTCCCTGAAATAAGTGAAATTTCTGCAATTTTGCCCCAAAATAAGGGAAATTTCTGCAATTTTGCCCCAAAATAAAGAAAATTTCTGCAATTTTACCCCAAAATAAGGGGAATTTCTGACTTTTTGCCCTGAAATAAGGAGAATTTCTGTCTTTTTGTTCCAAAATAATGTGAATTTCTGCATTTTCCTTCAAAATTAGGGAAATATGTGCAATTTTGCTTCAAAATACGGGGAAATCTGCCTTATTGCACAAAAATAAAGGGAATTTCTCCATTTTTGCACCAATATAAGGGGAATTTCTGAAATTTAGCTTTAAAATACGGGGAATTTCTGCGTTATTGTCTGAAATAAAGTGGAATTTCTGCCTTTTTGCCCTGAAATATTTGAAATTTCTGCAATTTTAACCCAAAATAAGGGGAATTTCTGTTTTTGGCCCCAAAATTAAGGGAATTTCTGCTTCTTGCCCCAAAATAAGGCAAATATCTGACTTTTTGCCCAGACAATTGAAATTTCTGCAATTTTGCCCCAAAATAATAGGAATTTCTGCCTCTTTGCCGAAAATAAGGGGAATTTCAGCATTTTACCTTCAAATAAGGGGAATTTCTGCAATTTTGCCCCAAAATAATAGGAATTTCTGCCTTTTTGCCGAAAATAAGGGGAATTTCAGGATTTTACCTTCAAATAAGGGGAATTTCTGCCTTTTTGCCACAAAATAAGGGGAATTTCTGCCCTATTGCCCTTAAATAAGGAAAATTTCGCTTTTCTGCCCCAATTAACGGGAATTTCTGCCTTTTTGCCACAAAGTAAAGGGAATTTCTGCCTTTTTGCCCCAAAATAACGGAAATTTCAGCCTTTTTACCTCAAAATAAGGGGAATTTCTGCCTTTTTCCCCAAAATATGGGTAATTTTTGCCTTTTTGTTCCAAAATAAGGAAAATTTCTACAATTTTGTATCAAAATAAAAGAAATTTCTGTTTTTGCCCCAAAATAAAAGGAATTTCTGACTTTTTGCCCTGAAATAAATGAAATTCCTGCAATTATGCCCGAAAATAAGGGAAATTTGTGCCTTTTTGCCCCCAAATGAGGGGAATTTCTGCCTTTTTGCCCCAAAATATGGGGAATTTCAGGATTTTACCTCAAAATAAGGGGAATTTCAGCCTTTTTGCACCAAAATATGGGGAATTTCTGCCTTTTTGCCACAAAATAAGAAAAATTTCTGCAAGTCTGTAACAATATAAAAGAAATTTCTAAAATTTTGCCCCAAAATAAAGGAAATTTCTGATTTTTGCCCCAAAATAAAAAGATTTTCTCTATTTTTGCCCCAAAATAAAGGGAAATTCTGCCTTTTAGCCCCAAAATTAGGGGAGTTTCTGCAATTTTGCTCCAAAATACGAGAAATTTCTGCCTTTTTACTCGAAATTAAGTGGATTTTCTGCCTTTTTGCCCCCAAATAAGGGAAATTTCTGCAATTTTATCCCAAAATAAGGGAAATTTCTGCCTTTCTGCCCCAAAATAAAAGGAATTTCTGCCGTTTTGCCCTGAAATATGTGAAATTTCTGCAATTTTACCCCAAAAATAAGGTGAATTTCTGCCTTTTTGCCCCAAAATAATGGGAATTTCTGCCTTTTTGCCCCAAAATAAGAAAAATTTTTGCTTTTTTTCTCTGAAATAAGTGAAATTTCTGCAATTTTGCCCTAAAATAAGGGAAATTTCTGCAATTTTTCCCCATAATAAAAGAAATTTCTGCAATTTTGCCCCAAAATAAGGGGAATTTCTGTTTTTGTCCCCAAATAAGGGAAATTTCTGCAATTTTGCCCTAAAATAAGGGGATTTTCTGCATTTTTTGCCAAAACTAAGGGGAATTTCCGACATTTTGCCGCAAAATAAGTGAAATTTCTGCAGTTTTACCCCAAAATAAGGAAAATTTCTGCCTTTTTGCCCAAAAATTAGGGGAATTTCTGCAATTTTGCTCCAAAATACAAAGAATTTCTGCCTTTTTGCCCGAAAATAAAGGGAATGTATACCTTTTTGCCATAAAAAAGCAAATTTCTTCATTTTTGCCCCAAAATAAGGGGATTTTCCACCTTTTTGACTCAAAATAAGTGCAATTTCTGCCTTTTCCCCAATATAAACGAAATTTCTGCCTTTTTGCCCCAAAATAAGGGGAATTTCAGCCTTATTACCTCAAAATAAGGGGAAATTCTGGATTTTTGCCCCAAAATATGGGGAATTTCTGCAATTTTGTACCAAAATAAAAAAATTTCTGCCTTTTGCCACCCCAAAAAAATTTCTGCCTTTTTTTTCTCAAATACCTGAAATTTCTGCAATTTTGCCCCAAAATAAGGGAAATTTCTGCAATTTTGCCCCAATGTAAAGGAAATTTCTGCAATTTTGCCCCAAAATAAGGGGAATTTCTGACTGTTTGCTCCCGAAAAAGGAGATTTTCTGTCTTTTTGCCCCAAAATAAGGAGAATTTCTGCCTTTTTGCCCGAAAATTAAGAGAATTTCTGCAATTTTGCTTCAAAATACAGGGAATTTCTGCCTTTTAGCCCCAAAATAAAGGGAATTTCTGCATTTTACCTCAAATTGAGAATAATTTCTGCCTTTTGCCTCAAAATAAGGGGAATTTTCTGCCTTTTTGTTTCAAAATAAGATAAATTTCTTCAATTTTGTACCATAATAAAAGAAATTTCTGCTCTTTGCCCCAAAATAAAAGGAATTTCTGACTTTTTGCCCTGAAATAAATGAAATTTCTGCAATTTTGCCCGAAAATAAGGGAAATTTGTGCCTCTTTGCCCCAAAATAAGAAGAAGTTTTGCCTTTTGCCCCAAAATATGGGGAATTTCAGCATTTTACCTCAAAATAGGAATTTCAGCCTTTTTGCCCCAAAATAAGGAAAATTTCTGCAATTTTGCCCCAAAATAAGGGGAATTTCTTCCTTTTTGCCCCAAAATAAAGGATATTTCAGCCTTTTTACCTGAAAATAAGTGAAATTTCTGCAATTTTGCCCCAAATAAGGGAAATTTCTGCAATTTTGCCTCAAAATAAGGTAAATTCCTGCAATTTTGCCCCAAAATAAGTGGAATTTCTGAGTTTTGTCCCAAAATAAGGAGAATTTCTGTCTTTTTGCCCCAACATATAGCGAATTTCTGCCTTTTTGCCCAACAATTAGGGGAATTTCTTCATTTTTGCTTCAAAATAAGGGGAATTTCTGCCTTTTTGCCTCTAAAGAAGTGGAATTTCTGTATTTTCCTTTCAAAACAAAGGGAATTTCTGTTTTTTGCCCCAAAATAAGGAAAATTTCTGACTTATTACCCTGAAATAAGTGAAATGTTTGCAATTTTGCCCCAAAATAAGGGAAATTTCTGCCTTTTTGCCCCCAAATAAGGGGAATTTCAGCCTTTTTACCTCAAAATAAGGGGAATTTCTGCATTTTTGCCACAAAATATTAGGAATTTCTGCCTTTTTGCCCCAAAATAAGAAAAATTTCTGCCATTTTTACCTGAAATAAGTGAAATTTCTGCAATTGTGCCCCAAAATAAGTAAAATTTCTGCAATTTTGCCCCAAAATAAGGGAAATTTCTGGAATTTTGCCCCAAAATAAGTGGAATTTCTGAGTTTTGCCCCAAAATAAGGAGAATTTCTGTCTTTTTGCCCCAACATATAGGGAATTTCTGCCTTTTTGCCCCACAATTAGGGGATTTTCTTCAATTCTGCTCCAAAATAGGGGGAATTTCTGCTTTTTTGCCCGAAAATAAGGGGAATGTATACCTTTTGCCACAAAAAAGAGAAATTTCTTCATTTTTGCCCCAAAATAAGAGGAATTTCTGCCTTCTTCCCTCAAAATAAGTGAAATTTCTGCCTTTTTACCTAAAAATGAACGGAATTTCTGTCTTTTTGCCCCAAAATAAAAGGAATTTTTGAATTTTGCCCTGAAATAAGTGAAATTTCTGCAATTTTGCCCCAAAATAAGGGAAATTTCTGCCTTTTTGCCACAAAATGAAGGGAATTTCTGTATTTTTGCCCCAAAATAAGGGGAATTTCAGCATTTTACCTCATAATAAGGCAAATCTCTGCCTTTTTGCCCCAAAATATGGGGAATTTCTTCATTTTTGCCCCAAAATAAAGAAAATTTCTGCAATTTTGTACCAAAATAAAAGAAATTTCTGCCTTTTTGCCCCAAAATAAGAGAAATTTCTGCACTTTTTCCCTGAAATAAGTGAAATTTCTGCAATTTTGCCCCAAAATAAGGGAAATTTCTGCAATTTTGCCCCAAAATAAAGAAAATTTCTGCAATTTTTTACCAAAATAAAAGAAATTTCTGCCTTTTTGCCCCAAAATAAGAGAAATTTCTGCACTTTTTCCCTGAAATAAGTGAAATTTCTGCAATTTTGCCCCAAAATAAGAGAAATTTCTGCAATTTTGCCCCAAAATAAAGAAAATTTCTGCAATTTTACCCCAAAATAAGGGGAATTTCTGACTTTTTGCCCTGAAATAATTAGAATTTCTGTCTTTTTGTTTTAAAATAATGTGAATTTCTGCATTTTCCTTCAAAATTAGGGAAATATGTGCAATTTTGCTTCAAAATACGGGGAAATCTGCCTTATTGCACAAAAATAAAGGGAATTTCTCCATTTTTGCACCAATATAAGGGGAATTTCTGAAATTTAGCTTTAAAATACGGGGAATTTCTGCGTTATTGTCCGAAATAAAGTGGAATTTCTGCCTTTTTGCCCTGAAATATTTGAAATTTCTGCAATTTTACCCCAAAATAAGGGGAATTTCTGTTTTTGGCCCCCAAATTAACGGAATTTCTGCTTTTTGCCCCAAAATAAGGCAAATATCTGACTTTTTGCCCAGAAATAATTGAAATTTCTGCAATTTTGCCCCAAAATAATAGGAATTTCTGCCTTTTTGCCGAAAATAAGGGGAATTTCAGCATTTTACCTTCAAATAAGGGGAATTTCTGCCTTTTTGCCACAAAATAAGGGGAATTTCTGCCCTATTGCCCTTAAATAAGGAAAATTTCTGCTTTTCTGCTCCAATTAACAGGAATTTCTGCCCTTTTGCCAGAAAGTAAAGGGAATTTCTGCCTTTATGCCCCAAAATAACGGGAATTTCAGCCTTTTTACCTCAAAATAAAAGGAATTTCTGCCTTTTTCCCCAAAATATGGGTAATTTTTGCCTTTTTGTTCCAAAATAAGGAAAATTTCTACAATTTTGTATCAAAATAAAAGAAATTTCTTTTTTTGCCTGAAAATAAAAGGAATTTCTGACTTTTTGCCCTGAAATAAATGAAATTCCTGCAATTATGCCCGAAAATAAGGGAAATTTGTGCCTTTTTGCCCCCAAATGAGGGGAATTTCTGCCTTTTTGCCCCAAAATATGGGGAATTTCAGGATTTTACCTCAAAATAAGGGGAATTTCAGCCTTTTTGCACCAAAATATGGGGAATTTCTGCCTTTTTGCCACAAAATAAGAAAAATTTCTGCAAGTCTGTAACAATATAAAAGAAATTTCTAAAATTTTGCCCCAAAATAAAGGAAATTTCTGATTTTTGCCCCAAAATAAAAAGAATTTCTCTATTTTTGCCCCAAAATAAAGGGAAATTCTGCCTTTTAGCCCCAAAATTAGGAGAGTTTCTGCAATTTTGCTCCAAAATACGAGAAATTTCTGCCTTTTTACCCGAAATTAAGTGGATTTTCTGCCTTTTTGCCCCCAAATAAGGGAAATTTCTGCAATTTTATCCCAAAATAAGGGAAATTTCTGCCTTTTTGCCCCAAAATAAGGGGAATTTCTGCGGTTTTGCCCTGAAATATGTAAAATTTCTGCAATTTTACCCCAAAATAAGGTGAATTTCTGCCTTTTTGCCCCAAAATAATGGGAATTTCTGCCTTTTTGCCCCAAAATAAGAAAAATTTTTGCTTTTTTTCTCTGAAATAAGTGAAATTTCTGCAATTTTGCCCTAAAATAAGGGAAATTTCTGCAATTTTTCCCCATAATAAGGGAAATTTCTGCAATTTTGCCCCAAAATAAGGGGAATTTCTGTTTTTGTCCCCAAATAAGGGAAATTTCTGCATTTTTGCCCTAAAATAAGGGGATTTTCTGCATTTTTTGCCAAAAATAAGGGGAAATTCTGACATTTTGCCACAAAATAAGTGAAATTTCTGCAGTTTTACCCCAAAATAAGGAAAATTTCTGCCTTTTTGCCCAAAAATTAGGGGAATTTCTGCAATTTTGCTCCAAAATACAAAGAATTTCTTCCTTTTTGCCCGAAAATAAAGGGAATGTATACCTTTTTGCCATAAAAAAGCAAATTTCTTCATTTTTGCCCCAAAATAAGGGGATTTTCCACCTTTTTGACTCAAAATAAGTGCAATTTCTGCCTTTTCCCCAAAATAAACGAAATTTCTGCCTTTTTGCCCCAAAATAAGGGGAATTTCAGCCTTATTACCTCAAAATAAGGGGAATTTCTGCCTTTTTGCCACAAAATATGGGGAATTTCTGACTTTTTGCCCCAAAATAAGAAAAATTTCTGCAATTTTGTACCAAAATAAAAAAAATTTCTGCCTTTTTGCCCCCCCAAAAAAATTTCTGCCTTTTTTTTCTCAAATACCTGAAATTTCTGCAATTTTGCCCCAAAATAAGGGAAATTTCTGCAATTTTGCCCCAATGTAAAGGAAATTTCTGCAATTTTGCCCCAAAATAAGGGGAATTTCTGACTGTTTGCTCCCGAAAAAGGAGATTTTCTGTCTTTTTGCCCCAAAATAAGGAGAATTTCTGCCTTTTTGCCCGAAAATTATGAGAATTTCTGCAATTTTGCTCCAAAATACAAAGAATTTCTGCCTTTTTGCCCGAAAATAAAGGGAATGTATACCTTTTTGCCATAAAAAAGCAAATTTCTTCATTTTTGCCCCAAAATAAGGGGAATTTCCACCTTTTTGACTCAAAATAAGTGCAATTTCTGCCTTTTCCCCAAAATAAACGAAATTTCTGTCTTTTTGCTCCAAAATAAGGAAAATTTCAGCCTTTTTACCTCAAAAAAAGGGGAATTTCTGCCTTTTTGCCCCAAAATATGGGGAATTTCTGACTTTTTGCCCCAAAATAAGAAAAATTTCTGCAATTTTGTACCAAAATAAAAAAAATTTCTGCCTTTTTGCCCCCCCAAAAAAATTTCTGCCTTTTTTCCCTGAAATACGTGAAATTTCTGCAATTTTGCCCCAAAATAAGGGAAATTTCTACAATTTTGCCCCAATGTAAAGGAAATTTCTGCAATTTTGCCCCAAAATAAGGGGAATTTCTGACTGTTTGCTCCCGAAAAAGGAGATTTTCTGTCTTTTTGCCCCATAATAAGGAGAATTTCTGCCTTTTTGCCCGAAAATTATGAGAATTTCTGCAATTTTGCTTCAAAATACAGGGAATTTCTGTTTTTTAGCCCCAAAATAAAGGGAATTTCTGCATTTTACCTCAAATTGAGAATAATTTCTGCCTTTTGCCTCAAAATAAGGGGAATTTTCTGCCTTTTTGTTTCAAAATAAGATACATTTCTTCAATTTTGTACCATAATAAAAGAAATTTCTGCTCTTTGCCCCAAAATAAAAGGAATTTCTGACTTTTTGCCCTGAAATAAATGAAATTTCTGCAATTTTGCCCGAAAATAAGAGAAATTTGTGCCTCTGCCCCAAAATAAGAAGAAGTTTTGCCTTTTGCCCCAAAATATGGGGAATTTCAGCATTTTACCTCAAAATAAGAATTTCAGCCTTTTTGCCCCAAAATAAGGAAAATTTCTGCAATTTTGCCCCAAAATAAGGGGAATTTCTTCCTTTTTGCCCCAAAATAAAGGATATTTCAGCCTTTTTACCTGAAAATAAGTGAAATTTCTGCAATTTTGCCCCAAATAAGGAAAATTTCTGCAATTTTGCCTCAAAATAAGGTAAATTCCTGCAATTTTGCCCCAAAATAAGTGGAATTTCTTAGTTTTGTCCCAAAATAAGGAGAATTTCTGTCTTTTTGCCCCAACATATAGGGAATTGCTGCCTTTTTGCCCAACAATTAGGGGAATTTCTTCATTTTTGCTTCACAATAAGGGGAATTTCTGCCTTTTTGCCTCTAAAGAAGTGGAATTTCTGTATTTTCCTTCCAAAACAAAGGGAATTTCTGTGTTTTTTGCCCCAAAATAAGGAAAATTTCTGACTTAATAGCCTGAAATAAGTGAAATGTTTGCAATTTTGCCCCAAAATAAGGGAAATTTCTGCCTTTTTGCCCCCAAATAAGGGGAATTTCAGCCTTTTTACCTCAAAATAAGGGGAATTTCTGCATTTTTGCCACAAAATATTAGGAATTTCTGCCTTTTTGCCCCAAAATAAGAAAAATTTCTGCCATTTTTACCTGAAATAAGTGAAATTTCTGCAATTTTGCCCCAAAATAAGTAAAATTTCTGCAATTTTGCCCCAAAATAAGGGAAATTTCTGGAATTTTGCCCCAAAATAAGTGGAATTTCTGAGTTTTACCCCAAAATAAGGAGAATTTCTGTCTTTTTGCCCCAACATATAGGGAAATTCTGCCTTTTTGCCCCACAATTAGGGGATTTTCTTCAATTCTGCTCCAAAATAGGGGGAATTTCTGCTTTTTTGCCCGAAAATAAGGGGAATGTATACCTTTTGCCCCAAAAAAGAGAAATTTCTTCATTTTTGCCCCAAAATAAGAGGAATTTCTGCCTTCTTCCCTCAAAATAAGTGAAATTTCTGCCTTTTTACACAAAAATAAACGGAATTTCTGACTTTTAGCCCCAAAATAAAAGGAATTTTTGAATTTTGCCCTGAAATAAGTGAAATTTCTGCAATTTTGCCCCAAAATAAGTGAAATTTCTGCAATTTTGCCCAAAATAAGGGAAATTTCTGGAATTTTGCCCCAAAATAAGTGGAATTTCTGAGTTTTGCCCCAAAATAAGGAGAATTTCTGTCTTTTTGCCCCAACATATAGGGAATTTCTGCCTTTTTGCCCCACAATTAGGGGATTTTCTGCAATTGTGCTCCAAAAAACGGGATATTTCTGCTTTTTTGCCCGAAAATAAGGAGAATATATACCTTTTGCCATAAAAAAGGGAAATTTCTTCATTTTTGCCCCAAAATAAGAGGAATTTCTGCCTTCTTACCTCACAATAAGTGAAATTTCTGCCTTTTTACCCAAAAATAAACAAAATTTCTGTCTTTTTGCCCAAAAATAAAAGGAATTTTTGAATTTTGCCCTGAAATAAGTGAAATTTCTGCAATTTTGCCCCAAAATAAGGGAAATTTCTGCCTTTTTGCCACAAAATAAAGGGAATTTCTGTATTTTTGCCCCAAAATAAGGGGAATTTCAGCATTTTACCTCATAATAAGGCGAATCTCTGCCTTTTTGCCCCAAAATATGGGGAATTTCTTCATTTTTGCCCCAAAATAAAGAAAATTTCTGCAATTTTGTACCAAAATAAAAGAAATTTCTGCCTTTTTGCCCCAAAATAAGAGAAATTTCTGCACTTTTTCCCTGAAATAAGTAAAATTTCTGCAATTTTGCCCCAAAATAAGGGAAATTTCTGCAATTTTGCCCCAAAATAAAGAAAATTTCTGCAATTTTACCCCAAAATAAGGGGAATTTCTGACTTTTTGCCCTGAAATAAGGAGAATTTCTGTCTTTTTGTTCCAAAATAATGTGAATTTCTGCATTTTCCTTCAAAATTAGGGAAATATGTGCAATTTTGCTTCAAAATACGGGGAAATCTGCCTTATTGCACAAAAATAAAGGGAATTTCTCCATTTTTGCACCAATATAAGGGGAATTTCTGAAATTTAGCTTTAAAATACGGGGAATTTCTGCGTTATTGTCTGAAATAAAGTGGAATTTCTGCCTTTTTGCCCTGAAATATTTGAAATTTCTGCAATTTTAACCCAAAATAAGGGGAATTTCTGTTTTTGGCCCCAAAATTAAGGGAATTTCTGCTTCTTGCCCCAAAATAAGGCAAATATCTGACTTTTTGCCCAGACAATTGAAATTTCTGCAATTTTGCCCCAAAATAATAGGAATTTCTGCCTCTTTGCCGAAAATAAGGGGAATTTCAGCATTTTACCTTCAAATAAGGGGAATTTCTGCAATTTTGCCCCAAAATAATAGGAATTTCTGCCTTTTTGCCGAAAATAAGGGGAATTTCAGGATTTTACCTTCAAATAAGGGGAATTTCTGCCTTTTTGCCACAAAATAAGGGGAATTTCTGCCCTATTGCCCTTAAATAAGGAAAATTTCGCTTTTCTGCCCCAATTAACGGGAATTTCTGCCTTTTTGCCACAAAGTAAAGGGAATTTCTGCCTTTTTGCCCCAAAATAACGGAAATTTCAGCCTTTTTACCTCAAAATAAGGGGAATTTCTGCCTTTTTCCCCAAAATATGGGTAATTTTTGCCTTTTTGTTCCAAAATAAGGAAAATTTCTACAATTTTGTATCAAAATAAAAGAAATTTCTGTTTTTGCCCCAAAATAAAAGGAATTTCTGACTTTTTGCCCTGAAATAAATGAAATTCCTGCAATTATGCCCGAAAATAAGGGAAATTTGTGCCTTTTTGCCCCCAAATGAGGGGAATTTCTGCCTTTTTGCCCCAAAATATGGGGAATTTCAGGATTTTACCTCAAAATAAGGGGAATTTCAGCCTTTTTGCACCAAAATATGGGGAATTTCTGCCTTTTTGCCACAAAATAAGAAAAATTTCTGCAAGTCTGTAACAATATAAAAGAAATTTCTAAAATTTTGCCCCAAAATAAAGGAAATTTCTGATTTTTGCCCCAAAATAAAAAGATTTTCTCTATTTTTGCCCCAAAATAAAGGGAAATTCTGCCTTTTAGCCCCAAAATTAGGGGAGTTTCTGCAATTTTGCTCCAAAATACGAGAAATTTCTGCCTTTTTACTCGAAATTAAGTGGATTTTCTGCCTTTTTGCCCCCAAATAAGGGAAATTTCTGCAATTTTATCCCAAAATAAGGGAAATTTCTGCCTTTCTGCCCCAAAATAAAAGGAATTTCTGCCGTTTTGCCCTGAAATATGTGAAATTTCTGCAATTTTACCCCAAAAATAAGGTGAATTTCTGCCTTTTTGCCCCAAAATAATGGGAATTTCTGCCTTTTTGCCCCAAAATAAGAAAAATTTTTGCTTTTTTTCTCTGAAATAAGTGAAATTTCTGCAATTTTGCCCTAAAATAAGGGAAATTTCTGCAATTTTTCCCCATAATAAAAGAAATTTCTGCAATTTTGCCCCAAAATAAGGGGAATTTCTGTTTTTGTCCCCAAATAAGGGAAATTTCTGCAATTTTGCCCTAAAATAAGGGGATTTTCTGCATTTTTTGCCAAAACTAAGGGGAATTTCCGACATTTTGCCGCAAAATAAGTGAAATTTCTGCAGTTTTACCCCAAAATAAGGAAAATTTCTGCCTTTTTGCCCAAAAATTAGGGGAATTTCTGCAATTTTGCTCCAAAATACAAAGAATTTCTGCCTTTTTGCCCGAAAATAAAGGGAATGTATACCTTTTTGCCATAAAAAAGCAAATTTCTTCATTTTTGCCCCAAAATAAGGGGATTTTCCACCTTTTTGACTCAAAATAAGTGCAATTTCTGCCTTTTCCCCAATATAAACGAAATTTCTGCCTTTTTGCCCCAAAATAAGGGGAATTTCAGCCTTATTACCTCAAAATAAGGGGAATTTCTGGATTTTTGCCCCAAAATATGGGGAATTTCTGCAATTTTGTACCAAAATAAAAAAATTTCTGCCTTTTGCCACCCCAAAAAAATTTCTGCCTTTTTTTTCTCAAATACCTGAAATTTCTGCAATTTTGCCCCAAAATAAGGGAAATTTCTGCAATTTTGCCCCAATGTAAAGGAAATTTCTGCAATTTTGCCCCAAAATAAGGGGAATTTCTGACTGTTTGCTCCCGAAAAAGGAGATTTTCTGTCTTTTTGCCCCAAAATAAGGAGAATTTCTGCCTTTTTGCCCGAAAATTAAGAGAATTTCTGCAATTTTGCTTCAAAATACAGGGAATTTCTGCCTTTTAGCCCCAAAATAAAGGGAATTTCTGCATTTTACCTCAAATTGAGAATAATTTCTGCCTTTTGCCTCAAAATAAGGGGAATTTTCTGCCTTTTTGTTTCAAAATAAGATAAATTTCTTCAATTTTGTACCATAATAAAAGAAATTTCTGCTCTTTGCCCCAAAATAAAAGGAATTTCTGACTTTTTGCCCTGAAATAAATGAAATTTCTGCAATTTTGCCCGAAAATAAGGGAAATTTGTGCCTCTTTGCCCCAAAATAAGAAGAAGTTTTGCCTTTTGCCCCAAAATATGGGGAATTTCAGCATTTTACCTCAAAATAGGAATTTCAGCCTTTTTGCCCCAAAATAAGGAAAATTTCTGCAATTTTGCCCCAAAATAAGGGGAATTTCTTCCTTTTTGCCCCAAAATAAAGGATATTTCAGCCTTTTTACCTGAAAATAAGTGAAATTTCTGCAATTTTGCCCCAAATAAGGGAAATTTCTGCAATTTTGCCTCAAAATAAGGTAAATTCCTGCAATTTTGCCCCAAAATAAGTGGAATTTCTGAGTTTTGTCCCAAAATAAGGAGAATTTCTGTCTTTTTGCCCCAACATATAGCGAATTTCTGCCTTTTTGCCCAACAATTAGGGGAATTTCTTCATTTTTGCTTCAAAATAAGGGGAATTTCTGCCTTTTTGCCTCTAAAGAAGTGGAATTTCTGTATTTTCCTTTCAAAACAAAGGGAATTTCTGTGTTTTTTGCCCCAAAATAAGGAAAATTTCTGACTTATTACCCTGAAATAAGTGAAATGTTTGCAATTTTGCCCCAAAATAAGGGAAATTTCTGCCTTTTTGCCCCCAAATAAGGGGAATTTCAGCCTTTTTACCTCAAAATAAGGGGAATTTCTGCATTTTTGCCACAAAATATTAGGAATTTCTGCCTTTTTGCCCCAAAATAAGAAAAATTTCTGCCATTTTTACCTGAAATAAGTGAAATTTCTGCAATTGTGCCCCAAAATAAGTAAAATTTCTGCAATTTTGCCCCAAAATAAGGGAAATTTCTGGAATTTTGCCCCAAAATAAGTGGAATTTCTGAGTTTTGCCCCAAAATAAGGAGAATTTCTGTCTTTTTGCCCCAACATATAGGGAATTTCTGCCTTTTTGCCCCACAATTAGGGGATTTTCTTCAATTCTGCTCCAAAATAGGGGGAATTTCTGCTTTTTTGCCCGAAAATAAGGGGAATGTATACCTTTTGCCACAAAAAAGAGAAATTTCTTCATTTTTGCCCCAAAATAAGAGGAATTTCTGCCTTCTTCCCTCAAAATAAGTGAAATTTCTGCCTTTTTACCTAAAAATGAACGGAATTTCTGTCTTTTTGCCCCAAAATAAAAGGAATTTTTGAATTTTGCCCTGAAATAAGTGAAATTTCTGCAATTTTGCCCCAAAATAAGGGAAATTTCTGCCTTTTTGCCACAAAATGAAGGGAATTTCTGTATTTTTGCCCCAAAATAAGGGGAATTTCAGCATTTTACCTCATAATAAGGCAAATCTCTGCCTTTTTGCCCCAAAATATGGGGAATTTCTTCATTTTTGCCCCAAAATAAAGAAAATTTCTGCAATTTTCTACCAAAATAAAAGAAATTTCTGCCTTTTTGCCCCAAAATAAGAGAAATTTCTGCACTTTTTCCCTGAAATAAGTGAAATTTCTGCAATTTTGCCCCAAAATAAGGGAAATTTCTGCAATTTTGCCCCAAAATAAAGAAAATTTCTGCAATTTTGTACCAAAATAAAAGAAATTTCTGCCATTTTGCCCCAAAATAAGAGAAATTTCTGCACTTTTTCCCTGAAATAAGTGAAATTTCTGCAATTTTGCCCCAAAATAAGAGAAATTTCTGCAATTTTGCCCCAAAATAAAGAAAATTTCTGCAATTTTACCCCAAAATAAGGGGAATTTCTGACTTTTTGCCCTGAAATAATTAGAATTTCTGTCTTTTTGTTTTAAAATAATGTGAATTTCTGCATTTTCCTTCAAAATTAGGGAAATATGTGCAATTTTGCTTCAAAATACGGGGAAATCTGCCTTATTGCACAAAAATAAAGGGAATTTCTCCATTTTTGCACCAATATAAGGGGAATTTCTGAAATTTAGCTTTAAAATACGGGGAATTTCTGCGTTATTGTCCGAAATAAAGTGGAATTTCTGCCTTTTTGCCTCAAAATAAGGGGAATTTTCTGCCTTTTTGTTTCAAAATAAGATAAATTTCTTCAATTTTGTACCATAATAAAAGAAATTTCTGCTCTTTGCCCCAAAATAAAAGGAATTTCTGACTTTTTGCCCTGAAATAAATGAAATTTCTGCAATTTTGCCCGAAAATAAGAGAAATTTGTGCCTCTTTGCCCCAAAATAAGAAGAAGTTTTGCCTTTTGCCCCAAAATATGGGGAATTTCAGCATTTTACCTCAAAATAAGAATTTCAGCCTTTTTGCCCCAAAATAAGGAAAATTTCTGCAATTTTGCCCCAAAATAAGGGGAATTTCTTCCTTTTTGCCCCAAAATAAAGGATATTTCAGCCTTTTTACCTGAAAATAAGTGAAATTTCTGCAATTTTGCCCCAAAATAAGTAAAATTTCTGCAATTTTGCCTCAAAATAAGGTAAATTCCGGCAATTTTGCCCCAAAATAAGTGGAATTTCTGAGTTTTGTCCCAAAATAAGGAGAATTTCTGTCTTTTTGCCCCAACATATAGCGAATTTCTGCCTTTTTGCCCAACAATTAGGGGAATTTCTTCATTTTTGCTTCAAAATAAGGGGAATTTCTGCCTTTTTGCCTCTAAAGAAGTGGAATTTCTGTACTTTCCTTCCAAAACAAAGGGAATTTCTGTGTTTTTTGCCCCAAAATAAGGAAAATTTCTGACTTATTACCCTGAAATAAGTGAAATGTTTGCAATTTTGCCCCAAAATAAGGGAAATTTCTGCCTTTTTGCCCCCAAATAAGGGGAATTTCAGCCTTTTTACCTCAAAATAAGGGGAATTTCTGCATTTTTTGCCACAAAATATTAGGAATTTCTGCCTTTTTGCCCCAAAATAAGAAAAATTTCTGCCATTTTTACCTGAAATAAGTGAAATTTCTGCAATTGTGCCCCAAAATAAGTAAAATTTCTGCAATTTTGCCCCAAAATAAGGGAAATTTCTGGAATTTTGCCCCAAAATAAGTGGAATTTCTGAGTTTTGCCCCAAAATAAGGAGAATTTCTGTCTTTTTGCCCCAACATATAGGGAATTTCTGTCTTTTTGCCCCACAATTAGGGGATTTTCTTCAATTCTGCCCCAAAATCGGGGGAATTTCTGCTTTTTTGTCCGAAAATAAGGGCAATGTATACCTTTTGCCACAAAAAAGAGAAATTTCTTCATTTTTGCCCCAAAATAAGAGCAATTTCTGCCTTCTTACCTCACAATAAGTGAAATTTCTGCCTTTTTACCCAAAAATGAACGGAATTTCTGTCTTTTTGCCCCAAAATAAAAGGAATTTTTGAATTTTGCCCTGAAATAAGTGAAATTTCTGCAATTTTGCCCCAAAATAAGGGAAATTTCTGCCTTTTTGCCACAAAATGAAGGGAATTTCTGTATTTTTGCCCCAAAATAAGGGGAATTTCAGCATTTTACCTCATAATAAGGCAAATCTCTGCCTTTTTGCCCCAAAATATGGGGAATTTCTTCATTTTTGCCCCAAAATAAAAAAAATTTCTGCAATTTTGTACCAAAATAAAAGAAATTTCTGCCTTTTTGCCCCAAAATAAGAGAAATTTCTGCACTTTTTCCCTGAAATAAGTGAAATTTCTGCAATTTTGCCCCAAAATAAGGGAAATTTCTGCAATTTTGCACCAAAATAAAGAAAATTTCTGCAATTTTGTACCAAAATAAAAGAAATTTCTGCCTTTTTGCCCCAAAATAAGAGAAATGTCTGCACTTTTTCCCTGAAATAAGTGAAATTTCTGCAATTTTGCCCCAAAATAAGAGAAATGTCTGCAATTTTGCCCCAAAATAAAGAAAATTTCTGCAATTTTACCCCATAATAAGGGGAATTTCTGACTTTTTGCCCTGAAATAAGGAGAATTTCTGTCTTTTTGTTCCAAAATAATGTGAATTTCTGCATTTTCCTTCAAAATTAGGGAAATATGTGCAATTTTGCTTCAAAATACGGGGAAATCTGCCTTATTGCACAAAAATAAAGGGAATTTCTCCATTTTTCCACCAATATAAGGGGAATTTCTGAAATTTAGCTTTAAAATACGGGGAATTTCTGAGTTATTGTCCGAAATAAAGTGGAATTTCTGCCTTTTTGCCTCAAAATAAGGTAAATTCCTGCAATTTTGCCCCAAAATAAGTGTAATTTCTGAGTTTTGTCCCAAAATAAGGAGAATTTCTGTCTTTTTGCCACAACATATAGGGAATTTCTGCCTTTTTGCCCAACAATTAGGGGAATTTCTTCATTTTTGCTTCAAAATTAGGGGAATTTCTGCCTTTGCCTCTAAAGAAGTGGAATTTCTGTATTTTCCTTTCAAAACAAAGGGAATTTCTGTGTTTTTTGCCCCAAAATAAGGAAAATTTCTGACTTATTACCCTGAAATAAGTGAAATGTTTGCAATTTTGCCCCAAAATAAGGGAAATTTCTGCCTTTTTGCCCCCAAATAAGGGGAATTTCAGCCTTTTTACCTCAAAATAAGGGGAATTTCTGCATTTTTGCCACAAAATATTAGGAATTTCTGCCTTTTTGCCCCAAAATAAGAAAAATTTCTGCCATTTTTACCTGAAATAAGTGAAATTTCTGCAATTGTGCCCCAAAATAAGTAAAATTTCTGCAATTTTGCCCCAAAATAAGGGAAATTTCTGGAATTTTGCCCCAAAATAAGTGGAATTTCTGAGTTTTGCCCCAAAATAAGGAGAATTTCTGTCTTTTTGCCCCAACATATAGGGAATTTCTGCCTTTTTGCCCCACAATTAGGGGATTTTCTTCAATTCTGCTCCAAAATAGGGGGAATTTCTGCTTTTTTGCCCGAAAATAAGGGGAATGTATACCTTTTGCCACAAAAAAGAGAAATTTCTTCATTTTTGCCCCAAAATAAGAGGAATTTCTGCCTTCTTCCCTCAAAATAAGTGAAATTTCTGCCTTTTTACCTAAAAATGAACGGAATTTCTGTCTTTTTGCCCCAAAATAAAAGGAATTTTTGAATTTTGCCCTGAAATAAGTGAAATTTCTGCAATTTTGCCCCAAAATAAGGGAAATTTCTGCCTTTTTGCCACAAAATGAAGGGAATTTCTGTATTTTTGCCCCAAAATAAGGGGAATTTCAGCATTTTACCTCATAATAAGGCAAATCTCTGCCTTTTTGCCCCAAAATATGGGGAATTTCTTCATTTTTGCCCCAAAATAAAGAAAATTTCTGCAATTTTGTACCAAAATAAAAGAAATTTCTGCCTTTTTGCCCCAAAATAAGAGAAATTTCTGCACTTTTTCCCTGAAATAAGTGAAATTTCTGAAATTTTGCCCCAAAATAAGGGAAATTTCTGCAATTTTGCCCCAAAATAAAGAAAATTTCTGCAATTTTGTACCAAAATAAAAGAAATTTCTGCCTTTTTGCCCCAAAATAAGAGAAATTTCTGCACTTTTCCCTGAAATAAGTGAAATTTCTGCAATTTTGCCCCAAAATAAGAGAAATTTCTGCAATTTTGCCCCAAAATAAAGAAAATTTCTGCAATTTTACCCCAAAATAAGGGGAATTTCTGACTTTTTGCCCTGAAATAATTAGAATTTCTGTCTTTTTGTTTTAAAATAATGTGAATTTCTGCATTTTCCTTCAAAATTAGGGAAATATGTGCAATTTTGCTTCAAAATACGGGGAAATCTGCCTTATTGCACAAAAATAAAGGGAATTTCTCCATTTTTGCACCAATATAAGGGGAATTTCTGAAATTTAGCTTTAAAATACGGGGAATTTCTGCGTTATTGTCCGAAATAAAGTGGAATTTCTGCCTTTTTGCCTCAAAATAAGGGGAATTTTCTGCCTTTTTGTTTCAAAATAAGATAAATTTCTTCAATTTTGTACCATAATAAAAGAAATTTCTGCTCTTTGCCCCAAAATAAAAGGAATTTCTGACTTTTTGCCCTGAAATAAATGAAATTTCTGCAATTTTGCCCGAAAATAAGAGAAATTTGTGCCTCTTTGCCCCAAAATAAGAAGAAGTTTTGCCTTTTGCCCCAAAATATGGGGAATTTCAGCATTTTACCTCAAAATAAGAATTTCAGCCTTTTTGCCCCAAAATAAGGAAAATTTCTGCAATTTTGCCCCAAAATAAGGGGAATTTCTTCCTTTTTGCCCCAAAATAAAGGATATTTCAGCCTTTTTACCTGAAAATAAGTGAAATTTCTGCAATTTTGCCCCAAAATAAGTAAAATTTCTGCAATTTTGCCTCAAAATAAGGTAAATTCCAGCAATTTTGCCCCAAAATAAGTGGAATTTCTGAGTTTTGTCCCAAAATAAGGAGAATTTCTGTCTTTTTGCCCCAACATATAGGGAATTTCTGCCTTTTTGCCCAACAATTAGGGGAATTTCTTCATTTTTGCTTCAAAATAAGGGGAATTTCTGCCTTTTTGCCTCTAAAGAAGTGGAATTTCTGTACTTTCCTTCCAAAACAAAGGGAATTTCTGTGTTTTTTGCCCCAAAATAAGGAAAATTTCTGACTTATTACCCTGAAATAAGTGAAATGTTTGCAATTTTGCCCCAAAATAAGGGAAATTTCTGCCTTTTTGCCCCCAAATAAGGGGAATTTCAGCCTTTTTACCTCAAAATAAGGGGAATTTCTGCATTTTTGCCACAAAATATTAGGAATTTCTGCCTTTTTGCCCCAAAATAAGAAAAATTTCTGCCATTTTTACCTGAAATAAGTGAAATTTCTGCAATTGTGCCCCAAAATAAGTAAAATTTCTGCAATTTTGCCCCAAAATAAGGGAAATTTCTGGAATTTTGCCCCAAAATAAGTGGAATTTCTGAGTTTTGCCCCAAAATAAGGAGAATTTCTGTCTTTTTGCCCCAACATATAGGGAATTTCTGCCTTTTTGCCCCACAATTAGGGGATTTTCTTCAATTCTGCCCCAAAATCGGGGGAATTTCTGCTTTTTTGTCCGAAAATAAGGGCAATGTATACCTTTTGCCACAAAAAAGAGAAATTTCTTCATTTTTGCCCCAAAATAAGAGCAATTTCTGCCTTCTTACCTCACAATAAGTGAAATTTCTGCCTTTTAACACAAAAATGAACGGAATTTCTGTCTTTTTGCCCCAAAATAAAAGGAATTTTTGAATTTTGCCCTGAAATAAGTGAAATTTCTGCAATTTTGCCCCAAAATAAGGGAAATTTCTGCCTTTTTGCCACAAAATGAAGGGAATTTCTGTATTTTTGCCCCAAAATAAGGGGAATTTCAGCATTTTACCTCATAATAAGGCAAATCTCTGCCTTTTTGCCCCAAAATATGGGGAATTTCTTCATTTTTGCCCCAAAATAAAAAAAATTTCTGCAATTTTGTACCAAAATAAAAGAAATTTCTGCCTTTTTGCCCCAAAATAAGAGAAATTTCTGCACTTTTTCCCTGAAATAAGTGAAATTTCTGCAATTTTGCCCCAAAATAAGGGAAATTTCTGCAATTTTGCACCAAAATAAAGAAAATTTCTGCAATTTTGTACCAAAATAAAAGAAATTTCTGCCTTTTTGCCCCAAAATAAGAGAAATGTCTGCACTTTTTCCCTGAAATAAGTGAAATTTCTGCAATTTTGCCCCAAAATAAGAGAAATGTCTGCAATTTTGCCCCAAAATAAAGAAAATTTCTGCAATTTTACCCCATAATAAGGGGAATTTCTGACTTTTTGCCCTGAAATAAGGAGAATTTCTGTCTTTTTGTTCCAAAATAATGTGAATTTCTGCATTTTCCTTCAAAATTAGGGAAATATGTGCAATTTTGCTTCAAAATACGGGGAAATCTGCCTTATTGCACAAAAATAAAGGGAATTTCTCCATTTTTCCACCAATATAAGGGGAATTTCTGAAATTTAGCTTTAAAATACGGGGAATTTCTGAGTTATTGTCCGAAATAAAGTGGAATTTCTGCCTTTTTGCCTCAAAATAAGGTAAATTCCTGCAATTTTGCCCCAAAATAAGTGTAATTTCTGAGTTTTGTCCCAAAATAAGGAGAATTTCTGTCTTTTTGCCACAACATATAGGGAATTTCTGCCTTTTTGCCCAACAATTAGGGGAATTTCTTCATTTTTGCTTCAAAATTAGGGGAATTTCTGCCTTTGCCTCTAAAGAAGTGGAATTTCTGTATTTTCCTTTCAAAACAAAGGGAATTTCTGTGTTTTTTGCCCCAAAATAAGGAAAATTTCTGACTTATTACCCTGAAATAAGTGAAATGTTTGCAATTTTGCCCCAAAATAAGGGAAATTTCTGCCTTTTTGCCCCCAAATAAGGGGAATTTCAGCCTTTTTACCTCAAAATAAGGGGAATTTCTGCATTTTTGCCCCAATGTAAAGGAAATTTCTGCAATTTTGCCCCAAAATAAGGGGAATTTCTGACTGTTTGCTCCCGAAAAAAGAGATTTTCTGTCTTTTTGCCCCAAAATAAGGAGAATTTCTGCCTTTTTGCCCGAAAATTAAGAGAATTTCTGCAATTTTGCATCAAAATACAGGGAATTTATGCCTTTTAGCCCCAAAATAAAGGGAATTTCTGCATTTTACCTCAAATTGAGAATAATTTCTGCCTTTTGCCTCAAAATAAGGGGAATTTTCTGCCTTTTTGTTTCAAAATAAGATAAATTTCTTCAATTTTGTACCATAATAAAAGAAATTTCTGCTCTTTGCCCCAAAATAAAAGGAATTTCTGACTTTTTGCCCTGAAATAAATGAAATTTCTGCAATTTTGCCCGAAAATAAGAGAAATTTGTGCCTCTTTGCCCCAAAATAAGAAGAAGTTTTGCCTTTTGCCCCAAAATATGGGGAATTTCAGCATTTTACCTCAAAATAAGAATTTCAGCCTTTTTGCCCCAAAATAAGGAAAATTTCTGCAATTTTGCCCCAAAATAAGGGGAATTTCTTCCTTTTTGCCCCAAAATAAAGGATATTTCAGCCTTTTTACCTGAAAATAAGTGAAATTTCTGCAATTTTGCCCCAAATAAGGGAAATTTCTGCAATTTTGCCTCAAAATAAGGTAAATTCCTGCAATTTTGCCCCAAATTAAGTGGAATTTCTGAGTTTTGTCCCAAAATAAGGAGAATTTCTGTCTTTTTGCCCCAACATATAGGGAATTTCTGCCTTTTTGCCCAACAATTAGGGGAATTTCTTCATTTTTGCTTCAAAATAAGGGGAATTTCTGCCTTTTTGCCTCTAAAGAAGTGGAATTTCTGTATTTTCCTTCCAAAACAAAGGGAATTTCTGTGTTTTTTGCCCCAAAATAAGGAAAATTTCTGACTTATTACCCTGAAATAAGTTAAATGTTTGCAATTTTGCCCCAAAATAAGGGAAATTTCTGCCTTTTTGCCCCAAAATAAGGGGAATTTCAGCCTTTTTACCTCAAAATAAGGGGAATTTCTGCATTTTTGCCACAAAATATTAGGAATTTCTGCCTTTTTGCCCCAAAATAAGAAAAATTTCTGCCTTTTTTTTATCTGAAATAAGTGAAATTTCTGCAATTTTGCCCCAAAATAAGTGAAATTTCTGCAATTTTGCCCCAAAATAAGGGAAATTTCTGGAATTTTGCCCCAAAATAAGTGGAATTTCTGAGTTTTGCCCCAAAATAAGGAGAATTTCTGTCTTTTTGCCCCAACATATAGGGAATTTCTGCCGTTTTGCCCCACAGTTAGGGGATTTTCTGCAATTGTGCTCCAAAAAACGGGATATTTCTGCTTTTTTGCCCGAAAATAAGGAGAATATATAACTTTTGCCACAAAAAAAGGGAAATTTCTTCATTTTTGCCCCAAAATAAGAGGAATTTCTGCCTTCTTACCTCACAATAAGTGAAATTTCTGCCTTTTTACCCAAAAATACACAAAATTTCTGTCTTTTTGCCCAAAAATAAGAGGAATTTTTGAATTTTGCCCTGAAATAATTGAAATTTCTGCAATTTTGCCCCAAAATAAGGGAAATTTCTGCCTTTTTGCCACAAAATAAAGGGAATTTCTGTATTTTTGCCCCAAAATAAGGGGAATTTCAGCATTTTACCTCATAATAAGGCGAATCTCTGCCTTTTTGCCCCAAAATATGGGGAATTTCTTCATTTTTGCCCCAAAATAAAGAAAATTTCTGCAATTTTGTACCAAAATAAAAAAAATTTCTCCCTTTTTGCCCCAAAATAAGAGAAATTTCTGCACTTTTTCCCTGAAATAAGTGAAATTTCTGCAATTTTGCCCCAAAATAAGGGAAATTTCTGCAATTTTGCCCCAAAATAAAGAAAATTTCTGCAATTTTACCCCAAAATAAGGGGAATTTCTGACTTTTTGCCCTGAAATAAGGAGAATTTCTGTCTTTTTGTTCCAAAATAATGTGAATTTCTGCATTTTCCTTCAAAATTAGGGAAATATGTGCAATTTTGCTTCAAAATACGGGGAAATCTGCCTTATTGCACAAAAATAAAGGGAATTTCTCCATTTTTGCACCAATATAAGGGGAATTTCTGAAATTTAGCTTTAAAATACGGGGAATTTCTGCGTTATTGTCCGAAATAAAGTGGAATTTCTGCCTTTTTGCCCTGAAATATTTGAAATTTCTGCAATTTTACCCCAAAATAAGAGGAATTTCTGTTTTGGGCCCCAAAATTAAGGGAATTTCTGCTTTTTGCCACAAAATAAGGCAAATATCTGACTTTTTGCCCAGAAATAATTGAAATTTCTGCAATTTTGCCCCAAAATAATAGGAATTTCTGCCTTTTTGCCGAAAATAAGGGGAATTTCAGCATTTTACCTTCAAATAAGGGGAATTTCTGACTTTTTGCCACAAAATAAGGGGAATTTCTGCCCTATTGCCCTTAAATAAGGAAAATTTCTGCTTTTCTGCCCCAATTAACGGGAATTTCTGCCTTTTTGCCCCAAAGTAAAGGGAATTTCTGCCTTTTTGCACCCCCAAAAAAATTTCTGCCTTTTTTCCTTGAAATACGTGAAATTTCTGCAATTTTGCCCCAAAATAAGGGAAATTTCTACAATTTTGCCCCAATGTAAAGGAAATTTCTGCAATTTTGCCCCAAAATAAGGGGAATTTCTGACTGTTTGCTTCCAAAAAAGGAGATTTTCTGTCTTTTTGCCCCATAATAAGGAGAATTTCTGCCTTTTTGCCCGAAAATTATGAGAATTTCTGCAATTTTGCTTCAAAATACAGGGAATTTCTGCCTTTTAGCCCCAAAATAAAGGGAATTTCTGCATTTTACCTCAAATTGAGAATAATTTCTGCCTTTTGCCTCAAAATAAGGGGAATTTTCTGCCTTTTTGTTTCAAAATAAGATAAATTTCTTCAATTTTGTACCATAATAAAAGAAATTTCTGCTCTTTGCCCCAAAATAAAAGGAATTTCTGACTTTTTGCCCTGAAATAAATGAAATTTCTGCAATTTTGCCCGAAAATAAGGGAAATTTGTGCCTCTTTGCCCCAAAATAAAAAGAAGTTTTGCCTTTTGCCCCAAAATATGGGGAATTTCAGCATTTTACCTCAAAATAAGAATTTCAGCCTTTTTGCCCCAAAATAAGGAAAATTTCTGCAATTTTGCCCCAAAATAAGGGGAATTTCTTCCTTTTTGCCCCAAAATAAAGGATATTTCAGCCTTTTTACCTGAAAATAAGTGAAATTTCTGCAATTTTGCCCCAAATAAGGAAAATTTCTGCAATTTTGCCTCAAAATAAGGTAAATTCCTGCAATTTTGCCCCAAAATAAGTGGAATTTCTGAGTTTTGTCCCAAAATAAGGAGAATTTCTGTCTTTTTGCCCCAACATATAGGGAATTTCTGCCTTTTTGCCCAACAATTAGGGGAATTTCTTCATTTTTGCTTCAAAATAAGGGGAATTTCTGCCTTTTTGCCTCTAAAGAAGTGGAATTTCTGTATTTTCCTTTCAAAACAAAGGGAATTTCTGTGTTTTTTGCCCCAAAATAAGGAAAATTTCTGACTTATTACCCTGAAATAAGTGAAATGTTTGCAATTTTGCCCCAAAATAAGGGAAATTTCTGCCTTTTTGCCCCCAAATAAGGGGAATTTCAGCCTTTTTACCTCAAAATAAGGGGAATTTCTGCATTTTTGCCACAAAATATTAGGAATTTCTGCCTTTTTGCCCCAAAATAAGAAAAATTTCTGCCATTTTTACCTGAAATAAGTGAAATTTCTGCAATTGTGCCCCAAAATAAGTAAAATTTCTGCAATTTTGCCCCAAAATAAGGGAAATTTCTGGAATTTTGCCCCAAAATAAGTGGAATTTCTGAGTTTTGCCCCAAAATAAGGAGAATTTCTGTCTTTTTGCCCCAACATATAGGGAATTTCTGCCTTTTTGCCCCACAATTAGGGGATTTTCTTCAATTCTGCTCCAAAATAGGGGGAATTTCTGCTTTTTTGCCCGAAAATAAGGGGAATGTATACCTTTTGCCACAAAAAAGAGAACTTTCTTCATTTTTACCCCAAAATAAGAGGAATTTCTGCCTTCTTCCCTCAAAATAAGTGAAATTTCTGCCTTTTTACCTAAAAATGAACGGAATTTCTGTCTTTTTGCCCCAAAATAAAAGGAATTTTTGAATTTTGCCCTGAAATAAGTGAAATTTCTGCAATTTTGCCCCAAAATAAGGGAAATTTCTGCCTTTTTGCCACAAAATGAAGGGAATTTCTGTATTTTTGCCCCAAAATAAGGGGAATTTCAGCATTTTACCTCATAATAAGGCAAATCTCTGCCTTTTTGCCCCAAAATATGGGGAATTTCTTCATTTTTGCCCCAAAATAAAAAAAATTTCTGCAATTTTGTACCAAAATAAAAGAAATTTCTGCCTTTTTGCCCCAAAATAAGAGAAATTTCTGCACTTTTTCCCTGAAATAAGTGAAATTTCTGCAATTTTGCCCCAAAATAAGGGAAATTTCTGCAATTTTGTCCCAAAATAAAGAAAATTTCTGCAATTTTGTACCAAAATAAAAGAAATTTCTGCCTTTTTGCCCCAAAATAAGAGAAATTTCTGCACTTTTTCCCTGAAATAAGTGAAATTTCTGCAATTTTGCCCCAAAATAAGAGAAATGTCTGCAATTTTGCCCCAAAATAAAGAAAATTTCTGCAATTTTACCCCATAATAAGGGGAATTTCTGACTTTTTGCACTGAAATAAGGAGAATTTCTGTCTTTTTGTTCCAAAATAATGTGAATTTCTGCATTTTCCTTCAAAATTAGGGAAATATGTGCAATTTTGCTTCAAAATACGGGGAAATCTGCCTTATTGCACAAAAATAAAGGGAATTTCTCCATTTTTGCACCAATATAAGGGGAATTTCTGAAATTTAGCTTTAAAATACGGGGAATTTCTGCGTTATTGTCCGAAATAAAGTGGAATTTCTGCCTTTTTGCCTCAAAATAAGGTAAATTCCTGCAATTTTGCCCCAAAATAAGTGGAATTTCTGAGTTTTGTCCCAAAATAAGGAGAATTTCTGTCTTTTTGCCCCAACATATAGGGAATTTCTGCCTTTTTGCCCAACAATTAGGGGAATTTCTTCATTTTTGCTTCAAAATAAGGGGAATTTCTGCCTTTTTGCCTCTAAAGAAGTGGAATTTCTGTATTTTACTTTCAAAACAAAGGGAATTTCTGTGTTTTTTGCCCCAAAATAAGGAAAATTTCTGACTTATTACCCTGAAATAAGTGAAATGTTTGCAATTTTGCCCCAAAATAAGGGAAATTTCTGCCTTTTTTGCCCCCAAATAAGGGGAATTTCAGCCTTTTTACCTCAAAATAAGGGGAATTTCTGCATTTTTGCCACAAAATATTAGGAATTTCTGCCTTTTTGCCCCAAAATAAGAAAAATTTCTGCCATTTTTACCTGAAATAAGTGAAATTTCTGCAATTGTGCCCCAAAAGAAGTAAAATTTCTGCAATTTTGCCCCAAAATAAGGGACATTTCTGGAATTTTGCCCCAAAATAAGTGGAATTTCTGAGTTTTGCCCCAAAATAAGGAGAATTTCTGTCTTTTTGCCCCAACATATAGGGAATTTCTGCCTTTTTGCCCCACAATTAGGGGATTTTCTTCAATTCTGCTCCAAAATAGGGGGAATTTCTGCTTTTTTGCCCGAAAATAAGGGGAATGTATACCTTTTGCCACAAAAAAGAGAAATTTCTTCATTTTTGCCCCAAAATAAGAGGAATTTCTGCCTTCTTACCTCACAATAAGTGAAATTTCTGCCTTTTTACCCAAAAATACACAAAATTTCTGTCTTTTTGCCCAAAAATAAGAGGAATTTTTGAATTTTGCCCTGAAATAAGTGAAATTTCTGCAATTTTGCCCCAAAATAAGGGAAATTTCTGCCTTTTTGCCACAAAATAAAGGGAATTTCTGTATTTTTGCCCCAAAATAAGGGGAATTTCAGCATTTTACCTCATAATAAGGCAAATCTCTGCCTTTTTGCCCCAAAATATGGGGAATTTCTTCATTTTTGCCCCAAAATAAAAAAAATTTCTGCAATTTTGTACCAAAATAAAAGAAATTTCTGCCTTTTTGCCCCAAAATAAGAGAAATTTCTGCACTTTTTCCCTGAAATAAGTGAAATTTCTGCAATTTTGCCCCAAAATAAGGGAAATTTCTGCAATTTTGCCCCAAAATAAAGAAAATTTCTGCAATTTTGTACCAAAATAAAAGAAATTTCTGCCTTTTTGCCCCAAAATAAGAGAAATTTCTGCACTTTTTCCCTGAAATAAGTGAAATTTCTGCAATTTTGCCCCAAAATAAGAGAAATGTCTGCAATTTTGCCCCAAAATAAAGAAAATTTCTGCAATTTTACCCCATAATAAGGGGAATTTCTGACTTTTTGCACTGAAATAAGGAGAATTTCTGTCTTTTTGTTCCAAAATAATGTGAATTTCTGCATTTTCCTTCAAAATTAGGGAAATATGTGCAATTTTGCTTCAAAATACGGGGAAATCTGCCTTATTGCACAAAAATAAAGGGAATTTCTCCATTTTTGCACCAATATAAGGGGAATTTCTGAAATTTAGCTTTAAAATACGGGGAATTTCTGCGTTATTGTCCGAAATAAAGTAGAATTTCTGCCTTTTTGCCTCAAAATAAGGTAAATTCCTGCAATTTTGCCCCAAAATAAGTGGAATTTCTGAGTTTTGTCCCAAAATAAGGAGAATTTCTGTCTTTTTGCCCCAACATATAGGGAATTTCTGCCTTTTTGCCCAACAATTAGGGGAATTTCTTCATTTTTGCTTCAAAATAAGGGGAATTTCTGCCTTTTTGCCTCTAAAGAAGTGGAATTTCTGTATTTTACTTTCAAAACAAAAGGAATTTCTGTGTTTTTTGCCCCAAAATAAGGGAAATTTCTGACTTATTACCCTGAAATAAATGAAATGTTTGCAATTTTGCCGCAAAATAAGGGAAATTTCTGCCTTTTTGCCCCCAAATAAGGGGAATTTCAGCCTTTTTACCTCAAAATAAGGGGAATTTCTGCATTTTTGCCCCAAAATATTAGGAATTTCTGCCTTTTTGCCCCAAAATAAGAAAAATTTCTGCCATTTTTACCTGAAATAAGTGAAATTTCTGCAATTGTGCCCCAAAATAAGTAAAATTTCTGCAATTTTGCCCCAAAATAAGGGAAATTTCTGGAATTTTGCCCCAAAATAAGTGGAATTTCTGAGTTTTGCCCCAAAATAAGGAGAATTTCTGTCTTTTTGCCCCAACATATAGGGAATTTCTGCCTTTTTGCCCCACAATTAGGGGATTTTCTGCAATTGTGCTCCAAAAAACGGGATATTTCTGCTTTTTTGCCCGAAAATAAGGAGAATATGTACCTTTTGCCACAAAAAAGGGAAATTTCTTCATTTTTGCCCCAAAATAAGAGGAATTTCTGCCTTCTTACCTCACAATAAGTGAAATTTCTGCCTTTTTACCCAAAAATAAACAAAATTTCTGTCTTTTTGCCCAAAAATAAAAGGAACTTTTGAATTTTGCCCTGAAATAAGTGAAATTTCTGCAATTTTGCCCCAAAATAAGGGAAATTTCTGCCGTTTTGCCACAAAATAAAGGGAATTTCTGTATTTTTGCCCCAAAATAAGGGGAATTTCAGCATTTTACCTCATAATAAGGCGAATCTCTGCCTTTTTGCCCCAAAATATGGGGAATTTCTTCATTTTTGCCCCAAAATAAAGAAAATTTCTGCAATTTTGTACCAAAATAAAAGAAATTTCTGCCTTTTTGCGCCAAAATAAGAGAAATTTCTGCACTTTTTCCCTGAAATAAGTGAAATTTCTGCAATTTTGCCCCAAAATAAGGGAAATTTCTGCAATTTTGCCCCAAAATAAAGAAAATTTCTGCAATTTTGTACCAAAATAAAAGAAATTTCTGCCTTTTTGCCCCAAAATAAGAGAAATTTCTGCACTTTTTCCCTGAAATAAGTGAAATTTCTGCAATTTTGCCCCTAAATAAGGGAAATTTCTGCAATTTTGCCCCAAAATAAAGAAAATTTCTGCAATTTTACCCCAAAATAAGGGGAATTTCTGACTTTTTGCCCTGAAATAAGGAGAATTTCTGTCTTTTTGTTCCAAAATAATGTGAATTTCTGCATTTTCCTTCAAAATTAGGGAAATATGTGCAATTTTGCTTCAAAATACGGGGAAATCTGCCTTATTGCACAAAAATAAAGGGAATTTCTCCATTTTTGCACCAATATAAGGGGAATTTCTGAAATTTAGCTTTAAAATACGGGGAATTTCTGCGTTATTGTCCGAAATAAAGTGGAATTTCTGCCTTTTTGCCCTGAAATATTTGAAATTTCTGCAATTTTACCCCAAAATAAGGGGAATTTCTGTTTTTGGCCCCAAAATTAAGAGAATTTCTGCTTTTTGCCCCAAAATAAGGCAAATATCTGACTTTTTGCCCAGAAATAATTGAAATTTCTGCAATTTTGCCCCAAAATAATAGGAATTTCTGCCTTTTTGCCGAAAATAAGGGGAATTTCAGCATTTTACCTTCAAATAAGGGGAATTTCTGCCTTTTTGCCACAAAATAAGGGGAATTTCTGCCCTATTGCCCTTAAATAAGGAAAATTTCTGCTTTTCTGCCCCAATCAATGGGAATTTCTGCCCTTTTGCCAGAAAGTAAAGGGAATTTCTGCCTTTATGCCCCAAAATAACGGGAATTTCAGCCTTTTTACCTCAAAATAAAAGGAATTTCTGCCTTTTTCCCCAAAATATGGGGAATTTCTGCCTTTTTGCCACAAAATAAGAAAAATTTCTCAAGTCTGTAACAATATAAAAGAAATTTCTAAAATTTTGCCCCAAAATAAAGGAAATTTCTGATTTTTGCCCCAAAATAAAAAGAATTTCTCTATTTTTGCCCCAAAATAAAGGGAAATTCTGCATTTAGCCCCAAAATTAGGGGAGTTTCTGCAATTTTGCTCCAAAATACGAGAAATTTCTGCCTTTTTACCCGAAATTAAGTGGATTTTCTGCCTTTTTGCCCCCAAATAAGGGAAATTTCTGCAATTTTATCCCAAAATAAGGGAAATTTCTGCCTTTTTGCACCAAAATAAGGGGAATTTCTGCCGTTTTGCCCTGAAATATGTGAAATTTCTGCAATTTTACCCCAAAATAAGGTGAATTTCTGCCTTTTTGCCCCAAAATAATGGGAATTTCTGCCTTTTTGCCCCAAAATAAGAAAAATTTTTGCTTTTTTTCTCTGAAATAAGTGAAATTTCTGCAATTTTGCCCTAAAATAAGGGAAATTTCTGCAATTTTTCCCCATAATAAGGGAAATTTCTGCAATTTTGCCCTAAAATAAGGGGATTTTCTGCATTTTTTGCCAAAAATAAGTGGAATTTCTGATATTTTGCCGCAAAATAAGTGAAATTTCTGCAGTTTTACCCCATAATAAGGAAAATTTCTGCCTTTTTGCCCAAAAATTAGGGGAATTTCTGCAATTTTGCTCCAAAATACAAAGAATTTCTGCCTTTTTGCCCGAAAATAAAGGGAATGTATACCTTTTTGCCATAAAAAAGCAAATTTCTTCATTTTTGCCCCAAAATAAGGGGATTTTCCACCTTTTTGACTCAAAATAAGTGCAATTTCTGCCTTTTCCCCAAAATAAATGAAATTTCTGCCTTTTTGCCCCAAAATAAGGGGAATTTCAGCCTTATTACCTCAAAATAAGGGGAATTTCTGCATTTTTGCCCCAAAATATGGGGAATTTCTGACTTTTTGCCCCAAAATAAGAATAATTTCTGCAATTTTGTACCAAAATAAAAAAAAATTTCTGCTTTTTTGCCTCCCCAAAAAAATTTCTGCCTTTTTTTTCTCAAATACCTGAAATTTCTGCAATTTTGCCCCAAAATAAGGGAAATTTCTGCAATTTTGCCCCAATGTAAAGGAAATTTCTGCAATTTTGCCCCAAAATAAGGGGAATTTCTGACTGTTTGCTCCCGAAAAAGGAGATTTTCTGTCTTTTTGCCCCAAAATAAGGAGAATTTCTGCCTTTCTGCCCGAAAATTAAGAGAATTTCTGCAATTTTGCTTCAAAATACAGGGAATTTCTGCCTTTTAGCCCCAAAATAAAGGGAATTTCTGCATTTTACCTCAAATTGAGAATAATTTCTGCCTTTTGCCTCAAAATAAGGGGAATTTTCTGCCTTTTTGTTTCAAAATAAGATAAATTTCTTCAATTTTGTACCATAATAAAAGAAATTTCTGCTCTTTGCCCCAAAATAAAAGGAATTTCTGACTTTTTGCCCTGAAATAAATGAAATTTCTGCAATTTTGCCCGAAAATAAGAGAAATTTGTGCCTCTTTGCCCCAAAATAAGAAAAAGTTTTGCCTTTTGCCCCAAAATATGGGGAATTTCAGCATTTTACCTCAAAATAAGAATTTCAGCCTTTTTGCCCCAAAATAAGGAAAATTTCTGCAATTTTGCCCCAAAATAAGGGGAATTTCTTCCTTTTTGCCCCAAAATAAAGGATATTTCAGCCTTTTTACCTGAAAATAAGTGAAATTTCTGCAATTTTGCCCCAAAATAAGTAAAATTTCTGCAATTTTGCCTAAAAATAAGGTAAATTCCTGCAATTTTGCCCCAAAATAAGTGGAATTTCTGAGTTTTGTCCCAAAATAAGGAGAATTTCTGTCTTTTTGCCCCAACATATAGGGAATTTCTGCCTTTTTGCCCAACAATTAGGGGAATTTCTTCATTTTTGCTTCAAAATAAGGGGAATTTCTGCATTTTTGCCTCTAAAGAAGTGGAATTTCTGTATTTCCTTCCAAAACAAAGGGAATTTCTGTGTTTTTTGCCCCAAAATAAGGAAAATTTCTGACTTATTACCCTGATATAAGTGAAATGTTTGCAATTTTGCCCCAAAATAAGGGAAATTTCTGCCTTTTTGCCCCCAAATAAGGGGAATTTCAGCCTTTTTACCTCAAAATAAGGGGAATTTCTGCATTTTTGCCACAAAATATTAGAAATTTCTGCCTTTTTGCCCCAAAATAAGAAAAATTTCTGCCATTTTTACCTGAAATAAGTGAAATTTCTGCAATTGTGCCCCAAAATAAGTAAAATTTCTGCAATTTTGCCCCAAAATAAGGGAAATTTCTGGAATTTTGTCCCAAAATAAGTGGAATTTCTGAGTTTTGCCCCAAAATAAGGAGAATTTCTGTCTTTTTGCCCCAACATATAGGGAATTTCTGCCTTTTTGCCCCACAATTAGGGGATTTTCTTCAATTCTGCTCCAAAATAGGGGGAATTTCTGCTTTTTTGTCCGAAAATAAGGGGAATGTATACCTTTTGCCACAAAAAAAAAAGAAATTTCTTCATTTTTGCCCCAAAATAAGAGGAATTTCTGCCTTCTTCCCTCAAAATAAGTGAAATTTCTGCCTTTTTACCTAAAAATGAACGGAATTTCTTTCTTTTTGCCCCAAAATAAAAGGAATTTTTGAATTTTGCCCTGAAATAAGTGAAATTTCTGCAATTTTTCCCCAAAATAAGGGAAATTTCTGCCTTTTTGCCACAAAATGAAGGGAATTTCTGTATTTTTGCCCCAAAATAAGGGGAATTTCAGCATTTTACCTCATAATAAGGCAAATCTCTGCCTTTTTGCCCCAAAATATGGGGAATTTCTTCATTTTTGCCCCAAATTAAAAAAATTTTCTGCAATTTTGTACCAAAATAAAAGAAATTTCTGCCTTTTTGCCCCAAAATAAGAAAAATTTCTGCACTTTTTCCCTGAAATAAGTGAAATTTCTGCAATTTTGCCCCAAAATAAGGGAAATTTCTGCAATTTTGCCCCAAAATAAAGAAAATTTCTGCAATTTTGTACCAAAATAAAAGAAATTTCTGCCTTTTTGCCCCAAAATAAGAGAAATTTCTGCACTTTTGCCCCAAAATAATAGGAATTTCTGCCTTCTTGCCGAAAATAAGGGGAATTTCAGCATTTTACCTTCAAATAAGGGGAATTTCTGCCTTTTTGCCACAAAATAAGGGGAATTTCTACCCTATTGCCCTTAAATAAGGAAAATTTCTGCTTTTCTGCCCCAATTAACGGGAATTTCTGCCCTTTTGCCAGAAAGTAAAGGGAATTTCTGCCTTTATGCCCCAAAATAACGGGAATTTCAGCCTTTTTACCTCAAAATAAAAGGAATTTCTGCCTTTTTCCCGAAAATATGGGTAATTTTTGCCTTTTTGTTCCAAAATAAGGAAAATTTCTACAATTTTGTATCAAAAGAAAAGAAATTTCTGTTTTTGCCCGAAAATAAAAGGAATTTCTGACTTTTTGCCCTGAAATAAATGGAATTCCTGCAATTATGCAAGAAAATAAGGGAAATTTGTGCCTTTTTGCCCCCAAATGAGGGGAATTTCTGCCTTTTTGCCCCAAAATATGGGGAATTTCAGGATTTTACCTCAAAATTATGGGAATTTCAGCCTTTTTGCACCAAAATATGGGGAATTTCTGCCTTTTTGCCACAAAATAAGAAAAATTTCTGCAAGTCTGTAACAATATAAAAGAAATTTCTAAAATTTTGCCCCAAAATAAAGGAAATTTCTGATTTTTGCCCCAAAATAAAAAGAATTTCTCTATTTTTGCCACAAAATAAAGGGAAATTCTGCCTTTTAGCCCCAAAATTAGGGGAGTTTCTGCAATTTTGCTCCAAAATACGAGAAATTTCTGCCGTTTTACCCGAAATTAAGTGGATTTTCTGCATTTTTGCCCCCAAATAAGGGAAATTTCTGCAATTTTATCCCAAAATAAGGGAAATTTCTGCCTTTTTGCCCCAAAATAAGGGGAATTTCTGCCGTTTTGCCCTGAAATATGTAAAATTTCTGCAGTTTTACCCCAAAATAATGGGAAATTCTGCCTTTTTGCCCCAAAATAAGAAAAATTTTTGCTTTTTTTCTCTGAAATAAGTGAAATTTCTGCAATTTTGCCCTAAAATAAGGGAAATTTCTGCAATTTTTCCCCATAATAAAAGAAATTTCTGCAATTTTGCCCCAAAATAAGGGGAATTTCTGTTTTTGTCCCCAAATAAGGGAAATTTCTGCAATTTTGCCCTAAAATAAGGGGATTTTCTGCATTTTTTGCCAAAACTAAGGGGAATTTCTGACATTTTGCCGCAATATAAGTGAAATTTCTGCAGTTTTACCCCAAAATAAGGAAAATTTCTGCCTTTTTGCCCAAAAATTAGGGGAATTTCTGCAATTTTGCTCCAAAATACAAAGAATTTCTGCCTTTTTGCCCGAAAATAAAGGGAATGTATACCTTTTTGCCATAAAAAAGCAAATTTCTTCATTTTTGACCCAAAATAAGGGGATTTTCCAACTTTTTGACTCAAAATAAGTGCAATTTCTGCCTTTTTCCCAAAATAAACGAAATTTCTGCCATTTTGCCCCAAAATAAGGGGAATTTCAGCCTTATTACCTCAAAATAAGGGGAATTTCTGCATTTTTGCCCCAAAATATGGGAAATTTCTGACTTTTTGCCCCAAAATAAGAAAAATTTCTGCAATTTTGTACCAAAATAAAAAAAATTTCTGCCTTTTTGCCCCCCCAAAAAAATTTCTGCCTTTTTTTTCTCAAATACCTGAAATTTCTGCAATTTTGCCCCAAAATAAGGGAAATTTCTGCAATTTTGCTCCAATGTAAAGGAAATTTCTGCAATTTTGCCCCAAAATAAGGGGAATTTCTGACTGTTTGCTCCCGAAAAAGGAGATTTTCTGTCTTTTTGCCCCAAAATAAGGAGAATTTCTGCCTTTTTGCCCGAAAATTAAGAGAATTTCTGCAATTTTGCTTCAAAATACAGGGAATTTATGCCTTTTAGCCCCAAAATAAAGGGAATTTCTGCATTTTACCTCAAATTGAGAATAATTTCTGCCTTTTGCCTCAAAATAAGGGGAATTTTCTGCCTTTTTGTTTCAAAATAAGATAAATTTCTTCAATTTTGTACCATAATAAAAGAAATTTCTGCTCTTTGCCCCAAAATAAAAGGAATTTCTGACTTTTTGCCCTGAAATAAATGAAATTTCTGCAATTTTGCCCGAAAATAAGAGAAATTTGTGCCTCTTTGCCCCAAAATAAGAAGAAGTTTTGCCTTTTGCCCCAAAATATGGGGAATTTCAGCATTTTACCTCAAAATAAGAATTTCAGCCTTTTTGCCCCAAAATAAGGAAAATTTCTGCAATTTTGCCCCAAAATAAGGGGAATTTCTTCCTTTTTGCCTCAAAATAAAGGATATTTCAGCCTTTTTACCTGAAAATAAGTGAAATTTCTGCAATTTTGCCCCAAATAAGGGAAATTTTTGCAATTTTGCCTCAAAATAAGGTAAATTCCTGCAATTTTGCCCCAAAATAAGTGGAATTTCTGAGTTTTGTCCCAAAATAAGGAGAATTTCTGTCTTTTTGCCCCAACATATAGGGAATTTCTGCCTTTTTGCCCAACAATTAGGGGAATTTCTTCATTTTTGCTTCAAAATAAGGGGAATTTCTGCCTTTTTGCCTCTAAAGAAGTGGAATTTCTGTATTTTCCTTCCAAAACAAAGGGAATTTCTGTGTTTTTTGCCCCAAAATAAGGAAAATTTCTGACTTATTACCCTGAAATAAGTGAAATGTTTGCAATTTTGCCCCAAAATAAGGGAAATTTCTGCCTTTTTGCCCCCAAATAAGGGGAATTTCAGCCTTTTTACCTCAAAATAAGGGGAATTTCTGCATTTTTGCCACAAAATATTAGGAATTTCTGCCTTTTTGCCCCAAAATAAGAAAAATTTCTGCCATTTTTACCTGAAATAAGTGAAATTTCTGCAATTGTGCCCCAAAATAAGTAAAATTTCTGCAATTTTGCCCCAAAATAAGGGAAATTTCTGGAATTTTGCCCCAAAATAAGTGGAATTTCTGAGTTTTGCCCCAAAATAAGGAGAATTTCTGTCTTTTTGCCCCAACATATAGGGAATTTCTGCCTTTTTGCCCCACAATTAGGGGATTTTCTTCAATTCTGCTCCAAAATAGGGGAAATTTCTGCTTTTTTGCCCGAAAATAAGGGGAATGTATACCTTTTGCCACAAAAAAGAGAAATTTCTTCATTTTTGCCCCAAAATAAGAGGAATTTCTGCCTTCTTCCCTCAAAATAAGTGAAATTTCTGCCTTTTTACCTAAAAATGAACGGAATTTCTGTCTTTTTGCCCCAAAATAAAAGGAATTTTTTAATTTTCCCTGAAATAAGTGAAATTTCTGCAATTTTGCCCCAAAATAAGGGAAATTTCTGCCTTTTTGCCACAAAATAAAGAGAATTTCTGTATTTTTGCCCCAAAATAAGGGGAATTTCAGCATTTTACCTCATAATAAGGCAAATCTCTGCCTTTTTGCCCCAAAATATGGGGAATTTCTTCATTTTTGCCCCAAAATAAAAAAAATTTCTGCAATTTTGTACCAAAATAAAAGAAATTTCTGCCTTTTTGCCCCAAAATAAGAGAAATTTCTGCACTTTTTCCCTGAAATAAGTGAAATTTCTGCAATTTTGCCCCAAAATAAGGGAAATTTCTGCAATTTTGCCCCAAAATAAAGAAAATTTCTGCAATTTTGTACCAAAATAAAAGAAATTTCTGCCTTTTTGCCCCAAAATAAGAGAAATTTCTGCACTTTTGCCCCAAAATAATAGGAATTTCTGCCTTTTTGCCGAAAATAAGGGGAATTTCAGCATTTTACCTTCAAATAAGGGGAATTTCTGCCTTTTTGCCACAAAATAAGGGGAATTTCTACCCTATTGCCCTTAAATAAGGAAAATTTCTGCTTTTCTGCCCCAATTAACGGGAATTTCTGCCCTTTTGCCAGAAAGTAAAGGGAATTTCTGCCTTTATGCCCCAAAATAACGGGAATTTCAGCCTTTTTACCTCAAAATAAAAGGAATTTCTGCCTTTTTCCCGAAAATATGGGTAATTTTTGCCTTTTTGTTCCAAAATAAGGAAAATTTCTACAATTTTGTATCAAAAGAAAAGAAATTTCTGTTTTTGCCCGAAAATAAAAGGAATTTCTGACTTTTTGCCCTGAAATAAATGAAATTCCTGCAATTATGCCCGAAAATAAGGGAAATTTGTGCCTTTTTGCCCCCAAATGAGGGGAATTTCTGCCTTTTTGCCCCAAAATATGGGGAATTTCAGGATTTTACCTCAAAATAAGGGGAATTTCAGCCTTTTTGCACCAAAATATGGGGAATTTCTGCCTTTTTGCCACAAAATAAGAAAAATTTCTGCAAGTCTGTAACAATATAAAAGAAATTTCTAAAATTTTGCCCCAAAATAAAGGAAATTTCTGATTTTTGCCCCAAAATAAAAAGAATTTCTCTATTTTTGCCCCAAAATAAAGGGAAATTCTGCCTTTTAGCCCCAAAATTAGGGGAGTTTCTGCAATTTTGCTCCAAAATACGAGAAATTTCTGCTGTTTTACCCGAAATTAAGTGGATTTTCTGCATTTTTGCCCCCAAATAAGGGAAATTTCTGCAATTTTATCCCAAAATAAGGGAAATTTCTGCCTTTTTGCCCCAAAATAAGGGGAATTTCTGCCGTTTTGCCCTGAAATATGTAAAATTTCTGCAGTTTTACCCCAAAATAATGGGAAATTCTGCCTTTTTGCCCCAAAATAAGAAAAATTTTTGCTTTTTTTCTCTGAAATAAGTGAAATTTCTGCAATTTTGCCCTAAAATAAGGGAAATTTCTGCAATTTTTCCCCATAATAAAAGAAATTTCTGCAATTTTGCCCCAAAATAAGGGGAATTTCTGTTTTTGTCCCCAAATAAGGGAAATTTCTGCAATTTTGCCCTAAAATAAGGGGATTTTCTGCATTTTTTGCCAAAACTAAGGGGAATTTCTGACATTTTGCCGCAATATAAGTGAAATTTCTGCAGTTTTACCCCAAAATAAGGAAAATTTCTGCCTTTTTGCCCAAAAATTAGGGGAATTTCTGCAATTTTGCTCCAAAATACAAAGAATTTCTGCCTTTTTGCCCGAAAATAAAGGGAATGTATACCTTTTTGCCATAAAAAAGCAAATTTCTTCATTTTTGACCCAAAATAAGGGGATTTTCCAACTTTTTGACTCAAAATAAGTGCAATTTCTGCCTTTTTCCCAAAATAAACGAAATTTCTGCCATTTTGCCCCAAAATAAGGGGAATTTCAGCCTTATTACCTCAAAATAAGGGGAATTTCTGCATTTTTGCCCCAAAATATGGGGAATTTCTGACTTTTTGCCCCAAAATAAGAAAAATTTCTGCAATTTTGTACCAAAATAAAAAAAATTTCTGCCTTTTTGCCCCCCCAAAAAAATTTCTGCCTTTTTTTTCTCAAATACCTGAAATTTCTGCAATTTTGCCCCAAAATAAGGGAAATTTCTGCAATTTTGCTCCAATGTAAAGGAAATTTCTGCAATTTTGCCCCAAAATAAGGGGAATTTCTGACTGTTTGCTCCCGAAAAAGGAGATTTTCTGTCTTTTTGCCCCAAAATAAGGAGAATTTCTGCCTTTTTGCCCGAAAATTAAGAGAATTTCTGCAATTTTGCTTCAAAATACAGGGAATTTCTGCCTTTTAGCCCCAAAATAAAGGGAATTTCTGCATTTTACCTCAAATTGAGAATAATTTCTGCCTTTTGCCTCAAAATAAGGGGAATTTTCTGCCTTTTTGTTTCAAAATAAGATAAATTTCTTCAATTTTGTACCATAATAAAAGAAATTTCTGCTCTTTGCCCCAAAATAAAAGCAATTTCTGACTTTTTGCCCTGAAATAAATGAAATTTCTGCAATTTTGCCCGAAAATAAGAGAAATTTGTGCCTCTTTGCCCCAAAATAAGAAGAAGTTTTGCCTTTTGCCCCAAAATATGGGGAATTTCAGCATTTTACCTCAAAATAAGAATTTCAGCCTTTTTGCCCCAAAATAAGGAAAATTTCTGCAATTTTGCCCCAAAATAAGGGGAATTTCTTCCTTTTTGCCCCAAAATAAAGGATATTTCAGCCTTTTTACCTGAAAATAAGTGAAATTTCTGCAATTTTGCCCCAAATAAGGGAAATTTCTGCAATTTTGCCTCAAAATAAGGTAAATTCCTGCAATTTTGCCCCAAAATAAGTGGAATTTCTGAGTTTTGTCCCAAAATAAGGAGAATTTCTGTCTTTTTGCCCCAACATATAGGGAATTTCTGCCTTTTTGCCCAACAATTAGGGGAATTTCTTCATTTTTGCTTCAAAATAAGGGGAATTTCTGCCTTTTTGCCTCTAAAGAAGTGGAATTTCTGTATTTTCCTTCCAAAACAAAGGGAATTTCTGTGTTTTTTGCCCCAAAATAAGGAAAATTTCTGACTTATTACCCTGAAATAAGTGAAATGTTTGCAATTTTGCCCCAAAATAAGGGAAATTTCTGCCTTTTTGCCCCCAAATAAGGGGAATTTCAGCCTTTTTACCTCAAAATAAGGGGAATTTCTGCATTTTTGCCACAAAATATTAGGAATTTCTGCCTTTTTGCCCCAAAATAAGAAAAATTTCTGCCATTTTTACCTGAAATAAGTGAAATTTCTGCAATTGTGCCCCAAAATAAGTAAAATTTCTGCAATTTTGTCCCAAAATAAGGGAAATTTCTGGAATTTTGCCCCAAAATAAGTGGAATTTCTGAGTTTTGCCCCAAAATAAGGAGAATTTCTGTCTTTTTGCCCCAACATATAGGGAATTTCTGCCTTTTTGCCCCACAATTAGGGGATTTTCTTCAATTCTGCTCCAAAATAGGGGAAATTTCTGCTTTTTTGCCCGAAAATAAGGGGAATGTATACCTTTTGCCACAAAAAAGAGAAATTTCTTCATTTTTGCCCCAAAATAAGAGGAATTTCTGCCTTCTTCCCTCAAAATAAGTGAAATTTCTGCCTTTTTACCTAAAAATGAACGGAATTTCTGTCTTTTTGCCCCAAAATAAAAGGAATTTTTTAATTTTCCCTGAAATAAGTGAAATTTCTGCAATTTTGCCCCAAAATAAGGGAAATTTCTGCCTTTTTGCCACAAAATAAAGAGAATTTCTGTATTTTTGCCCCAAAATAAGGGGAATTTCAGCATTTTACCTCATAATAAGGCAAATCTCTGCCTTTTTGCCCCAAAATATGGGGAATTTCTTCATTTTTGCCCCAAAATAAGGGAAATTTCTGCCTTTTTGCCACAAAATAAAGAGAATTTCTGTATTTTTGCCCCAAAATAAGGGGAATTTCAGCATTTTACCTCATAATAAGGCAAATCTCTGCCTTTTTGCCCCAAAATAAGGGAAATTTCTGCAATTTTGCCCCAAAATAAAGAAAATTTCTGCAATTTTGTACCAAAATAAAAGAAATTTCTGCCTTTTTGCCCCAAAATAAGAGAAATTTCTGCACTTTTTCCCTGAAATAAGTGAAATTTCTGCAATTTTGCCCCAAAATAAGAGAAATTTCTGCAATTTTGCCCCAAAATAAAGGAAATTTCTGCAATTTTGCCCCAAAATAAGGGGAATTTCTGACTTTTTGCCCTGAAATAAGGAGAATTTCTGTCTTTACATTCCAAAATAATGTGAATTTCTGCATTTTCCTTCAAAATTAGGGAAATATGTGCAATTTTGCTTCAAAATACGGGGAAATCTGCCTTATTGCACAAAAATAAAGGGAATTTCTCCATTTTTGCACCAATATAAGGGGAATTTCTGAAATTTAGCTTTAAAATACGGGGAATTTCTGCGTTATTGTCCGAAATAAAGTGGAATTTCTGCCTTTTTGCCCTGAAATATTTGAAATTTCTGCAATTTTACCCCAAAATAAGGGGAATTTCTGTTTTTGGCCCCAAAATTAAGGGAATTTCTGCTTTTTGCCCCAAAATAAGGCAAATATCTGACTTTTTGCCCAGAAATAATTGAAATTTCTGCAATTTTGCCCCAAAATAATAAGAATTTCTGCCTTTTTGCCGAAAATAAGGGGAATTTCAGCATTTTACCTTCAAATAAGGGGAATTTCTGCCTTTTTGCCACAAAATAAGGGGAATTTCTGCCCTATTGCCCTTAAATAAGGAAAATTTCTGCTTTTCTATCCCAATTAACGGGAATTTCAGCCTTTTTACCTCAAAATAAGGGGAATTTCTGCCTTTTTCCCCAAAATATGGGTAATTTTTGCCTTTTTGTTCCAAAATAAGGAAAATTTCTACAATTTTGTATTAAAATAAAAGAAATTTCTGTTTTTGCCCGAAAATAAAAGGAATTTCTGACTTTTTGCCCTGAAATAAATGAAATTCCTGCAATTATGCCCGAAAATAAGGGAAATTTGTGCCTTTTTGCCCCCAAATGAGGGGAATTTCTGCCTTTTTGCCCCAAAATATGGGGAATTTCAGGATTTTACCTCAAAATAAGGGGAATTTCAGCCTTTTTGCACCAAAATATGGGGAATTTCTGCCTTTTTGCCACAAAATAAGAAAAATTTCTGCAAGTCTGTAACAATATAAAAGAAATTTCTAAAATTTTGCCCCAAAATAAAGGAAATTTCTGATTTTTGCCCCAAAATAAAAAGAATTTCTCTATTTTTGCCCCAAAATAAAGGGAAATTCTGCCTTTTAGCCCCAGAATTAGGGGAGTTTCTGCAATTTTGCTCCAAAGTACGAAAAATTTCTGCCTTTTTACCCGAAATTAAGTGGATTTTCTGCCTTTTTGCCCCCAAATAAGGGAAATTTCTGCAATTTTATCTTAAAATAAGGGAAATTTCTGCCTTTTTGCCCCAAAATAAGGGGAATTTCTGCCGTTTTGCCCTGAAATATGTGAAATTTCTGCAATTTTACCCCAAAATAAGGTGAATTTCTGCCTTTTTGCCCCAAAATAATGGGAATTTCTGCCTTTTTGCCCCAAAATAAGAAAAATTTTTGCTTTTTTTCTCTGAAATAAGTGAAATTTCTGCATTTTTCCCCTAAAATAAGGGAAATTTCTGTAATTTTTCCCCATAATAAGGGAAATTTCTGCAATTTTGCCCCAAAATAAGGGGAATTTCTGTTTTTGTCCCCAAATAAGGGAAATTTCTGCAATTTTGCCCTAAAATAAGGGGATTTTCTGCATTTTTTGCCAAAAATAAGGGGAATTTCTGACATTTTGCCGCCAAATAAGTGAAATTTCTGCAGTTTTACCCCAAAATAAGGAAAATTTCTGCCTTTTTGCCCAAAAATTAGGGGAATTTCTGCAATTTTGCTCCAAAATACAAAGAATTTCTGCCTTTTTGCCCGAAAATAAAGGGAATGTATACCTTTTTGCCATAAAAAAGCAAATTTCTTCATTTTTGCCCCAAAATAAGGGGATTTTCCACCTTTTTGACTCAAAATAAGTGCAATTTCTGCCTTTTCCCCAAAATAAACGAAATTTCTGCCTTTTTGCCCCAAAATAAGGGGAATTTCAGCCTTATTACCTCAAAATAAGGGGAATTTCTGCATTTTTGCCCCAAAATATGGGAAATTTCTGACTTTTTGCCCCAAAATAAAAAAAAATTTCTGCAATTTTGTACCAAAATAAAAAAAAATTTCTGCCTTTTTGCCCCCCCCAAAAAATTTCTGCCTTTTTTTTCTCAAATACCTGAAATTTCTGCAATTTTGCCCCAAAATAAGGGAAATTTCTGCAATTTTGCCCCAATGTAAAGGAAATTTCTGCAATTTTGCCCAAAAATAAGGGGAATTTCTGACTGTTTGCTCCCGAAAATGGAGATTTTCTGTCTTTTTGCCCCAAAATAAGGAGAATTTCTGCCTTTCTGCCCGAAAATTAAGAGAATTTCTGCAATTTTGCTTCAAAATACAGGGAATTTCTGCCTTTTAGCCCCAAAATAAAGGGAATTTCTGCATTTTACCTCAAATTGAGAATAATTTCTGCCTTTTGCCTCAAAATAAGGGGAATTTTCTGCCTTTTTGTTTCAAAATAAGATAAATTTCTTCAATTTTGTACCATAATAAAAGAAATTTCTGCTCTTTGCCCCAAAATAAAAGGAATTTCTGACTTTTTGCCCTGAAATAAATGAAATTTCTGTAATTTTGCCCGAAAATAAGAGAAATTTGTGCCTCTTTGCCCCAAAATAAGAAGAAGTTTTGCCTTTTGCCCCAAAATATGGGGAATTTCAGCATTTTACCTCAAAATAAGAATTTCAGCCTTTTTGCCCCAAAATAAGGAAAATTTCTGCAATTTTGCCCCAAAATAAGGGGAATTTCTTCCTTTTTGCCCCAAAATAAAGGATATTTCAGCCTTTTTACCTGAAAATAAGTGAAATTTCTGCAATTTTGCCCCAAAATAAGTAAAATTTCTGCAATTTTGCCTCAAAATAAGGTAAATTCCGGCAATTTTGCCCCAAAATAAGTGGAATTTCTGAGTTTTGTCCCAAAATAAGGAGAATTTCTGTCTTTTTGCCCCAACATATAGGGAATTTCTGCCTTTTTGCCCAACAATTAGGGGAATTTCTTCATTTTTGCTTCAAAATAAGGGGAATTTCTGCCTTTTTGCCTCTAAAGAAGTGGAATTTCTGTACTTTCCTTCCAAAACAAAGGGAATTTCTGTGTTTTTTGCCCCAAAATAAGGAAAATTTCTGACTTATTACCCTGAAATAAGTGAAATGTTTGCAATTTTGCCCCAAAATAAGGGAAATTTCTGCCTTTTTGCCCCCAAATAAGGGGAATTTCAGCCTTTTTACCTCAAAATAAGGGGAATTTCTGCATTTTTGCCACAAAATATTAGGAATTTCTGCCTTTTTGCCCCAAAATAAGAAAAATTTCTGCCATTTTTACCTGAAATAAGTGAAATTTCTGCAATTGTGCCCCAAAATAAGTAAAATTTCTGCAATTTTGCCCCAAAATAAGGGAAATTTCTGGAATTTTGCCCCAAAATAAGTGGAATTTCTGAGTTTTGCCCCAAAATAAGGAGAATTTCTGTCTTTTTGCCCCAACATATAGGGAATTTCTGCCTTTTTGCCCCACAATTAGGGGATTTTCTTCAATTCTGCTCCAAAATAGGGGGAATTTCTGCTTTTTTGCCCGAAAATAAGGGGAATGTATACCTTTTGCCACAAAAAAGAGAACTTTCTTCATTTTTACCCCAAAATAAGAGGAATTTCTGCCTTCTTCCCTCAAAATAAGTGAAATTTCTGCCTTTTTACCTAAAAATGAACGGAATTTCTTTCTTTTTGCCCCAAAATAAAAGGAATTTTTGAATTTTGCCCTGAAATAAGTGAAATTTCTGCAATTTTTCCCCAAAATAAGGGAAATTTCTGCCTTTTTGCCACAAAATGAAGGGAATTTCTGTATTTTTGCCCCAAAATAAGGGGAATTTCAGCATTTTACCTCATAATAAGGCAAATCTCTGCCTTTTTGCCCCAAAATATGGGGAATTTCTTCATTTTTGCCCCAAATTAAAAAATTTTCTGCAATTTTGTACCAAAATAAAAGAAATTTCTGCCTTTTTGCCCCAAAATAAGAGAAATTTCTGCACTTTTTCCCTGAAATAAGTGAAATTTCTGCAATTTTGCCCGAAAATAAGGGAAATTTCTGCCTTATTGCCCCCAAATAATGGGAATTTCAGCCTTTTTACCTCAAAATAAGGGGAATTTCTGCATTTTTGCCACAAAATATTAGGAATTTCTGCCTTTTTGCCCCAAAATAAGAAAAATTTCTGCCTTTTTTTTATATGAAATAAGTGAAATTTCTGCAATTTTGCCCCAAAATAAGTGAAATTTCTGCAATTGTGCCCCAAAATAAGGGAAATTTCTGGAATTTTGCCCCAAAATAAGTGGAATTTCTGAGTTTTGCCCCAAAATAAGGAGAATTTCTGTCTTTTTGCCCCAACATATAGGGAATTTCTGCCTTTTTGCCCCACAATTAGGGGATTTTCTTCAATTCTGCTCCAAAAAAACGGGATATTTCTGCTTTTTTGCCCGAAATTAAGGAAAATATATACCTTTTGCCACAAAAAAAGAGAAATTTCTTCATTTTTGCACCAAAATAAGAAAAATTTCTGCCTTCTTACCTCACAATAAGTAAAATTTCTGCCTTTTTACCCAAAAATAAACAAAATTTCTGTCTTTTTGCCCAAAAATAAAAGGAATTTTTGAATTTTGCCCTGAAATAAGTGAAATTTCTGCAATTTTGCCCCAAAATAAGGGAAATTTCTGCCTTTTTGCCACAAAATAAAGGGAATTTCTGTATTTTTGCCCCAAAATAAGGGGAATTTCAGCATTTTACCTCATAATAAGGCGAATCTCTGCCTTTTTGCCCCAAAATATGGGGAATTTCTTCATTTTTGCCCCAAAATAAAGAAAATTTCTGCAATTTTGTACCAAAATAAAAGAAATTTCTGCCTTTTTGCCCCAAAATAAGAGAAATTTCTGCACTTTTTCCCTGAAATAAGTGAAATTTCTGCAATTTTGCCCCAAAATAAGGGAAATTTCTGCAATTTTGCCCCAAAATAAAGAAAATTTCTGCAATTTTACCCCAAAATAAGGGGAATTTCTGACTTTTTGCCCTGAAATAAGGAGAATTTCTGTCTTTTTATTCCAAAATAATGTGAATTTCTGCATTTTCCTTCAAAATTAGGGAAATATGTGCAATTTTGCTTCTAAAAACGGGGAAATCTGCCTTATTGCACAAAAATAAAGGGAATTTCTCCATTTTTGCACCAATATAAGGGGAATTTCTGAAATTTAGCTTTAAAATACGGGGAATTTCTGCCTTATTGTCCGAAATAAAGTGGAATTTCTGCCTTTTTGCCCTGAAATATTTGAAATTTCTGCAATTTTACCCCAAAATAAGGGGAATTTCTGTTTTTGGCCCCAAAATTAAGGGAATTTCTGCTTTTTGCCCCAAAATAAGGCAAATATCTGACTTTTTGCCCAGAAATAATTGAAATTTCTGCAATTTTGCCCCAAAATAATAGGAATTTCTGCCTTTTTGCCGAAAATAAGAGGAATTTCAGCATTTTACCTTAAATAAGGGGAATTTCTGCCTTTTTGCCACAAAATAAGGGGAATTTCTGCCCTATTGCCCGTAAATAAGGAAAATTTCGCTTTTCTGCCCCAATTAACGGGAATTTCTGCCTTTTTGCCACAAAGTAAAGGAAATTTCTGCCTTTTTGCCCCAAAACAACGGTAATTTCAGCCTTCTTACCTCAAAATAAGGGGAATTTCTGCCTTTTCCCCCAAAATATGGGTAATTTTTGCCTTTTTGTTCCAAAATAAGGAAAATTTCTACAATTTTGTATCAAAATAAAAGAAATTTCTGTTTTTGCCCGAAAATAAAAGGAATTTCTGACTGTTTGCCCTGAAATAAATGAAATTCCTGCAATTATCCCCGAAAATAAGGGAAATTTGTGCCTTTTTGCCCCCAAATGAGGGGAATTTCTGCCTTTTTGCCCCAAAATATTGGGAATTTCAGGATTTTACCTCAAAATAAGGGGAATTTCAGCCTTTTTGCACCAAAATATGGGGAATTTCTGCCTTTTTGCCACAAAATAAGAAAAATTTCTGCAAGTCTGTAACAATATAAAAGAAATTTCTAAAATTTTGCCCCAAAATAAAGGAAATTTCTGATTTTTGCCCCAAAATAAAAAGAATTTCTCTATTTTTGCCCCAAAATAAAGGGAAATTCTGCCTTTTAGCCCCCAAATTAGGAGAGTTTCTGCAATTTTGCTCCAAAATACGAGAAATTTCTGCCTTTTTACCCGAAATTAAGTGGATTTTCTGCCTTTTTGCCCCCAAATAAGGGAAATTTCTGCAATTTTATCTTAAAATAAGGGAAATATCTGCCTTTTTGCCCCAAAATAAGGGGAATTTCTGCCGTTTTGCCCTGAAATATGTAAAATTTCTGCAATTTTACCCCAAAATAAGGTGAATTTCTGCCTTTTTGCCCCAAAATAATGGGAATTTCTGCTTTTTTGCCCCAAAATAAGAAAAATTTTTGCTTTTTTTCTCGGAAATAAGTGAAATTTCTGCAATTTTGCCCTAAAATAAGGGAAATTTCTGCAATTTTTCCCCATAATAAGGGAAATTTCTGCAATTTTGCCCCAAAATAAGGGGAATTTCTGTTTTTGTCCCCAAATAAGGGAAATTTCTGCAATTTTGCCCTAAAATAAGGGGATTTTCTGCATTTTTTGCCAAAAATAAGGGGAATTTCTGACATTTTGCCGCAAAATAAGTGAAATTTCTGCAGTGTTACCCCAAAATAAGGAAAATTTCTGCCTTTTTGCCCAAAAATTAGGGGAATTTCTGCAATTTTGCTCCAAAATACAAAGAATTTCTGCCTTTTTGCCCGAAAATAAAGGGAATGTATACCTTTTTGCCATAAAAAAGCAAATTTCTTCATTTTTGCCCCAAAATAAGAGGATTTTCCACCTTTTTGACTCAAAATAAGTGCAATTTCTGCCTTTTCCCCAAAATAAACGAAATTTCTGCCTTTTTGCCCCAAAATAAGGGGAATTTCAGCCTTATTACCTCAAAATAAGGGGAATTTCTGCCTTTTTGCCCCAAAATATGGGGAATTTCTGACTTTTTGCCCCAAAATAAGAAAAATTTCTGCAATTTTGTACCAAAATAAAAAAAATTTCTGCCTTTTTGCCCCCCCAAAAAAATTTCTGCCTTTTTTTTCTCAAATACCTGAAATTTCTGCAATTTTGCCCCAAAATAAGGGAAATTTCTGCAATTTTGCCCCAATGTAAAGGAAATTTCTGCAATTTTGCCCCAAAATAAGGGGAATTTCTGAGTGTTTGCTCCCGAAAAAGGAGATTTTCTGTCTTTTTGCCCCAAAATAAGGAGAATTTCTGCCTTTTTGCCCGAAAATTAAGAGAATTTCTGCAATTTTGCTTCAAAATGCAGGGAATTTCTGCCTTTTAGCCCCAAAATAAAGGGAATTTCTGCATTTTACCTCAAATTGAGAATAATTTCTGCCTTTTGCCTCAAAATAAGGGGAATTTTCTGCCTTTTTGTTTCAAAATAAGATAAATTTCTTCAATTTTGTACCATAATAAAAGAAATTTCTGCTCTTTGCCCCAAAATAAAAGGAATTTCTGATTTTTTGCCCTGAAATAAATGAAATTTCTGCAATTTTGCCCGAAAATAAGGGAAATTTGTGCCTCTTTGCCCCAAAATAAGAAGAAATTTTGCCTTTTGCCCCAAAATATGGGGAATTTCAGCATTTTACCTCAAAATAAGAATTTCAGCCTTTTTGCCCCAAAATAAGGAAAATTTCTGCAATTTTGCCCCAAAATAAGGGGAATTTCTTCCTTTTTGCCCCAAAATAAAGGATATTTCAGCCTTTTTACCTGAAAATAAGTGAAATTTCTGCAATTTTGCCCCAAAATAAGTAAAATTTCTGCAATTTTGCCTCAAAATAAGGTAAATTCCGGCAATTTTGCCCCAAAATAAGTGGAATTTCTGAGTTTTGTCCCAAAATAAGGAGAATTTCTGTCTTTTTGCCCCAACATATAGGGAATTTCTGCCTTTTTGCCCAACAATTAGGGGAATTTCTTCATTTTTGCTTCAAAATAAGGGGAATTTCTGCCTTTTTGCCTCTAAAGAAGTGGAATTTCTGTATTTTCCTACCAAAACAAAGGGAATTTCTGTGTTTTTTGCCCCAAAATAAGGAAAATTTCTGACTTATTACCCTGAAATAAGTTAAATGTTTGCAATTTTGCCCCAAAATAAGGGAAATTTCTGCCTTTTTGCCCCAAAATAAGGGGAATTTCAGCCTTTTTACCTCAAAATAAGGGGAATTTCTGCATTTTTGCCACAAAATATTAGGAATTTCTGCCTTTTTGCCCCAAAATAAGAAAAATTTCTGCCTTTTTTTTATCTGAAATAAGTGAAATTTCTGCAATTTTGCCCCAAAATAAGTGAAATTTCTGCAATTTTGCCCCAAAATAAGGGAAATTTCTGGAATTTTGCCCCAAAATAAGTGGAATTTCTGAGTTTTGCCCCAAAATAAGGAGAAATTCTGTCTTTTTGCCCCAACATATAGGGAATTTCTGCCTTTTTGCCCCACAATTAGGGGATTTTCTGCAATTGTGCTCCAAAAAACGGGATATTTCTGCTTTTTTGCCCGAAAATAAGGAGAATATATACCTTTTGCCACAAAAAAAGGGAAATTTCTTCATTTTTGCCCCAAAATAAGAGGAATTTCTGCCTTCTTACCTCACAATAAGTGAAATTTCTGCCTTTTTACCCAAAAATAAACAAAATTTCTGTCTTTTTGCCCAAAAATAAAAGGAATTTTTGAATTTTGCCCTGAAATAAGTGAAATTTCTGCAATTTTGCCCCAAAATAAGGGAAATTTCTGCCTTTTTGCCACAAAATAAAGGGAATTTCTGTATTTTTGCCCCAAAATAAGGGGAATTTCAGCATTTTACCTCATAATAAGGCGAATCTCTGCCTTTTTGCCCCAAAATATGGGGAATTTCTTCATTTTTGCCCCAAAATAAAGAAAATTTCTGCAATTTTGTACCAAAATAAAAGAAATTTCTGCCTTTTTGCCCCAAAATAAGAGAAATTTCTGCACTTTTTCCCTGAAATAAGTGAAATTTCTGCAATTTTGCCCCAAAATAAGGGAAATTTCTGCAATTTTGCCCCAAAATAAAGAAAATTTCTGCAATTTTACCCCAAAATAAGGGGAATTTCTGACTTTTTGCCCTGAAATAAGGAGAATTTCTGTCTTTTTATTCCAAAATAATGTGAATTTCTGCATTTTCCTTCAAAATTAGGGAAATATGTGCAATTTTGCTTCTAAAAACGGGGAAATCTGCCTTATTGCACAAAAATAAAGGGAATTTCTCCATTTTTGCACCAATATAAGGGGAATTTCTGAAATTTAGCTTTAAAATACGGGGAATTTCTGCCTTATTGTCCGAAATAAAGTGGAATTTCTGCCTTTTTGCCCTGAAATATTTGAAATTTCTGCAATTTTACCCCAAAATAAGGGGAATTTCTGTTTTTGGCCCCAAAATTAAGGGAATTTCTGCTTTTTGCCCCAAAATAAGGCAAATATCTGACTTTTTGCCCAGAAATAATTGAAATTTCTGCAATTTTGCCCCAAAATAATAGGAATTTCTGCCTTTTTGCCGAAAATAAGAGGAATTTCAGCATTTTACCTTAAATAAGGGGAATTTCTGCCTTTTTGCCACAAAATAAGGGGAATTTCTGCCCTATTGCCCGTAAATAAGGAAAATTTCGCTTTTCTGCCCCAATTAACGGGAATTTCTGCCTTTTTGCCACAAAGTAAAGGGAATTTCTGCCTTTTTGCCCCAAAATAACGGTAATTTCAGCCTTTTTACCTCAAAATAAGGGGAATTTCTGCCTTTTCCCCCAAAATATGGGTAATTTTTGCCTTTTTGTTCCAAAATAAGGAAAATTTCTACAATTTTGTATCAAAATAAAAGAAATTTCTGTTTTTGCCCGAAAATAAAAGGAATTTCTGACTGTTTGCCCTGAAATAAATGAAATTCCTGCAATTATCCCCGAAAATAAGGGAAATTTGTGCCTTTTTGCCCCCAAATGAGGGGAATTTCTGCCTTTTTGCCCCAAAATATTGGGAATTTCAGGATTTTACCTCAAAATAAGGGGAATTTCAGCCTTTTTGCACCAAAATATGGGGAATTTCTGCCTTTTTGCCACAAAATAAGAAAAATTTCTGCAAGTCTGTAACAATATAAAAGAAATTTCTAAAATTTTGCCCCAAAATAAAGGAAATTTCTGATTTTTGCCCCAAAATAAAAAGAATTTCTCTATTTTTGCCCCAAAATAAAGGGAAATTCTGCCTTTTAGCCCCCAAATTAGGGGAGTTTCTGCAATTTTGCTCCAAAATACGAGAAATTTCTGCCTTTTTACCCGAAATTAAGTGGATTTTCTGCCTTTTTGCCCCCAAATAAGGGAAATTTCTGCAATTTTATCCCAAAATAAGGGAAATTTCTGCCTTTTTGCCCCAAAATAAGGGGAATTTCTGCCGTTTTGCCCTGAAATATGTAAAATTTCTGCAATTTTACCCCAAAATAAGGTGAATTTCTGCCTTTTTGCCCCAAAATAATGGGAATTTCTGCTTTTTTGCCCCAAAATAAGAAAAATTTTTGCTTTTTTTCTCGGAAATAAGTGAAATTTCTGCAATTTTGCCCTAAAATAAGGGAAATTTCTGCAATTTTTCCCCATAATAAGGGAAATTTCTGCAATTTTGCCCCAAAATAAGGGGAATTTCTGTTTTTGTCCCCAAATAAGGGAAATTTCTGCAATTTTGCCCTAAAATAAGGGGATTTTCTGCATTTTTTGCCAAAAATAAGGGGAATTTCTGACATTTTGCCGCAAAATAAGTGAAATTTCTGCAGTGTTACCCCAAAATAAGGAAAATTTCTGCCTTTTTGCCCAAAAATTAGGGGAATTTCTGCAATTTTGCTCCAAAATACAAAGAATTTCTGCCTTTTTGCCCGAAAATAAAGGGAATGTATACCTTTTTGCCATAAAAAAGCAAATTTCTTCATTTTTGCCCCAAAATAAGAGGATTTTCCACCTTTTTGACTCAAAATAAGTGCAATTTCTGCCTTTTCCCCAAAATAAACGCAATTTCTGCCTTTTTGCCCCAAAATAAGGTGAATTTTAGCCTTATTACCTCAAAATAAGGGGAATTTCTGCCTTTTTGCCCCAAAATATGGGGAATTTCTGACTTTTTGCCCCAAAATAAGAAAAATTTCTGCAATTTTGTACCAAAATAAAAAAAATTTCTGCCTTTTTGCCCCCCCAAAAAAATTTCTGCCTTTTTTTTCTCAAATACCTGAAATTTCTGCAATTTTGCCCCAAAATAAGGGAAATTTCTGCAATTTTGCCCCAATGTAAAGGAAATTTCTGCAATTTTGCCCCAAAATAAGGGGAATTTCTGAGTGTTTGCTCCCGAAAAAGGAGATTTTCTGTCTTTTTGCCCCAAAATAAGGAGAATTTCTGCCTTTTTGCCCGAAAATTAAGAGAATTTCTGCAATTTTGCTTCAAAATGCAGGGAATTTCTGCCTTTTAGCCCCAAAATAAAGGGAATTTCTGCATTTTACCTCAAATTGAGAATAATTTCTGCTTTTTGCCTCAATATAAGGGGAATTTTCTGCCTTTTTGTTTCAAAATAAGATAAATTTCTTCAATTTTGTACCATAATAAAAGAAATTTCTGCTCTTTGCCCCAAAATAAAAGGAATTTCTGATTTTTTGCCCTGAAATAAATGAAATTTCTGCAATTTTGCCCGAAAATAAGGGAAATTTGTGCCTCTTTGCCCCAAAATAAGAAGAAATTTTGCCTTTTGCCCCAAAATATGGGGAATTTCAGCATTTTACCTCAAAATAAGAATTTCAGCCTTTTTGCCCCAAAATAAGGAAAATTTCTGCAATTTTGCCCCAAAATAAGGGGAATTTCTTCCTTTTTGCCCCAAAATAAAGGATATTTCAGCCTTTTTACCTGAAAATAAGTGAAATTTCTGCAATTTTGCCCCAAAATAAGTAAAATTTCTGCAATTTTGCCTCAAAATAAGGTAAATTCCGGCAATTTTGCCCCAAAATAAGTGGAATTTCTGAGTTTTGTCCCAAAATAAGGAGAATTTCTGTCTTTTTGCCCCAACATATAGGGAATTTCTGCCTTTTTGCCCAACAATTAGGGGAATTTCTTCATTTTTGCTTCAAAATAAGGGGAATTTCTGCCTTTTTGCCTCTAAAGAAGTGGAATTTCTGTATTTTCCTACCAAAACAAAGGGAATTTCTGTGTTTTTTGCCCCAAAATAAGGAAAATTTCTGACTTATTACCCTGAAATAAGTTAAATGTTTGCAATTTTGCCCCAAAATAAGGGAAATTTCTGCCTTTTTGCCCCAAAATAAGGGGAATTTCAGCCTTTTTACCTCAAAATAAGGGGAATTTCTGCATTTTTGCCACAAAATATTAGGAATTTCTGCCTTTTTGCCCCAAAATAAGAAAAATTTCTGCCTTTTTTTTATCTGAAATAAGTGAAATTTCTGCAATTTTGCCCCAAAATAAGTGAAATTTCTGCAATTTTGCCCCAAAATAAGGGAAATTTCTGGAATTTTGCCCCAAAATAAGTGGAATTTCTGAGTTTTGCCCCAAAATAAGGAGAATTTCTGTCTTTTTGCCCCAACATATAGGGAATTTCTGCCTTTTTGCCCCACAATTAGGGGATTTTCTGCAATTGTGCTCCAAAAAACGGGATATTTCTGCTTTTTTGCCCGAAAATAAGGAGAATATATACCTTTTGCCACAAAAAAAGGGAAATTTCTTCATTTTTGCCCCAAAATAAGAGGAATTTCTGCCTTCTTACCTCACAATAAGTGAAATTTCTGCCTTTTTACCCAAAAATAAACAAAATTTCTGTCTTTTTGCCCAAAAATAAAAGGAATTTTTGAATTTTGCCCTGAAATAAGTGAAATTTCTGCAATTTTGCCCCAAAATAAGGGAAATTTCTGCCTTTTTGCCACAAAATAAAGGGAATTTCTGTATTTTTGCCCCAAAATAAGGGGAATTTCAGCATTTTACCTCATAATAAGGCGAATCTCTGCCTTTTTGCCCCAAAATATGGGGAATTTCTTCATTTTTGCCCCAAAATAAAGAAAATTTCTGCAATTTTGTACCAAAATAAAAGAAATTTCTGTCTTTTTGCCCCAAAATAAGAGAAATTTCTGCACTTTTTCCCTGAAATAAGTGAAATTTCTGCAATTTTGCCCCAAAATAAGGGAAATTTCTGCAATTTTGCCCCAAAATAAAGAAAATTTCTGCAATTTTACCCCAAAATAAGGGGAATTTCTGACTTTTTGCCCTGAAATAAGGAGAATTTCTGTCTTTTTATTCCAAAATAATGTGAATTTCTGCATTTTCCTTCAAAATTAGGGAAATATGTGCAATTTTGCTTCTAAAAACGGGGAAATCTGCCTTATTGCACAAAAATAAAGGGAATTTCTCCATTTTTGCACCAATATAAGGGGAATTTCTGAAATTTAGCTTTAAAATACGGGGAATTTCTGCCTTATTGTCCGAAATAAAGTGGAATTTCTGCCTTTTTGCCCTGAAATATTTGAAATTTCTGCAATTTTACCCCAAAATAAGGGGAATTTCTGTTTTTGGCCCCAAAATTAAGGGAATTTCTGCTTTTTGCCCCAAAATAAGGCAAATATCTGACTTTTTGCCCAGAAATAATTGAAATTTCTGCAATTTTGCCCCAAAATAATAGGAATTTCTGCCTTTTTGCCGAAAATAAGAGGAATTTCAGCATTTTACCTTAAATAAGGGGAATTTCTGCCTTTTTGCCACAAAATAAGGGGAATTTCTGCCCTATTTCCCGTAAATAAGGAAAATTTCGCTTTTCTGCCCCAATTAACGGGAATTTCTGCCTTTTTGCCACAAAGTAAAGGGAATTTCTGCCTTTTTGCCCCAAAATAACGGTAATTTCAGCCTTTTTACCTCAAAATAAGGGGAATTTCTGCCTTTTCCCCCAAAATATGGGTAATTTTTGCCTTTTTGTTCCAAAATAAGGAAAATTTCTACAATTTTGTATCAAAATAAAAGAAATTTCTGTTTTTGCCCGAAAATAAAAGGAATTTCTGACTGTTTGCCCTGAAATAAATGAAATTCCTGCAATTATCCCCGAAAATAAGGGAAATTTGTGCCTTTTTGCCCCCAAATGAGGGGAATTTCTGCCTTTTTGCCCCAAAATATTGGGAATTTCAGGATTTTACCTCAAAATAAGGGGAATTTCAGCCTTTTTGCACCAAAATATGGGGAATTTCTGCCTTTTTGCCACAAAATAAGAAAAATTTCTGCAAGTCTGTAACAATATAAAAGAAATTTCTAAAATTTTGCCCCAAAATAAAGGAAATTTCTGATTTTTGCCCCAAAATAAAAAGAATTTCTCTATTTTTGCCCCAAAATAAAGGGAAATTCTGCCTTTTAGCCCCCAAATTAGGGGAGTTTCTGCAATTTTGCTCCAAAATACGAGAAATTTCTGCCTTTTTACCCGAAATTAAGTGGATTTTCTGCCTTTTTGCCCCCAAATAAGGGAAATTTCTGCAATTTTATCCCAAAATAAGGGAAATTTCTGCCTTTTTGCCCCAAAATAAGGGGAATTTCTGCCGTTTTGCCCTGAAATATGTAAAATTTCTGCAATTTTACCCCAAAATAAGGTGAATTTCTGCCTTTTTGCCCCAAAATAATGGGAATTTCTGCTTTTTTGCCCCAAAATAAGAAAAATTTTTGCTTTTTTTCTCGGAAATAAGTGAAATTTCTGCAATTTTGCCCTAAAATAAGGGAAATTTCTGCAATTTTTCCCCATAATAAGGGAAATTTCTGCAATTTTGCCCCAAAATAAGGGGAATTTCTGTTTTTGTCCCCAAATAAGGGAAATTTCTGCAATTTTGCCCTAAAATAAGGGGATTTTCTGCATTTTTTGCCAAAAATAAGGGGAATTTCTGACATTTTGCCGCAAAATAAGTGAAATTTCTGCAGTGTTACCCCAAAATAAGGAAAATTTCTGCCTTTTTGCCCAAAAATTAGGGGAATTTCTGCAATTTTGCTCCAAAATACAAAGAATTTCTGCCTTTTTGCCCGAAAATAAAGGGAATGTATACCTTTTTGCCATAAAAAAGCAAATTTCTTCATTTTTGCCCCAAAATAAGAGGATTTTCCACCTTTTTGACTCAAAATAAGTGCAATTTCTGCCTTTTCCCCAAAATAAACGCAATTTCTGCCTTTTTGCCCCAAAATAAGGTGAATTTTAGCCTTATTACCTCAAAATAAGGGGAATTTCTGCCTTTTTGCCCCAAAATATGGGGAATTTCTGACTTTTTGCCCCAAAATAAGAAAAATTTCTGCAATTTTGTACCAAAATAAAAAAAATTTCTGCCTTTTTGCCCCCCCAAAAAAATTTCTGCCTTTTTTTTCTCAAATACCTGAAATTTCTGCAATTTTGCCCCAAAATAAGGGAAATTTCTGCAATTTTGCCCCAATGTAAAGGAAATTTCTGCAATTTTGCCCCAAAATAAGGGGAATTTCTGAGTGTTTGCTCCCGAAAAAGGAGATTTTCTGTCTTTTTGCCCCAAAATAAGGAGAATTTCTGCCTTTTTGCCCGAAAATTAAGAGAATTTCTGCAATTTTGCTTCAAAATGCAGGGAATTTCTGCCTTTTAGCCCCAAAATAAAGGGAATTTCTGCATTTTACCTCAAATTGAGAATAATTTCTGCTTTTTGCCTCAATATAAGGGGAATTTTCTGCCTTTTTGTTTCAAAATAAGATAAATTTCTTCAATTTTGTACCATAATAAAAGAAATTTCTGCTCTTTGCCCCAAAATAAAAGGAATTTCTGATTTTTTGCCCTGAAATAAATGAAATTTCTGCAATTTTGCCCGAAAATAAGGGAAATTTGTGCCTCTTTGCCCCAAAATAAGAAGAAATTTTGCCTTTTGCCCCAAAATATGGGGAATTTCAGCATTTTACCTCAAAATAAGAATTTCAGCCTTTTTGCCCCAAAATAAGGAAAATTTCTGCAATTTTGCCCCAAAATAAGGGGAATTTCTTCCTTTTTGCCCCAAAATAAAGGATATTTCAGCCTTTTTACCTGAAAATAAGTGAAATTTCTGCAATTTTGCCCCAAAATAAGTAAAATTTCTGCAATTTTGCCTCAAAATAAGGTAAATTCCGGCAATTTTGCCCCAAAATAAGTGGAATTTCTGAGTTTTGTCCCAAAATAAGGAGAATTTCTGTCTTTTTGCCCCAACATATAGGGAATTTTTGCCTTTTTGCCCAACAATTAGGGGAATTTCTTCATTTTTTCTTCAAAATAAGGGGAATTTCTGCCTTTTTGCCTCTAAAGAAGTGGAATTTCTGTATTTTCCTTCCAAAACAAAGGGAATTTCTGTGTTTTTTGCCCCAAAGTAAGGAAAATTTCTGACTTATTACCCTGAAATAAGTTAAATGTTTGCAATTTTGCCCCAAAATAAGGGAAATTTCTGCCTTTTTGCCCCAAAATAAGGGGAATTTCAGCCTTTTTACCTCAAAATAAGGGGAATTTCTGCATTTTTGCCACAAAATATTAGGAATTTCTGCCTTTTTGCCCCAAAATAAGAAAAATTTCTGCCTTTTTTTTTATCTGAAATAAGTGAAATTTCTGCAATTTTGCCCCAAAATAAGTGAAATTTCTGCAATTTTGCCCCAAAATAAGGGAAATTTCTGGAATTTTGCCCCAAAATAAGTGGAATTTCTGAGTTTTGCCCCAAAATAAGGAGAAATTCTGTCTTTTTGCCCCAACATATAGGGAATTTCTGCCTTTTTGCCCCACAATTAGGGGATTTTCTTCAATTCTGCTCCAAAATAGGGGGAATTTCTGCTTTTTTGCCCGAAAATAAGGGGAATGTATACCTTTTGCCACAAAAAAGAGAAATTTCGTCATTTTTGCCCCAAATTAGAGGAATTTCTGCCTTCTTCCCTCAAAATAAGTGAAATTTCTGCCTTTTTACCAAAAAATGAACGGAATTTCTGTCTTTTTGCCCCAAAATAAAAGGAATTTTTGAATTTTGCCCTGAAATAAGTGAAATTTCTGCAATTTTGCCCCAAAATAAGGGAAATTTCTGCCTTTTTGCCACAAAATGAAGGGAATTTCTGTATTTTTGCCCCAAAATAAGGGGAATTTCAGCATTTTACCTCATAATAAGGCAAATCTCTGCCTTTTTGCCCCAAAATATGGGGAATTTCTTCATTTTTGCCCCAAAATAAAGAAAATTTCTGCAATTTTGTACCAAAATAAAAGAAATTTCTGCCTTTTTAGCCCCAAAATAAGAGAAATTTCTGCACTTTTTCCCAGAAATAAGTGAAATTTCTGCAATTTTGCCCCAAAATAAGGGAAATTTCTGCAATTTTGCCTCAAAAGAAAGAAAATTTCTGCAATTTTGTACCAAAATAAAAGAAATTTCTGTCTTTTTGCCCCAAAATAAGAGAAATTTCTGCACTTTTTCCCTGAAATAAGTGAAATTTCTGCAATTTTGCCCCAAAATAAGGGAAATTTCTGCAATTTTGCCCCAAAATAAAGAAAATTTCTGCAATTTTACCCCAAAATAAGGGGAATTTCTGACTTTTTGCCCTGAAATAAGGAGAATTTCTGTCTTTTTGTTCCAAAATAATGTGAATTTCTGCATTTTCCTTCAAAATTAGGGAAATATGTGCAATTTTGCTTCAAAATACGGGGAAATCTGCCTTATTGCACAAAAATAAAGGGAATTTCTCCATTTTTGCACCAATATAAGGGGAATTTCTGAAATTTAGCTTTAAAATATGGGGAATTTCTGCGTTATTGTCCGAGATAAAGTTGAATTTCTGACTTTTTGCCCTGAAATATTTGAAATTTCTGCAATTTTACCCCAAAATAAGGGGAATTTCTGTTTTTGGCCCCAAAATTAAGGGAATTTCTGCTTTTTGCCCCAAAATAAGGCAAATATCTGACTTTTTGCCCAGAAATAATTGAAATTTCTGCAATTTTGTCCCAAAATAATAGGAATTTCTGCCTTTTTGCCGAAAATAAGGGGAATTTCAGCATTTTACCTTCAAATAAGGGGAATTTCTGCCTTTTTGCCACAAAATAAGGGGAATTTCTGCCCTATTGCCCTTAAATAAGGAAAATTTCTGCTTTTCTGCCCCAATTAACGGGAATTTCTGCCTTTTTGCCACAAAGTAAAGGGAATTTCTGCCTTTTTGCCCCAAAATAATGGGAATTTCAGCCTTTTTACCTCAAAATAAGGGGAATTTCTGCCTTTTTCCCCAAAATATGGGTAATTTTTGCCTTTTTGTTCCAAAATAAGGAAAATTTCTACAATTTTGTATCAAAATAAAAGAAATTTCTGTTTTTGCCCCAAAATAAAAGGAATTTCTGACTTTTTGCCCTGAAATAAATGAAATTCCTGCAATTATGCCCGAAAATAAGGGAAATTTGGGCCTTTTTGCCCCCAAATGAGGGGAATTTCTGCCTTTTTGCCCCAAAATATGGGAAATTTCAGGATTTTACCTCAAAATAAGGGGAATTTCAGCCTTTTAGCACCAAAATATGGGGAATTTCTGCCTTTTTGCCACAAAATAAGAAAAATTTCTGCAAGTCTGTAACAATATAAAAGAAATTTCTAAAATTTTGCCCCAAAATAAAGGAAATTTTTGATTTTTGCCCCAAAATAAAGGGAATTTCTGCCTTTTTGCCCCAAAATTAGGGGAGTTTCTGCAATTTTGCTCCAAAATACGAGAAATTTCTGCCTTTTTACCCGAAATTAAGTGGATTTTCTGCCTTTTTGCCCCCAAATAAGAGAAAATTTCTGCAATTTTATCCCAAAATAAGGGAAATTTCTGCCTTTTTGCCCCAAAATAAGGGGAATTTCTGCCGTTTTGCCCCGAAATATGTGAAATTTCTGCAATTTTACCCCAAAATAATGTGAATTTCTGCCTTTTTGCCCCAAAATAATGGGAATTTCTGCCTTTTTGCCCCAAAATAAGAAAAATTTTTGCTTTTTTTTCTCTGAAATAAGTGAAATTTCTGCAATTTTGCCCTAAAATAAAGGAAATTTCTGCATTTTTTCCCATAATAAGGGAAATTTCTGCAATTTTGCCCCAAAATAAGGGGAATTTCTGTTTTTGCCCCCAAATAAGGGAAATTTCTGCAATTTTGCCCTAAAATAAGGGGATTTTCTGCATTTTTTGCCAAAAATAAAAGGAATTTCTGACATTTTGCCGCAAAATAAGTGAAATTTCTGCAGTTTTACCCCAAAATAAGGAAAATTTCTGCCTTTTTGCGCAAAAATTAGGGGAATTTCTGCAATTTTGCTCCAAAATACAAAGAATTTCTGCCTTTTTGCCCGAAAATAAAGGGAATGTATACCTTTTTGACATAAAAAAGCAAATTTCTTCATTTTTGCCCCAAAATAAGGGGAATTTCCACCTTTTTGACTCAAAATAAGTGCAATTTCTGCCTTTTCCCCAAAATAAACGAAATTTCTGTCTTTTTGCCCCAAAATAAGGGGAATTTCAGCCTTTTTACCTCAAAATAAGGGGAATTTCTGCCTTTTTGCCCCAAAATATAGGGAATTTCTGACTTTTTGCCCCAAAATAAGAAAAATTTCTGCAATTTTGTACCAAAATAAAAAAAATTTCTGCCTTTTTGCCCCCCCAAAAAAATTTCTGCCTATTTTCCCTGAAATACGTGAAATTTCTGCAATTTTGCCCCAAAATAAGGGAAATTTCTACAATTTTGCCCCAATGTAAAGGAAATTTCAGCAATTTTGCCCCAAAATTAGGGGAATTTGTGACTGTTTGCTCCCGAAAAAGGAGATTTTCTGTCTTTTTGCCCCATAATAAGGAGAATTTCTGCCTTTTTGCCTGAAAATTATGAGAATTTCTGCAATTTTGCTTCAAAATACAGGGAATTTCTGTTTTTTAGCCCCAAAATAAAGGGAATTTCTGCATTTTACCTCAAATTGAGAATAATTTCTGCCTTTTGCCTCAAAATAAGGGGAATTTTCTGCCTTTTTGTTTCAAAATAAGAAAAATTTCTTCAATTTTGTACCATAATAAAAGAAATTTCTGCTCTTTGCCCCAAAATAAAAGGAATTTCTGACTTTTTGCCCTGAAATAAATGAAATTTCTGCAATTTTGCCCGAAAATAAGGGAAATTTGTGCCTCTTTGCACCAAAATAAAAAGAAGTTTTGCCTTTTGCCCCAAAATATGGGGAATTTCAGCATTTTACCTCAAAATAAGAATTTCAGCCTTTTTGCCCCAAAATAAGGAAAATTTCTGCAATTTTGCCCCAAAATAAGGGGAATTTCTTCCTTTTTGCCCCAAAATAAAAGATATTTCAGCCTTTTTACCTGAAAATAAGTGAAATTTCTGCAATTTTGCCCCAAATAAGGGAAATTTCTGCAATTTTGCCTCAAAATAAGGTAAATTCCTGCAATTTTGCCCCAAAATAAATGGAATTTCTGAGTTTTGTCCCAAAATAAGGAGAATTTCTGTCTTTTTGCCCCAACATATAAAGAATTTCTGCCTTTTTGTCCAAAAATTAGGGGAATTTCTGCAATTTTGCTCCAAAATACAAAGAATTTCTGCCTTTTTGCCCGAAAATAAAGGGAATGCATACCTTTTTGCCATAAAAAAGCAAATTTCTTCATTTTTGCCCCAAAATAAGGGGATTTTCCACCTTTTTTACTGAAAATAAGTGCAATTTCTGCCTTTTCCCCAAAATAAACGAAATTTCTGCCGTTTTGCCCCAAAATAAGGGGAATTTCAGCCTTATTACCTCAAAATAAGGGGAATTTCTTCATTTTTGCCCCAAAATATGGGGAATTTCTGACTTTTTGCCCCAAAATAAGAAAAATTTCTGCAATTTTGTACCAAAATAAAAAAAATTTCTGCCTTTTTGCCCCCCCCAAAAATTTCTGCCTTTTTTTTCTCAAATACCTGAAATTTCTGCAATTTTGCCCCAAAACAAGGGAAATTTCTGCAATTTTGCCCCAATGTAAAGGAAATTTCTGCAATTTTGCCCCAAAATAAGGGGAATTTCTGACTGTTTGCTCCCGAAAAAGGAGATTTTCTGTCTTTTTGCCCCAAAATAAGGAGAATTTCTGCCTTTTTGCCCGAAAATTAAGAGAATTTCTGCAATTTTGCTTCAAAATGCAGGGAATTTCTGCCTTTTAGCCCCAAAATAAAGGGAATTTCTGCATTTTACCTCAAATTGAGAATAATTTCTGCCTTTTGCCTTAAAATAAGGGGAATTTTCTGCCTTTTTGTTTCAAAATAAGATAAATTTCTTCAATTTTGTACCATAATAAAAGAAATTTCTGCTCTTTGCCCCAAAATAAAAGGAATTTCTGACTTTTTGCCCTGAAATAAATGAAATTTCTGCAATTTTGCCCGAAAATAAGGGAAATTTGTGCCTCTTTGCCCCAAAATAAGAAGAAGTTTTGCCTTTTGCCCCAAAATATGGGGAATTTCAGCATTTTACCTCAAAATAAGAATTTCAGCCTTTTTGCCCCAAAATAAGGAAAATTTCTGCAATTTTGCCCCAAAATAAGAGGACTTTCTTCCTTTTTGCCCCAAAATAAAGGATATTTCAGCCTTTTTACCTGAAAATAAGTGAAATTTCTGCAATTTTGCCCCAAATAAGGGAAATTTCTGCAATTTTGCCTCAAAATAAGGTAAATTCCTGCAATTTTGCCCCAAAATAAGTGGAATTTCTGAGTTTTGTCCCAAAATAAGGAGAATTTCTGTCTTTTTGCCCCAACATATAGGGAATTTCTGCCTTTTTGCCCAACAATTAGGGGAATTTCTTCATTTTTGCTTCAAAATAAGGGGAATTTCTGCCTTTTTGCCTCTAAAGAAGTGGAATTTCTGTATTTTCCTTCCAAAACAAAGGGAATTTCTGTGTTTTTTGCCCCAAAATAAGGAAAATTTCTGACTTATTACCCTGAAATAAGTTAAATATTTGCAATTTTGCCCCAAAATAAGGGAAATTTCTGCCTTTTTGCCCCAAAATAAGGGGAATTTCAGCCTTTTTACCTCAAAATAAGGGGAATTTCTGCATTTTTGCCACAAAATATTAGGAATTTCTGCCTTTTTGCCCCAAAATAAGAAAAATTTCTGCCATTTTTACCTGAAATAAGTGAAATTTCTGCAATTGTGCCCCAAAATAAGTAAAATTTCTGCAATTTTGCCCCAAAATAAGGGAAATTTCTGGAATTTTGCCCCAAAATAAGGGAAATTTCTAGAATTTTGCCCCAAAATAAGTGGAATTTCTGAGTTTTGCCCCAAAATAAGGAGAATTTCTGTCTTTTTGCCCCAACATATAGGGAATTTCTGCCTTTTTGCCCCACAATTAGGGGATTTTCTTCAATTCTGCCCCAAAATCGGGGGAATTTCTGCTTTTTTGTCCGAAAATAAGGGCAATGTATACCTTTTGCCACAAAAAAGAGAAATTTCTTCATTTTTGCCCCAAAATAAGAGCAATTTCTGCCTTCTTACCTCACAATAAGTGAAATTTCTGCCTTTTTACCCAAAAATGAACGGAATTTCTGTCTTTTTGCCCCAAAATAAAAGGAATTTTTGAATTTTGCCCTGAAATAAGTGAAATTTCTGCAATTTTGCCCCAAAATAAGGGAAATTTCTGCCTTTTTGCCACAAAATGATGGGAATTTCTGTATTTTTGCCCCAAAATAAGGGGAATTTCAGCATTTTACCTCATAATAAGGCAAATCTCTGCCTTTTTGCCCCAAAATATGGGGAATTTCTTCATTTTTGCCCCAAAATAAAAAAAATTTCTGCAATTTTGTACCAAAATAAAAGAAATTTCTGCCTTTTTGCCCCAAAATAAGAGAAATTTCTGCACTTTTTCCCTGAAATAAGTGAAATTTCTGCAATTTTGCCCCAAAATAAGGGAAATTTCTGCAATTTTGCCCCAAAATAAAGAAAATTTCTGCAATTTTGTACCAAAATAAAAGAAATTTCTGCCTTTTTGCCCCAAAATAAGAGAAATTTCTGCACTTTTTCCCTGAAATAAGTGAAATTTCTGCAATTTTGCCCCAAAATAAGAGAAATTTCTGCAATTTTGCCCCAAAATAAAGAAAATTTCTGCAATTTTACTCCAAAAGAAGGGGAATTTCTGACTTTTTGCCCTGAAATAAGGAGAATTTCTGTCTTTTTGTTCCAAAATAATGTGAATTTCTGCATTTTCCTTCAAAATTAGGGAAATATGTGCAATTTTGCTTCAAAATACGGGGAAATCTGCCTTATTTCACAAAAATAAAGGGAATTTCTCCATTTTTGCACCAATATAAGGGGAATTTCTGAAATTTAGCTTTAAAATATGGGGAATTTCTGCGTTATTGTCCGAAATAAAGTTGAATTTCTGACTTTTTGCCCTGAAATATTTGAAATTTCTGCAATTTTACCCCAAAATAAGGGGAATTTCTGTTTTTGGCCCCAAAATTAAGGGAATTTCTGCTTTTTGCCCCAAAATAAGGCAAATATCTGACTTTTTGCCCAGAAATAATTGAAATTTCTGCAATTTTGCCCCAAAATAATAGGAATTTCTGCCTTTTTGCCGAAAATAAGGGGAATTTCAGCATTTTACCTTCAAATAAGGGGAATTTCTGCCTTTTTGCCACAAAATAAGGGGAATTTCTGCCCTATTGCCCTTAAATAAGGAAAATTTCTGCTTTTCTGCCCAAATTAACGGGAATTTCTGCCTTTTTGCCACAAAGTAAAGGGAATTTCTGCCTTTTTGCCCCAAAATAACGGGAATTTCAGCCTTTTTACCTCAAAATAAGGGGAATTTCTGCCTTTTTCCCCAAAATATGGGTAATTTTTGCCTTTTTGTTCCAAAATAAGGAAAATTTCTACAATTTTGTATCAAAATAAAAGAAATTTCTGTTTTTGCCCGAAAATAAAAGGAATTTCTGACTTTTTGCCCTGAAATAAATGAAATTCCTGCAATTATGCCCGAAAATAAGGGAAATTTGGGCCTTTTTGCCCCCAAATGAGGGGAATTTCTGCCTTTTTGCCCCAAAATATGGGGAATTTCAGGATTTTACCTCAAAATAAGGGGAATTTCAGCCTTTTTGCACCAAAATATGGGGAATTTCTGCCTTTTTGCCACAAAATAAGAAAAATTTCTGCAAGTCTGTAACAATATAAAAGAAATTTCTAAAATTTTGCCCCAAAATAAAGGAAATTTCTGATTTTTGCCCCAAAATAAAAAGAATTTCTCTATTTTTGCCCCAAAATAAAGGGAATTTCTGCCTTTTTGCCCCAAAATTAGGGGAGTTTCTGCAATTTTGCTCCAAAATACGAGAAATTTCTGCCTTTTTACCCGAAATTAAGTGGATTTTCTGCCTTTTTGCCCCCAAATAAGAAAAAATTTCTGCAATTTTATCCCAAAATAAGGGAAATTTCTGCCTTTTTGCCCCAAAATAAGGGGAATTTCTGCCGTTTTGCCCCGAAATATGTGAAATTTCTGCAATTTTACCCCAAAATAAGGTGAATTTTGCCTTTTTGCCCCAAAATAATGGGAATTTCTGCCTTTTTGCCCCAAAATAAGAAAAATTTTTGCTTTTTTTTCTCTGAAATAAGTAAAATTTCTGCAATTTTGCCCTAAAATAAAGGAAATTTCTGCAATTTTTCCCCATAATAAGGGAAATTTCTGCAATTTTGCCCCAAAATAAGGGGAATTTCTGTTTTTGCTCCCAAATAAGGGAAATTTCTGCAATTTTGCCCTAAAATAAGGGGATTTTCTGCATTTTTTGCCAAAAATAAGGGGAATTTCTGACATTTTGCCGCAAAATAAGTGAAATTTCTGCAGTTTTACCCCAAAATAAGGAAAATTTCTGCCTTTTTGCGCAAAAATTAGGGGAATTTCTGCAATTTTGCTCCAAAATACAAAGAATTTCTGCCTTTTTGCCCGAAAATAAAGGGAATGTATACCTTTTTGACATAAAAAAGCAAATTTCTTCATTTTTGCCCCAAAATAAGGGGAATTTCCACCTTTTTGACTCAAAATAAGTGCAATTTCTGCTTTTTCCCCAAAATAAACGAAATTTCTGTCTTTTTGCCCCAAAATAAGGGGAATTTCAGCCTTTTTACCTCAAAATAAGGGGAATTTCTGCCGTTTTGCCCCAAAATATAGGGAATTTCTGACTTTTTGCCCCAAAATAAGAAAAATTTCTGCAATTTTGTACCAAAATAAAAAAAATTTCTGCCTTTTTGCCCCCCCAAAAAAATTTCTGCCTATTTTCCCTGAAATACGTGAAATTTCTGCAATTTTGCCCCAAAATAAGGGAAATATCTACAATTTTGCCCCAATGTAAAGGAAATTTCAGCAATTTTGCCCCAATGTAAAGGAAATTTCTGCAATTTTGCCCCAAAATAAGGGGAATTTGTGACTGTTTGCTCCCGAAAAAGGAGATTTTCTGTCTTTTTGCCCCATAATAAGGAGAATTTCTGCCTTTTTGCCCGAAAATTATGAGAATTTCTGCAATTTTGCTTCAAAATACAGGGAATTTCTGTTTTTTAGCCCCAAAATAAAGGGAATTTCTGCATTTTACCTCAAATTGAGAATAATTTCTGCCTTTTGCCTCAAAATAAGGGGAATTTTCTGCCTTTTTGTTTCAAAATAAGAAAAATTTCTTCAATTTTGTACCATAATAAAAGAAATTTCTGCTCTTTGCCCCAAAATAAAAGGAATTTCTGACTTTTTGCCCTGAAATAAATGAAATTTCTGCAATTTTGCCCGAAAATAAGGGAAATTTGTGCCTCTTTGCACCAAAATAAAAAGAAGTTTTGCCTTTTGCCCCAAAATATGGGGAATTTCAGCATTTTACTTCAAAATAAGAATTTCAGCCTTTTTGCCCCAAAATAAGGAAAATTTCTGCAATTTTGCCCCAAAATAAGGGGAATTTCTGCAATTTTGCCCCAAAATAAAGGATATTTCAGCCTTTTTACCTGAAAATAAGTGAAATTTCTGCAATTTTGCCCCAAATAAGGGAAATTTCTGCAATTTTGCCTCAAAATAAGGTAAATTCCTGCAATTTTGCCCCAAAATAAGTGGAATTTCTGAGTTTTGTCCCAAAATAAGGAGAATTTCTGTCTTTTTGCCCCAACATATAGGGAATTTCTGCCTTTTTGCCCAACAATTAGGGGAATTTCTTCATTTTTGCTTCAAAATAAGGGGAATTTCTGCCTTTTTGCCTCTAAAGAAGTGGAATTTCTGTATTTTCCTTCCAAAACAAAGGGAATTTCTGTGTTTTTTGCCCCAAAATAAGGAAAATTTCTGACTTATTACCCTGAAATAAGTGAAATGTTTGCAATTTTGCCCCAAAATAAGGGAAATTTCTGCCTTTTTGCCCCCAAATAAGGGGAATTTCAGCCTTTTTACCTCAAAATAAGGGGAATTTCTGCATTTTTGCCACAAAATATTAGGAATTTCTGCCTTTTTGCCCCAAAATAAGAAAAATTTCTGCCATTTTTACCTGAAATAAGTGAAATTTCTGCAATTGTGCCCCAAAATAAGTAAAATTTCTGCAATTTTGCCCCAAAATAAGGGAAATTTCTGGAATTTTGCCCCAAAATAAGTGGAATTTCTGAGTTTTGCCCCAAAATAAGGAGAATTTCTGTCTTTTTGCCCCAACATATAGGGAATTTCTGCCTTTTTGCCCCACAATTAGGAGATTTTCTTCAATTCTGCTCCAAAATAGGGGGAATTTCTGCTTTTTTGCCCGAAAATAAGGGGAATGTATACCTTTTGCCACAAAAAAGAGAAATTTCGTCATTTTTGCCCCAAAATAAGAGGAATTTCTGCCTTCTTCCCTCAAAATAAGTAAAAATTCTGCATTTTTACCTAAAAATGAACGGAATTTCTGTCTTTTTGCCCCAAAATAAAAGGAATTTTTGAATTTTGCCCTGAAATAAGTGAAATTTCTGCAATTTTTCCCCAAAATAAGGGAAATTTCTGCCTTTTTGCCACAAAATGAAGGGAATTTCTGTATTTTTGCCCCAAAATAAGGGGAATTTCAGCATTTTACCTCATAATAAGGCAAATCTCTGCCTTTTTGCCCCAAAATATGGGGAATTTCTTCATTTTTGCCCCAAAATAAAGAAAATTTCTGCAATTTTGTACCAAAATAAAAGAAATTTCTGCCTTTTTGCCCCAAAATAAGAGAAATTTCTGCACTTTTTCCCTGAAATAAGTGAAATTTCTGCAATTTTGCCCCAAAATAAGGGAAATTTCTGCCTTTTTGCCACAAAATAAAGGGAATTTCTGTATTTTTGCCCCAAAATAAGGGGAATTTCAGCATTTTACCTCATAATAAGGCGAATCTCTGCCTTTTTGCCCCAAAATATGGGGAATTTCTTCATTTTTGCCCCAAAATAAAGAAAATTTCTGCAATTTTGTACCAAAATAAAAGAAATTTCTGCCTTTTTGCCCCAAAATAAGAGAAATTTCTGCACTTTTTCCCTGAAATAAGTGAAATTTCTGCAATTTTGCCCCAAAATAAGGGCAATTTCTGCAATTTTGCCCCAAAATAAAGAAAATTTCTGCAATTTTACCCAAAAATAAGGGGAATTTCTGACTTTTTGCCCTGAAATAAGGAGAATTTCTGTCTTTTTATTCCAAAATAATGTGAATTTCTGCATTTTCCTTCAAAATTAGGGAAATATGTGCAATTTTGCTTCAAAATACGGGGAAATCTGCCTTATTGCACAAAAATAAAGGGAATTTCTCCATTTTTGCACCAATATAAGGGGAATTTCTGAAATTTAGCTTTAAAATACGGGGAATTTCTGCGTTATTGTCCGAAATAAAGTGGAATTTCTGCCTTTTTGCCCTGAAATATTTGAAATTTCTGCAATTTTACCCCAAAATAAGGGGAATTTCTGTTTTTGGCCCCAAAATTAAGGGAATTTCTGCTTTTTGCCCCAAAATAAGGCAAATATCTGACTTTTTGCCCAGAAATAATTGAAATTTCTGCAATTTTGCCCCAAAATAATAGGAATTTCTGCCTTTTTGCCGAAAATAAGAGGAATTTCAGCATTTTACCTTCAAATAAGGGGAATTTCTGCCTTTTTGCCACAAAATAAGGGGAATTTCTGCCCTATTGCCCTTAAATAAGGAAAATTTCGCTTTTCTGCCCCAATTAACGGGAATTTCTGCCTTTTTGCCAAAAAGTAAAGGGAATTTCTGCCTTTTTGCCCCAAAATAATGGGAATTTCAGCCTTTTTACCTCAAAATAAGGGGAATTTCTGCCTTTTTCCCCAAAATATGGGTAATTTTTGCCTTTTTGTTCCAAAATAAGGAAAATTTCTACAATTTTGTATCAAAATAAAAGAAATTTCTGTTTTTGCCCGAAAATAAAAGGAATTTCTGACTTTTTGCCCTGAAATAAATGAAATTCCTGCAATTATGCCCGAAAATAAGGAAAATTTGGGCCTTTTTGCCCCCAAATGAGGGGAATTTCTGCCTTTTTGCCCCAAAATATGGGGAATTTCAGGATTTTACCTCAAAATAAGGGGAATTTCAGCCTTTTTGCACCAAAATATGGGGAATTTCTGCCTTTTTGCCACAAAATAAGAAAAATTTCTGCAAGTCTGTAACAATATAAAAGAAATTTCTAAAATTTTGCCCCAAAATAAAGGAAATTTCTGATTTTTGCCCCAAAATAAAAAGAATTTCTCTATTTTTGCCCCAAAATAAAGGGAAATTCTGCCTTTTAGCCCCAAAATTAGGGGAGTTTCTGCAATTTTGCTCCAAAATACGAGAAATTTCTGCCTTTTTACCCGAAATTAAGTGGATTTTCTGCCTTTTTGCCCCCAAATAAGGGAAATTTCTGCAATTTTATCCCAAAATAAGGGAAATTTCTGCCTTTTTGCCCCAAAATAAGGGGAATTTCTGCCGTTTTGCCCTGAAATATGTAAAATTTCTGCAATTTTACCCCAAAATAAGGTGAATTTCTGCCTTTTTGCCCCAAAATAATGGGAATTTCTGCTTTTTTGCCCCAAAATAAGAAAAATTTTTGCTTTTTTTCTCGGAAATAAGTGAAATTTCTGCAATTTTGCCCTAAAATAAAGGAAATTTCTGCAATTTTTCCCCATAATAAGGGAAATTTCTGCAATTTTGCCCCAAAATAAGGGGAATTTCTGTTTTTGTCCCCAAATAAGGGAAATTTCTGCAATTTTGCCCTAAAATAAGGGGATTTTCTGCATTTTTTGCCAAAAATAAGGGGAATTTCTGACATTTTGCCGCAAAATAAGTGAAATTTCTGCAGTTTTACCCCAAAATAAGGAAAATTTCTGCCTTTTTGCCCAAAAATTAGGGGAATTTCTGCAATTTTGCTCCAAAATACAAAGAATTTCTGCCTTTTTGCCCGAAAATAAAGGGAATGTATACCTTTTTGCCATAAAAAAGCAAATTTCTTCATTTTTGCCCCAAAATAAGAGGATTTTCCACCTTTTTGACTCAAAATAAGTGCAATTTCTGCCTTTTCCCCAAAATAAACGAAATTTCTGCCTTTTTGCCCCAAAATAAGGGGAATTTCAGCCTTATTACCTCAAAATAAGGGGAATTTCTGCATTTTTGCCCCAAAATATGGGGAATTTCTGACTTTTTGCCCCAAAATAAGAAAAATTTCTGCAATTTTGTACCAAAATAAAAAAAATTTCTGCCTTTTTGCCCCCCCAAAAAAATTTCTGCCTTTTTTTTCTCAAATACCTGAAATTTCTGCAATTTTGCCCCAAAATAAGGGAAATTTCTGCAATTTTGCCCCAATGTAAAGGAAATTTCTGCAATTTTGCCCCAAAATAAGGGGAATTTCTGACTGTTTGCTCCCGAAAAAGGAGATTTTCTGTCTTTTTGCCCCAAAATAAGGAGAATTTCTGCCTTTTTGCCCGAAAATTAAGAGAATTTCTGCAATTTTGCTTCAAAATGCAGGGAATTTCTGCCTTTTAGCCCCAAAATAAAGGGAATTTCTGCATTTTACCTCAAATTGAGAATAATTTCTGCCTTTTGCCTCAAAATAAGGGGAATTTTCTGCCTTTTTGTTTCAAAATAAGATAAATTTCTTCAATTTTGTACCATAATAAAAGAAATTTCTGCTCTTTGCCCCAAAATAAAAGGAATTTCTGACTTTTTGCCCTGAAATAAATGAAATTTCTGCAATTTTGCCCGAAAATAAGGGAAATTTGTGCCTCTTTGCCCCAAAATAAGAAGAAGTTTTGCCTTTTGCCCCAAAATATGGGGAATTTCAGCATTTTACCTCAAAATAAGAATTTCAGCCTTTTTGCCCCAAAATAAGGAAAATTTCTGCAATTTTGCCCCAAAATAAGGGGAATTTCTTCCTTTTTGCCCCAAAATAACGGATATTTCAGCCTTTTTACCTGAAAATAAGTGAAATTTCTGCAATTTTGCCCCAAATAAGGGAAATTTCTGCAATTTTGCCTCAAAATAAGGTAAATTCCTGCAATTTTGCCCCAAAATAAGTGGAATTTCTGAGTTTTGTCCCAAAATAAGGAGAATTTCTGTCTTTTTGCCCCAACATATAAGGAATTTCTGCCTTTTTGCCCAACAGTTAGGGGAATTTCTTCATTTTTGCTTCAAAATAAGGGGAATTTCTGCCTTTTTGCCTCTAAAGAAGTGGAATTTCTGTATTTTCCTTCCAAAACAAAGGGATTTTCTGTGTTTTTTGCCCCAAAATAAGGAAAATTTCTGACTTATTACCCTGAAATAAGTTAAATGTTTGCAATTTTGCCCCAAAATAAGGGAAATTTCTGCCTTTTTGCCCCAAAATAAGGGGAATTTCAGCCTTTTTACCTCAAAATAAGGGTAATTTCTGCATTTTTGCCACAAAATATTAGGAATTTCTGCCTTTTTGCCTTAAAATAAGAAAAATTTCTGCCTTTTTTTTATCTGAAATAAGTGAAATTTCTGCAATTTTGCCCCAAAATAAGTGAAATTTCTGCAATTTTGCCCCAAAATAAGGGAAATTTCTGGAATTTTGCCCCAAAATAAGTGGAATTTCTGAGTTTTGCCCCAAAATAAGGAGAATTTCTGTCTTTTTGCCCCAACATATAGGGAATTTCTGCCTTTTTGCCCCACAATTAGGGGATTTTCTGCAATTGTGCTCCAAAAAACGGGATATTTCTGCTTTTTTGCCCGAAAATAAGGAGAATACATACCTTTTGCCACAAAAAAAGGGAAATTTCTTCATTATTGCCCCAAAATAAGAGGAATTTCTGCCTTCTTACCTCACAATAAGTGAAATTTCTGCCTTTTTACCCAAAAATAAACAAAATTTCTGTCTTTTTGCCCAAAAATAAAAGGAATTTTTGAATTTTGCCCTGAAATAAGTGAAATTTCTGCAATTTTGCCCCAAAATAAGGGAAATTTCTGCCTTTTTGCCACAAAATAAAGGGAATTTCTGTATTTTTGCCCCAAAATAAGGGGAATTTCAGCATTTTACCTCATAATAAGGCGAATCTCTGCCTTTTTGCCCCAAAATATGGGGAATTTCTTCATTTTTGCCCCAAAATAAAGAAAATTTCTGCAATTTTGTACCAAAATAAAAGAAATTTCTGCCTTTTTGCCCCAAAATATAAGAAATTTCTGCACTTTTTCCCTGAAATAAGTGAAATTTCTGCAATTTTGCCCCAAAATAAGGGAAATTTCTGCAATTTTGCCCCAAAATAAAGAAAATTTCTGCAATTTTACCCCAAAATAAGGGGAATTTCTGACTTTTTGCCCTGAAATAAGGAGAATTTCTGTCTTTTTGTTCCAAAATAATGTGAATTTCTGCATTTTCCTTCAAAATTAGGGAAATATGTGCAATTTTGCTTCAAAATACGGGGAAATCTGCCTTATTGCACAAAAATAAAGGGAATTTCTCCATTTTTGCACCAATATAAGGGGAATTTCTGAAATTTAGCTTTAAAATACGGGGAATTTCTGTGTTATTGTCCGAAATAAAGTGGAATTTCTGCCTTTTTGCCCTGAAATATTTGAAATTTCTGCAATTTTACCCCAAAATAAGGGGAATTTCTGTTTTTGGCCCCAAAATTAAGGGAATTTCTGCTTTTTGCCCCAAAATAAGGCAAATATCTGACTTTTTGCCCAGAAATAATTGAAATTTCTGCAATTTTGCCCCAAAATAATAGGAATTTCTGCCTTTTTGCCGAAAATAAGGGGAATTTCAGCATTTTACCTTCAAATAAGGGGAATTTCTGCCCTATTGCCCTTAAATAAGGAAAATTTCTGCTTTTCTGCCCCAATTAACAGGAATTTCTGCCTTTTTGCCACAAAGTAAAGGGAATTTCTGCCTTTTTGCCCCAAAATAACGGGAATTTCAGCCTTTTTACCTCAAAATAAGGGGAATTTCTGCCTTTTTCCCCAAAATATGGGTAATTTTTGCCTTTTTGTTCCAAAATAAGGAAAATTTCTACAATTTTGTATCAAAATAAAAGAAATTTCTGTTTTTGCCCCAAAATAAAAGGAATTTCTGACTTTTTGCCTTGAAATAAATGAAATTCCTGCAATTATGCCCGAAAATAAGGGAAATTTGGGCCTTTTTGCCCCCAAATGAGGGGAATTTCTGCCTTTTTGCCCCAAAATATGGGGAATTTCAGGATTTTACCTCAAAATAAGGGGAATTTCAGCCTTTTTGCACCAAAATATGGGGAATTTCTGCCTTTTTGCCACAAAAGAAGAAAAATTTCTGCAAGTCTGTAACAATATAAAAGAAATTTCTAAAATTTTGCCCCAAAATAAAGGAAATTTCTGATTTTTGCCCCAAAATAAAAAGAATTTCTCTATTTTTGCCCCAAAATAAAGGGAATTTCTGCCTTTTTGCCCCAAAATTAGGGGAGTTTCTGCAATTTTGCTCCAAAATACGAGAAATTTCTGCCTTTTTACCCGAAATTAAGTGGATTTTCTGCCTTTTTGCCCCCAAATAAGAAAAAATTTCTGCAATTTTATCCCAAAATAAGGGAAATTTCTGCCTTTTTGCCCCAAAATAAGGGGAATTTCTGCCGTTTTGCCCTGAAATATGTGAAATTTCTGCAATTTTACCCCAAAATAAGGTGAATTTCTGCCTTTTTGCCCCAAAATAATGGGAATTTCTGCCTTTTTGCCCCAAAACAAGAAAAATTTTTGCTTTTTTTTCTCTGAAATAAGTGAAATTTCTGCAATTTTGCCCTAGAATAAAGGAAATTTCTGCAATATTTTCCCATAATAAGGGAAATTTCTGCAATTTTGCCCCAAAATAAGGGGAATTTCTGTTTTTGCCCCCAAATAAGGGAAATTTCTGCAATTTTGCCCTAAAATAAGGGGATTTTCTGCATTTTTTGCCAAAAATAAAAGGAATTTCTGAAATTTTGCCGCAAAATAAGTGAAATTTCTGCAGTTTTACCCAAAAATAAGGAAAATTTCTGCCTTTTTGCGCAAAAATTAGGGGAATTTTTGCAATTTTGCTCCAAAATACAAAGAATTTCTGCCTTTTTGCCCGAAAATAAAGGGAATGTATACCTTTTTGACATAAAAAAGCAAATTTCTTCATTTTTGCCCCAAAATAAGGGGAATTTCCACCTTTTTGACTCAAAATAAGTGCAATTTCTGCCTTTTCCCCAAAATAAACGAAATTTCTGTCTTTTTGCCCCAAAATAAGGGGAATTTCAGCCTTTTTACCTCAAAATAAGGGGAATTTCTGCCTTTTTGCCCCAAAATATAGGGAATTTCTGACTTTTTGCCCCAAAATAAGAAAAATTTCTGCAATTTTGTACCAAAATAAAAAAAATTTCTGCCTTTTTGCCCCCCCAAAAAAATTTCTGCCTATTTTCCCTGAAATACATGAAATTTCTACAATTTTGCCCCAAAATAAGAAAAATTTCTACAATTTTGCCCCAATGTAAAGGAAATTTCAGCAATTTTGCCCCAAAATTAGGGGAATTTGTGACTGTTTGCTCCCGAAAAAGGAGATTTTCTGTCTTTTTGCCCCATAATAAGGAGAATTTCTGCCTTTTTGCCTGAAAATTATGAGAATTTCTGCAATTATGCTTCAAAATACAGGGAATTTCTGTTTTTTAGCCCCAAAATAAAGGGAATTTCTGCATTTTACCTCAAATTGAGAATAATTTCTGCCTTTTGCCTCAAAATAAGGGGAATTTTCTGCCTTTTTGTTTCAAAATAAGAAAAATATCTTCAATTTTGTACCATAATAAAAGAAATTTCTGCTCTTTGCCCAAAAATAAAAGGAATTTCTGACTTTTTGCCCTGAAATAAATGAAATTTCTGCAATTTTGCCCGAAAATAAGAGAAATTTGTGCCTCTTTGCACCAAAATAAAAAGAAGTTTTGCCTTTTGCCCCAAAATATGGGGAATTTCAGCATTTTACCTCAAAATAAGAATTTCAGCCTTTTTGCCCCAAAATAAGGAAAATTTCTGCAATTTTGCCCCAAAATAAGGGGAATTTCTTCCTTTTTGCCCCAAAATAAAGGATATTTCAGCCTTTTTACCTGAAAATAAGTGAAATTTCTGCAATTTTGCCCCAAATAAGGGAAATTTCTGCAATTTTGCCTCAAAATAAGGTAAATTCCTGCAATTTTGCCCCAAAATAAGTGGAATTTCTGAGTTTTGTCCCAAAATAAGGAGAATTTCTGTCTTTTTGCCCCAACATATAGGGAATTTCTGCCTTTTTGCCCAACAATTAGGGGAATTTCTTCATTTTTGCTTCAAAATAAGGGGAATTTCTGCCTTTTTGCCTCTAAAGAAGTGGAATTTCTGTATTTTCCTTTCAAAACAAAGGGAATTTCTGTGTTTTTTGCCCCAAAATAAAGAAAATTTCTGACTTATTACCCTGAAATTAGTGAAATGTTTGCAATTTTTCCCCAAAATAAGGGAAATTTCTGCCTTTTTGCCCCCAAATAAGGGGAATTTCAGCCTTTTTACCTCAAAATAAGGGGAATTTCTGCATTTTTGCCACAAAATATTAGGAATTTCTGCCTTTTTGCCCCAAAATAAGAAAAATTTCTGCCATTTTTACCTGAAATAAGTGAAATTTCTGCAATTGTGCCCCAAAATAAGTAAAATTTCTGCAATTTTGCCCCAAAATAAGGGAAATTTCTGGAATTTTGCCCCAAAATAAGTGGAATTTCTGAGTTTTGCCCCAAATTAAGGAGAATTTCTGTCTTTTTGCCCCAACATATAGGGAATTTCTGCCTTTTTGCCCCACAATTAGGGGATTTTCTGCAATTCTGCTCCAAAATAGGGGGAATTTCTGCTTTTTTGCCCGAAAATAAGGGGAATATATACCTTTTGCCACAAAAAAGGGAAATTTCTTCATTTTTGCCCTAAAATAAGAGGAATTTCTGCCTTCTTACCTCAAAATAAGTGAAATTTCTGCCTTTTTACCCAAAAATAAACGGAATTTCTGACTTTTAGCCCCAAAATAAAAGGAATTTTTGAATTTTGCCCTGAAATAAGTGAAATTTCTGCAATTTTGCCCCAAAATAAGGGAAATTCCTGCCTTTTTGCCACAAAATGAAGGGAATTTCTGTATTTTTGCCCCAACATAAGGGGAATTTCAGCATTTTACCTCATAATAAGGCAAATCTCTGCCTTTTTGCCCCAAAATATGGGGAATTTCTTCATTTTTGCCCCAAAATAAAGAAAATTTCTGCAATTTTGTACCAAAATAAAAGAAATTTCTGCCTTTTTGCCCCAAAATAAGAGAAATTTCTGCACTTTTTCCCTGAAATAAGTGAAATTTCTGCAATTTTGCCCCAAAATAAGGGAAATTTCTGCAATTTTGCCCCAAAATAAAGAAAATTTCTGCAATTTTGTACCAAAATAAAAGAAATTTCTGCCTTTTTGCCCCAAAATAAGAGAAATTTCTGCACTTTTTCCCTGAAATAAGTGAAATTTCTGCAATTTTGCCCCAAAATAAGAGAAATTTCTGCAATTTTGCCCCAAAATAAAGAAAATTTCTGCAATTTTACCCCAAAATAAGGGGAATTTCTGACTTTTTGCCCTGAAATAAGGAGAATTTCTGTCTTTTTGTTTTAAAATAATGTGAATTTCTGCATTTTCCTTCAAAATTAGGGAAATATGTGCAATTTTGCTTCAAAATACGGGGAAATCTGCCTTATTGCACAAAAATAAAGGGAATTTCTCCATTTTTGCACCAATATAAGGGGAATTTCTGAAATTTAGCTTTAAAATACGGGGAATTTCTGCGTTATTGTCCGAAATAAAGTGGAATTTCTGCCTTTTTGCCCTGAAATATTTGAAATTTCTGCAATTTTACCCCAAAATAAGGGGAATTTCTGTTTTTGGCCCCAAAATTAAGGGAATTTCTGCTTTTTGCCCCAAAATAAGGCAAATATCTGACTTTTTGCCCAGAAATAATTGAAATTTCTGCAATTTTGCCCCAAAATAATAGGAATTTCTGCCTTTTTGCCGAAAATAAGGGGAATTTCAGCATTTTACCTTCAAATAAGGGGAATTTCTGCCTTTTTGCCACAAAATAAGGGGAATTTCTGCCCTATTGCCCTTAAATAAGGAAAATTTCTGCTTTTCTGCCCCAATTAACGGGAATTTCTGCCTTTTTGCCACAAAGTAAAGGGAATTTCTGCCTTTTTGCCCCAAAATAACGGGAATTTCAGCCTTTTTACCTCAAAATAAGGGGAATTTCTGCCTTTTTCCCCAAAATATGGGTAATTTTTGCCTTTTTGTTCCAAAATAAGGAAAATTTCTACAATTTTGTATCAAAATAAAAGAAATTTCTGTTTTTGCCCGAAAATAAAAGGAATTTCTGACTTTTTGCCCTGAAATAAATGAAATTCCTGCAATTATGCCCGAAAATAAGGAAAATTTGGGCCTTTTTGCCCCCAAATGAGGGGAATTTCTGCCTTTTTGCCCCAAAATATGGGGAATTTCAGGATTTTACCTCAAAATAAGGGGAATTTCAGCCTTTTTGCACCAAAATATGGGGAATTTCTGCCTTTTTGCCACAAAATAAGAAAAATTTCTGCAAGTCTGTAACAATATAAAAGAAATTTCTAAAATTTTGCCCCAAAATAAAGGAAATTTCTGATTTTTGCCCCAAAATAAAAAGAATTTCTCTATTTTTGCCCCAAAATAAAGGGAATTTCTGCCTTTTTGCCCCAAAATTAGGGGAGTTTCTGCAATTTTGCTCCAAAATACGAGAAATTTCTGCCTTTTTACCCGAAATTAAGTGGATTTTCTGCCTTTTTGCCCCCAAATAAGAAAAAATTTCTGCAATTTTATCCCAAAATAAGGGAAATTTCTGCCTTTTTGCCCCAAAATAAGGGGAATTTCTGCCGTTTTGCCCCAAAATATGTGAAATTTCTGCAATTTTACCCCAAAATAAGGTGAATTTCTGCCTTTTTGCCCCAAAATAACGGGAATTTCAGCCTTTTTACCTCAAAATAAGGGGAATTTCTGCCTTTTTCCCCAAAATATGGGTAATTTTTGCCTTTTTGTTCCAAAATAAGGAAAATTTCTACAATTTTGTATCAAAATAAAAGAAATTTCTGTTTTTGCCCGAAAATAAAAGGAATTTCTGACTTTTTGCCCTGAAATAAATGAAATTCCTGCAATTATGCCCGAAAATAAGGAAAATTTGGGCCTTTTTGCCCCCAAATGAGGGGAATTTCTGCCTTTTTGCCCCAAAATATGGGGAATTTCAGGATTTTACCTCAAAATAAGGGGAATTTCAGCCTTTTTGCACCAAAATATGGGGAATTTCTGCCTTTTTGCCACAAAATAAGAAAAATTTCTGCAAGTCTGTAACAATATAAAAGAAATTTCTAAAATTTTGCCCCAAAATAAAGGAAATTTCTGATTTTTGCCCCAAAATAAAAAGAATTTCTCTATTTTTGCCCCAAAATAAAGGGAATTTCTGCCTTTTTGCCCCAAAATTAGGGGAGTTTCTGCAATTTTGCTCCAAAATACGAGAAATTTCTGCCTTTTTACCCGAAATTAAGTGGATTTTCTGCCTTTTTGCCCCCAAATAAGAAAAAATTTCTGCAATTTTATCCCAAAATAAGGGAAATTTCTGCCTTTTTGCCCCAAAATAAGGGGAATTTCTGCCGTTTTGCCCCGAAATATGTGAAATTTCTGCAATTTTACCCCAAAATAAGGTGAATTTCTGCCTTTTTGCCCCAAAATAATGGGAATTTCTGCCTTTTTGCCCCAAAATAAGAAAAATTTTTGCTTTTTTTTCTCTGAAATAAGTAAAATTTCTGCAATTTTGCCCTAAAATAAAGGAAATTTCTGCAATTTTTCCCCATAATAAGGGAAATTTCTGCAATTTTGCCCCAAAATAAGGGGAATTTCTGTTTTTGCTCCCAAATAAGGGAAATTTCTGCAATTTTGCCCTAAAATAAGGGGATTTTCTGCATTTTTTGCCAAAAATAAGGGGAATTTCTGACATTTTGCCGCAAAATAAGTGAAATTTCTGCAGTTTTACCCCAAAATAAGGAAAATTTCTGCCTTTTTGCGCAAAAATTAGGGGAATTTCTGCAATTTTGCTCCAAAATACAAAGAATTTCTGCCTTTTTGCCCGAAAATAAAGGGAATGTATACCTTTTTGACATAAAAAAGCAAATTTCTTCATTTTTGCCCCAAAATAAGGGGAATTTCCACCTTTTTGACTCAAAATAAGTGCAATTTCTGCTTTTTCCCCAAAATAAACGAAATTTCTGTCTTTTTGCCCCAAAATAAGGGGAATTTCAGCCTTTTTACCTCAAAATAAGGGGAATTTCTGCCGTTTTGCCCCAAAATATAGGGAATTTCTGACTTTTTGCCCCAAAATAAGAAAAATTTCTGCAATTTTGTACCAAAATAAAAAAAATTTCTGCCTTTTTGCCCCCCCAAAAAAATTTCTGCCTATTTTCCCTGAAATACGTGAAATTTCTGCAATTTTGCCCCAAAATAAGGGAAATATCTACAATTTTGCCCCAATGTAAAGGAAATTTCAGCAATTTTGCCCCAAAATTAGGGGAATTTGTGACTGTTTGCTCCCGAAAAAGGAGATTTTCTGTCTTTTTGCCCCATAATAAGGAGAATTTCTGCCTTTTTGCCTGAAAATTATGAGAATTTCTGCAATTTTGCTTCAAAATACAGGGAATTTCTGTTTTTTAGCCCCAAAATAAAGGGAATTTCTGCATTTTACCTCAAATTGAGAATAATTTCTGCCTTTTGCCTCAAAATAAGGGGAATTTTCTGCCTTTTTGTTTCAAAATAAGAAAAATTTCTTCAATTTTGTACCATAATAAAAGAAATTTCTGCTCTTTGCCCCAAAATAAAAGGAATTTCTGACTTTTTGCCCTGAAATAAATGAAATTTCTGCAATTTTGCCCGAAAATAAGGGAAATTTGTGCCTCTTTGCACCAAAATAAAAAGAAGTTTTGCCTTTTGCCCCAAAATATGGGGAATTTCAGCATTTTACTTCAAAATAAGAATTTCAGCCTTTTTGCCCCAAAATAAGGAAAATTTCTGCAATTTTGCCCCAAAATAAGGGGAATTTCTTCCTTTTTGCCCCAAAATAAAGGATATTTCAGCCTTTTTACCTGAAAATAAGTGAAATTTCTGCAATTTTGCCCCAAATAAGGGAAATTTCTGCAATTTTGCCTCAAAATAAGGTAAATTCCTGCAATTTTGCCCCAAAATAAGTGGAATTTCTGAGTTTTGTCCCAAAATAAGGAGAATTTCTGTCTTTTTGCCCCAACATATAGGGAATTTCTGCCTTTTTGCCCAACAATTAGGGGAATTTCTTCATTTTTGCTTCAAAATAAGGGGAATTTCTGCCTTTTTGCCTCTAAAGAAGTGGAATTTCTGTATTTTCCTTCCAAAACAAAGGGAATTTCTGTGTTTTTTGCCCCAAAATAAGGAAAATTTCTGACTTATTACCCTGAAATTAGTGAAATGTTTGCAATTTTGCCCCAAAATAAGGGAAATTTCTGCCTTTTTGCCCCCAAATAAGGGGAATTTCAGCCTTTTTACCTCAAAATAAGGGGAATTTCTGCATTTTTGCCACAAAATATAAGGAATTTCTGCCTTTTTGCCCCAAAATAAGAAAAATTTCTGCCATTTTTACCTGAAATAAGTGAAATTTCTGCAATTGTGCCCCAAAATAAGTAAAATTTCTGCAATTTTGCCCCAAAATAAGGGAAATTTCTGCAATTTTGCCCCAAAATAAGTGGAATTTCTGAGTTTTGCCCCAAAATAAGGAGAATTTCTGTCTTTTTGCCCCAACATATAGGGAATTTCTGCCTTTTTGCCCCACAATTAGGGGATTTTCTGCAATTCTGCTCCAAAATAGGGGGAATTTCTGCTTTTTTGCCCGAAAATAAGGGGAATATATACCTTTTGCCACAAAAAAGGGAAATTTCTTCATTTTTGCCCCAAAATAAGAGGAATTTCTGCCTTCTTACCTCAAAATAAGTGAAATTTCTGCCTTTTTACCCAAAAATAAACGGAATTTCTGACTTTTAGCCCCAAAATAAAAGGAATTTTTGAATTTTGCCCTGAAATAAGTGAAATTTCTGCAATTTTGCCCCAAAATAAGGGAAATTTCTGCCTTTTTGCCACAAAATGAAGGGAATTTCTGTATTTTTGCCCCAAAATAAGGGGAATTTCAGCATTTTACCTCATAATAAGTGAAATCTCTGCCTTTTTAGCCCAAAATATGGGGAATTTCTTAATTTTTGCCCCAAAATAAAGAAAATTTCTGCAATTTTGTACCAAAATAAAAGAAATTTCTGCCTTTTTGCCCCAAAATAAGGGGAATTTCTGCCGTTTTGCCCCAAAATATGTGAAATTTCTGCAATTTTACCCCAAAATAAGGTGAATTTCTGCCTTTTTGCCCCAAAATAATGGGAATTTCTGCCTTTTTGCCCCAAAACAAGAAAAATTTTTGCTTTTTTTAATCTGAAATAAGTGAAATTTCTGCAATTTTGCCCTAAAATAAAGGAAATTTCTGCAATTTTTTCCCATAATAAGGGAAATTTCTGCAATTTTGCACCAAAATAAGGGGAATTTCTGTTTTTGCCCCCAAATAAGGGAAATTTCTGCAATTTTGCCCTAAAATAAGGGGATTTTCTGCATTTTTTGCCAAAAATAAAAGGAATTTCTGACATTTTGCCGCAAAATAAGTGAAATTTCTGCAGTTTTACCCCAAAATAAGGAAAATTTCTGCCTTTTTGCGCAAAAATTAGGGGAATTTCTGCAATTTTGCTCCAAAATACAAAGAATTTCTGCCTTTTTGCCCGAAAATAAAGGGAATGTATACCTTTTTGACATAAAAAAGCAAATTTCTTCATTTTTGCCCCAAAATAAGGGGAATTTCCACCTTTTTGACTCAAAATAAGTGCAATTTCTGCCTTTTCCCCAAAATAAACGAAATTTCTGTCTTTTTGCCCCCAAATAAGGGGAATTTCAGCCTTTTTACCTCAAAATAAGGGGAATTTCTGCCGTTTTGCCCCAAAATATAGGGAATTTCTGACTTTTTGCCCCAAAATAAGAAAAATTTCTGCAATTTTGTACCAAAATAAAAAAAAATTTCTGCCTTTTTGCCCCCCCAAAAAAATTTCTGCCTATTTTCCCTGAAATACGTGAAATTTCTGCAATTTTGCCCCAAAATAAGGGAAATTTCTACAATTTTGCCCCAATGTAAAGGAAATTTCAGCAATTTTGCCCCAAAATTAGGGGAATTTGTGACTGTTTGCTCCCGAAAAAGGAGATTTTCTGTCTTTTTGCCCCATAATAAGGAGAATTTCTGCCTTTTTGCCCGAAAATTATGAGAATTTCTGCAATTTTGCTTCAAAATACAGGGAATTTCTGTTTTTTAGCTCGAAAATAAAGGGAATTTCTGCATTTTACCTCAAATTGAGAATAATTTCTGCCTTTTGCCTCAAAATAAGGGGAATTTTCTGCCTTTTTGTTTCAAAATAAGAAAAATTTCTTCAATTTTGTACCATAATAAAAGAAATTTCTGCTCTTTGCCCCAAAATAAAAGGAATTTCTGACTTTTTGCCCTGAAATAAATGAAATTTCTGCAATTTTGCCCGAAAATAAGGGAAATTTGTGCCTCTTTGCCCCAAAATAAAAAGAAGTTTTGCCTTTTGCCCCAAAATATGGGGAATTTCAGCATTTTACCTCAAAATAAGAATTTCAGCATTTTTGCCCCAAAATAAGGAAAATTTCTGCAATTTTGCCCCAAAATAAGGGGAATTTCTTCCTTTTTGCCCCAAAATAAAGGATATTTCAGCCTTTTTACCTGAAAATAAATAAAATTTCTGCAATTTTGCCCCAAATAAGGGAAATTTCTGCAATTTTGCCTCAAAATAAGGTAAATTCCTGCAATTTTGCCCCAAAATAAGTGGAATTTCTGAGTTTTGTCCCAAAATAAGGAGAATTTCTGTCTTTTTGCCCCAACATATAGGGAATTTCTGCCTTTTTGCCCAACAATTAGGGGAATTTCTTCATTTTTGCTTCAAAATAAGGGGAATTTCTGCCTTTTTGCCTCTAAAGAAGTGGAATTTCTGTATTTTCCTTCCAAAACAAAGGGAATTTCTGGGTTTTTTGCCCCAAAATAAGGAAAATTTCTGACTTATTACCCTGAAATTAGTGAAATGTTTGCAATTTTGCCCCAAAATAAGGGAAATTTCTGCCTTTTTGCCCCCAAATAAGGGGAATTTCAGCCTTTTTACCTCAAAATAAGGGGAATTTCTGCATTTTTGCCACAAAATATTAGGAATTTCTGCCTTTTTGCCCCAAAATAAGAAAAATTTCTGCCATTTTTACCTGAAATAAGTGAAATTTCTGCAATTTTGCCCCAAAATAAGTAAAATTTCTGCAATTTTGCCCCAAAATAAGGGAAATTTCTGCAATTTTGCCCCAAAATAAGTGGAATTTCTGAGTTTTGCCCCAAAATAAGGAGAATTTCTGTCTTTTTGCCCCAACATATAGGGAATTTCTGCCTTTTTGCCCCACAATTAGGGGATTTTCTGCAATTCTGCTCCAAAATAGGGGGAATTTCTGCTTTTTTGCCCGAAAATAAGGGGAATATATACCTTTTGCCACAAAAAAAGGGAAATTTCTTCATTTTTGCCCCAAAATAAGAGGAATTTCTGCCTTCTTACCTCAAAATAAGTGAAATTTCTGCCTTTTTACCCAAAAATAAACGAAATTTCTGACTTTTAGCCCCAAAATAAAAGGAATTTTTGAATTTTGCCCTGAAATAAGTGAAATTTCTGCAATTTTGCCCCAAAATAAGGGAAATTTCTCCCTTTTTGCCCCCAAATAAGGGGAATTTCAGCATTTTTACCTCAAAATAAGGGGAATTTCTGCATTTTTGCCACAAAATATTAGGAATTTCTGCCTTTTTGTCCCAAAATAAGAAAAATTTCTGCCTTTTTTTTATCTGAAATAAGTGAAATTTCTGCAATTTTGCCCCAAAATAAGTGAAATTTCTGCAAATTTGCCCCAAAATAAGGGAAATTTCTGGAATTTGCCCCAAAATAAGTGGAATTTCTGAGTTTTTCCCCAAAATAAGGAGAATTTCTGTCTTTTTGCTCTAACATATAGGGAATTTCTGCCTTTTTGCCCCACAATTAGGGGATTTTCTGCAATTGTGCTCCAAAAAACGGGATATTTCTGCTTTTTTGCCCGAAAATAAGGAGAATATATACCTTTTGCCACAAAAAAAGGGAAATTTCTTCATTTTTGCCCCAAAATAAGAGGAATTTCTGCCTTCTTTCCTCACAATAAGTGAAATTTCTGCCTTTTTACCCAAAAATAAACAAAATTTCTGTCTTTTTGCCCAAAAATAAAAGGAATTTTTGAATTTTGCCCTGAAATAAGTGAAATTTCTGCAATTTTGCCCCAAAATAAGGGAAATTTCTGCCTTTTTGCCACAAAATAAAGGGAATTTCTGTATTTTTGCCCCAAAATAAGGGGAATTTCAGCATTTTACCTCATAATAAGGCGAATCTCTGCCTTTTTGCCCCAAAATATGGGGAATTACTTCATTTTTGCCCCAAAATAAAGAAAATTTCTGCAGTTTTGTACCAAAATAAAAGAAATTTCTGCCTTTTTGCCCCAAAATAAGAGAAATTTCTGCACTTTTTCCCTGAAATAAGTGAAATTTCTGCAATTTTGCCCCAAAATAAGGGAAATTTCTGCCTTTTTGCCACAAAATAAAGGGAATTTCTGTATTTTTGCCACAAAATAAAGAAAATTTCTGCAATTTTACCCCAAAATAAACGGAATTTCTGACTTTTTGCCCTGAAATAAGGAGAATTTCTGTCTTTTTGTTCCAAAATAATGTGAATTTCTGCATTTTCCTTCAAAATTAGGGAAATATGTGCAATTTTGCTTCAAAATACGGGGAAATCTGCCTTATTGCACAAAAATAAAGGGAATTTCTCCATTTTTGCACCAATATAAGGGGAATTTCTGAAATTTAGCTTTAAAATACGGGGAATTTCTGCGTTATTGTCCGAAATAAAGTGGAATTTCTGCCTTTTTGCCCTGAAATATTTGAAATTTCTGCAATTTTACCCCAAAATAAGGGGAATTTCTGTTTTTGGCCCCAAAATTAAGGGAATTTCTGCTTTTTGCCCCAAAATAAGGCAAATATCTGACTTTTTGCCCAGAAATAATTGAAATTTCTGCAATTTTGCCCCAAAATAATAGGAATTTCTGCCTTTTTGCCGAAAATAAGGGGAATTTCAGCATTTTACCTTCAAATAAGGGGAATTTCTGCCTTTTTGCCACAAAATAAGGGGAATTTCTGCCCTATTGCCCTTAAATAAGGAAAATTTCGCTTTTCTGCCCCAATTAACGGGAATTTCTGCCTTTTTGCCACAAAGTAAAGGGAATTTCTGCCTTTTTGCCCCAAAATAACGGGAATTTCAGCCTTTTTACCTCAAAATAAGGGGAATTTCTGCCATTTTCCCCAAAATATGGGTAATTTTTGCCTTTTTGTTCCAAAATAAGGAAATTTTCTACAATTTCGTATCAAAATAAAAGAAATTTCTGTTTTTGCCCGAAAATAAAAGGAATTTCTGACTTTTTGCCCTGAAATAAATGAAATTCCTGCAATTATGCCCGAAAATAAGGGAAATTTGTGCCTTTTTGCCCCCAAATGAGGGGAATTTCTGCCTTTTTGCCCGAAAATATGGGGAATTTCAGGATTTTATTTCAAAATAAGGGGAATTTCAGCCTTTTTGCACCAAAATATGGGGAATTTCTGCCTTTTTGCCACAAAATAAGAAAAATTTCTGCAAGTCTGTAACAATATAAAAGAAATTTCTAAAATTTTGCCCCAAAATAAAGGAAATTTTTGATTTTTGCCCCAAAATAAAGGGAATTTCTGCCTTTTTGCCCCAAAATTAGGGGAGTTTCTGCAATTTTGCTCCAAAATACGAGAAATTTCTGCCTTTTTACCCGAAATTAAGTGGATTTTCTGCCTTTTTGCCCCCAAATAAGAAAAAATTTCTGCAATTTTATCCCAAAATAAGGGAAATTTCTGCCTTTTTGCCCCAAAATAAGGGGAATTTCTGCCGTTTTGCCCCGAAATATGTGAAATTTCTGCAATTTTACCCCAAAATAATGTGAATTTCTGCCTTTTTGCCCCAAAATAATGGGAATTTCTGCTTTTTTGCCCCAAAATAAGAAAAATTTTTGCTTTTTTTTCTCTGAAATAAGTGAAATTTCTGCAATTTTGCCCTAAAATAAAGGAAATTTCTGCAATTTTTTCCCATAATAAGGGAAATTTCTGCAATTTTGCCCCAAAATAAGGGGAATTTCTGTTTTTGCCCCCAAATAAGGGAAATTTCTGCAATTTTGCCCTAAAATAAGGTGATTTTCTGCATTTTTTGCCAAAAATAAAAGGAATTTCTGACATTTTGCCGCAAAATAAGTGAAATTTCTGCAGTTTTACCCCAAAATAAGGAAAATTTCTGCCTTTTTGCGCAAAAATTAGGGGAATTTCTGCAATTTTGCTCCAAAATACAAAGAATTTCTGCCTTTTTGCCCGAAAATAAAGGGAATGTATACCTTTTTGACATAAAAAAGCAAATTTCTTCATTTTTGCCCCAAAATAAGGGGAATTTCCACCTTTTTGACTCAAAATAAGTGCAATTTCTGCCTTTTCCCCAAAATAAACGAAATTTCTGTCTTTTTGCCCCCAAATAAGGGGAATTTCAGCCTTTTTACCTCAAAATAAGGGGAATTTCTGCCTTTTTGCCCCAAAATATAGGGAATTTCTGACTTTTTGCCCCAAAATAAGAAAAATTTCTGCAATTTTGTACCAAAATAAAAAAAATTTCTGCCTTTTTGCCCCCCCAAAAAAATTTCTGCCTATTTTCCCTGAAATACGTGAAATTTCTGCAATTTTGCCCCAAAATAAGGGAAATTTCTACAATTTTGCCCCAATGTAAAGGAAATTTCAGCAATTTTGCCCCAAAATTAGGGGAATTTGTGACTGTTTGCTCCCGAAAAAGGAGATTTTCTGTCTTTTTGCCCCATAATAAGGAGAATTTCTGCCTTTTTGCCTGAAAATTATGAGAATTTCTGCAATTTTGCTTCAAAATACAGGGAATTTCTGTTTTTTAGCCCCAAAATAAAGGGAATTTCTGCATTTTACCTCAAATTGAGAATAATTTCTGCCTTTTGCCTCAAAATAAGGGGAATTTTCTGCCTTTTTGTTTCAAAATAAGAAAAATTTCTTCAATTTTGTACCATAATAAAAGAAATTTCTGCTCTTTGCCCCAAAATAAAAGGAATTTCTGACTTTTTGCCCTGAAATAAATGAAATTTCTGCAATTTTGCCCGAAAATAAGGGAAATTTGTGCCTCTTTGCACCAAAATAAAAAGAAGTTTTGCCTTTTGCCCCAAAATATGGGGAATTTCAGCATTTTACCTCAAAATAAGAATTTCAGCCTTTTTGCCCCAAAATAAGGAAAATTTCTGCAATTTTGCCCCAAAATAAGGGGAATTTCTTCCTTTTTGCCCCAAAATAAAAGATATTTCAGCCTTTTTACCTGAAAATAAGTGAAATTTCTGCAATTTTGCCCCAAATAAGGGAAATTTCTGCAATTTTGCCTCAAAATAAGGTAAATTCCTGCAATTTTGCCCCAAAATAAGTGGAATTTCTGAGTTTTGTCCCAAAATAAGGAGAATTTCTGTCTTTTTGCCCCAACATATAAAGAATTTCTGCCTTTTTGTCCAAAAATTAGGGGAATTTCTGCAATTTTGCTCCAAAATACAAAGAATTTCTGCCTTTTTGCCCGAAAATAAAGGGAATGCATACCTTTTTGCCATAAAAAAGCAAATTTCTTCATTTTTGCCCCAAAATAAGGGGATTTTCCACCTTTTTGACTGAAAATAAGTGCAATTTCTGCCTTTTCCCCAAAATAAACGAAATTTCTGCCGTTTTGCCCCAAAATAAGGGGAATTTCAGCCTTATTACCTCAAAATAAGGGGAATTTCTTCATTTTTGCCCCAAAATATGGGGAATTTCTGACTTTTTGCCCCAAAATAAGAAAAATTTCTGCAATTTTGTACCAAAATAAAAAAAATTTCTGCCTTTTTGCCCCCCCAAAAAATTTCTGCCTTTTTTTTCTCAAATACCTGAAATTTCTGCAATTTTGCCCCAAAATAAGGGAAATTTCTGCAATTTTGCCCCAATGTAAAGGAAATTTCTGCAATTTTGCCCCAAAATAAGGGGAATTTCTGACTGTTTGCTCCCGAAAAAGGAGATTTTCTGTCTTTTTGCCCCAAAATAAGGAGAATTTCTGCCTTTTTGCCCGAAAATTAAGAGAATTTCTGCAATTTTGCTTCAAAATGCAGGGAATTTCTGCCTTTTAGCCCCAAAATAAAGGGAATTTCTGCATTTTACCTCAAATTGAGAATAATTTCTGCCTTTTGCCTCAAAATAAGGGGAATTTTCTGCCTTTTTGTTTCAAAATAAGATAAATTTCTTCAATTTTGTACCATAATAAAAGAAATTTCTGCTCTTTGCCCCAAAATAAAAGGAATTTCTGACTTTTTGCCCTGAAATAAATGAAATTTCTGCAATTTTGCCCGAAAATAAGGGAAATTTGTGCCTCTTTGCCCCAAAATAAGAAGAAGTTTTGCCTTTTGCCCCAAAATATGGGGAATTTCAGCATTTTACCTCAAAATAAGAATTTCAGCCTTTTTGCCCCAAAATAAGGAAAATTTCTGCAATTTTGCCCCAAAATAAGGGGACTTTCTTCCTTTTTGCCCCAAAATAAAGGATATTTCAGCCTTTTTACCTGAAAATAAGTGAAATTTCTGCAATTTTGCCCCAAATAAGGGAAATTTCTGCAATTTTGCCTCAAAATAAGGTAAATTCCTGCAATTTTGCCCCAAAATAAGTGGAATTTCTGAGTTTTGTCCCAAAATAAGGAGAATTTCTGTCTTTTTGCCCCAACATATAGGGAATTTCTGCCTTTTTGCCCAACAATTAGGGGAATTTCTTCATTTTTGCTTCAAAATAAGGGGAATTTCTGCCTTTTTGCCTCTAAAGAAGTGGAATTTCTGTATTTTCCTTCCAAAACAAAGGGAATTTCTGTGTTTTTTGCCCCAAAATAAGGAAAATTTCTGACTTATTACCCTGAAATAAGTTAAATATTTGAAATTTTGCCCCAAAATAAGGGAAATTTCTGCCTTTTTGCCCCAAAATAAGGTGAATTTCAGCCTTTTTACCTCAAAATAAGGGGAATTTCTGCATTTTTGCCCCAAAATATGGGGAATTTCTGACTTTTTGCCCCAAAATAAGAAAAATTTCTGCAATTTTGTACCAAAATAAAAAAAATTTCTGCCTTTTTGCCCCCCCAAAAAATTTCTGCCTTTTTTTTCTCAAATACCTGAAATTTCTGCAATTTTGCCCCAAAATAAGGGAAATTTCTGCAATTTTGCCCCAATGTAAAGGAAATTTCTGCAATTTTGCCCCAAAATAAGGGGAATTTCTGACTGTTTGCTCCCGAAAAAGGAGATTTTCTGTCTTTTTGCCCCAAAATAAGGAGAATTTCTGCCTTTTTGCCCGAAAATTAAGAGAATTTCTGCAATTTTGCTTCAAAATGCAGGGAATTTCTGCCTTTTAGCCCCAAAATAAAGGGAATTTCTGCATTTTACCTCAAATTGAGAATAATTTCTGCCTTTTGCCTCAAAATAAGGGGAATTTTCTGCCTTTTTGTTTCAAAATAAGATAAATTTCTTCAATTTTGTACCATAATAAAAGAAATTTCTGCTCTTTGCCCCAAAATAAAAGGAATTTCTGACTTTTTGCCCTGAAATAAATGAAATTTCTGCAATTTTGCCCGAAAATAAGGGAAATTTGTGCCTCTTTGCCCCAAAATAAGAAGAAGTTTTGCCTTTTGCCCCAAAATATGGGGAATTTCAGCATTTTACCTCAAAATAAGAATTTCAGCCTTTTTGCCCCAAAATAAGGAAAATTTCTGCAATTTTGCCCCAAAATAAGGGGACTTTCTTCCTTTTTGCCCCAAAATAAAGGATATTTCAGCCTTTTTCCTGAAAATAAGTGAAATTTCTGCAATTTTGCCCCAAATAAGGGAAATTTCTGCAATTTTGCCTCAAAATAAGGTAAATTCCTGCAATTTTGCCCCAAAATAAGTGGAATTTCTGAGTTTTGTCCCAAAATAAGGAGAATTTCTGTCTTTTTGCCCCAACATATAGGGAATTTCTGCCTTTTTGCCCAACAATTAGGGGAATTTCTTCATTTTTGCTTCAAAATAAGGGGAATTTCTGCCTTTTTGCCTCTAAAGAAGTGGAATTTCTGTATTTTCCTTCCAAAACAAAGGGAATTTCTGTGTTTTTTGCCCCAAAATAAGGAAAATTTCTGACTTATTACCCTGAAATAAGTTAAATATTTGAAATTTTGCCCCAAAATAAGGGAAATTTCTGCCTTTTTGCCCCAAAATAAGGTGAATTTCAGCCTTTTTACCTCAAAATAAGGGGAATTTCTGCATTTTTGCCACAAAATATTAGGAATTTCTGCCTTTTTGCCCCAAAATAAGAAAAATTTCTGCCATTTTTACCTGAAATAAGTGAAATTTCTGCAATTGTGCCCCAAAATAAGTAAAATTTCTGCAATTTTGCCCCAAAATAAGGGAAATTTCTGGAATTTTGCCCCAAAATAAGTGGAATTTCTGAGTTTTGCCCCAAAATAAGGAGAATTTCTGTCTTTTTGCCCCAACATATAGGGAATTTCTGCCTTTTTGCCCCACAATTAGGAGATTTTCTTCAATTCTGCTCCAAAATAGGGGGAATTTCTGCTTTTTTGCCCGAAAATAAGGGGAATGTATACCTTTTGCCACAAAAAAGAGAAATTTCGTCATTTTTGCCCCAAAATAAGAGGAATTTCTGCCTTCTTCCCTCAAAATAAGTGAAAATTCTGCCTTTTTACCTAAAAATGAACGGAATTTCTGTCTTTTTGCCCCAAAATAAAAGGAATTTTTGAATTTTGCCCTGAAATAAGTGAAATTTCTGCAATTTTGCCCCAAAATAAGGGAAATTTCTGCCTTTTTGCCACAAAATGAAGGGAATTTCTGTATTTTTGCCCCAAAATAAGGGGAATTTCAGCATTTTACCTCATAATAAGTCAAATCTCTGCCTTTTTGCCCCAAAATATGGGGAATTTCTTAATTTTTGCCCCAAAATAAAAAAAATTTCTGCAATTTTGTACCAAAATAAAAGAAATTTCTGCCTTTTTGCCCCAAAATAAGAGAAATTTCTGCACTTTTTCCCTGAAATAAGTGAAATTTCTGCAATTTTGCCCCAAAATAAGGGAAATTTCTGCTTTTTTGCCACAAAATAAAGGGAATTTCTGTATTTTTGCCCCAAAATAAGGGGAATTTCAGCATTTTACCTCATAATAAGGCGAATCTCTGCCTTTTTGCCCCAAAATATGGGGAATTTCTTCATTTTTGCCCCAAAATAAAGAAAATTTCTGCAATTTTGTACCAAAATAAAAGAAATTTCTGCCTTTTTGCCCCAAAATAAGAGAAATTTCTGCACTTTTTCCCTGAAATAAGTGAAATTTCTGCAATTTTGCCCCAAAATAAGGGCAATTTCTGCAATTTTGCCCCAAAATAAAGAAAATTTCTGCAATTTTACCCAAAAATAAGGGGAATTTCTGACTTTTTGCCCTGAAATAAGGAGAATTTCTGTCTTTTTATTCCAAAATAATGTGAATTTCTGCATTTTCCTTCAAAATTAGGGAAATATGTGCAATTTTGCTTCAAAATACGGGGAAATCTGCCTTATTGCACAAAAATAAAGGGAATTTCTCCATTTTTGCACCAATATAAGGGGAATTTCTGAAATTTAGCTTTAAAATATGGGGAATTTCTGCGTTATTGTCCGAAATAAAGTGGAATTTCTGCCTTTTTGCCCTGAAATATTTGAAATTTCTGCAATTTTACCCCAAAATAAGGGGAATTTCTGTTTTTGGCCCCAAAATTAAGGGAATTTCTGCTTTTTGCCCCAAAATAAGGCAAATATCTGACTTTTTGCCCAGAAATAATTGAAATTTCTGCAATTTTGCCCCAAAATAATAGGAATTTCTGCCTTTTTGCCGAAAATAAGAGGAATTTCAGCATTTTACCTTCAAATAAGGGGAATTTCTGCCTTTTTGCCACAAAATAAGGGGAATTTCTGCCCTATTGCCCTTAAATAAGGAAAATTTCGCTTTTCTGCCCCAATTAACGGGAATTTCTGCCTTTTTGCCAAAAAGTAAAGGGAATTTCTGCCTTTTTGCCCCAAAATAACGGGAATTTCAGCCTTTTTACCTCAAAATAAGGGGAATTTCTGCCTTTTTCCCCAAAATATGGGTAATTTTTGCCTTTTTGTTCCAAAATAAGGAAAATTTCTACAATTTCGTATCAAAATAAAAGAAATTTCTGTTTTTGCCCGAAAATAAAAGGAATTTCTGACTTTTTGCCCTGAAATAAATGAAATTCCTGCAATTATGCCCGAAAATAAGGGAAATTTGTGCCTTTTTGCCCCCAAATGAGGGGAATTTCTGCCTTTTTGCCCCAAAATATGGGGAATTTCAGGATTTTACCTCAAAATAAGGGGAATTTCAGCCTTTTTGCACCAAAATATGGGGAATTTCTGCCTTTTTGCCACAAAATAAGAAAAATTTCTGCAAGTCTGTAACAATATAAAAGAAATTTCTAAAATTTTGCCCCAAAATAAAGGAAATTTCTGATTTTTGCCCCAAAATAAAAAGAATTTCTCTATTTTTGCCCCAAAATAAAGGGAAATTCTGCCTTTTAGCCCCAAAATTAGGGGAGTTTCTGCAATTTTGCTCCAAAATACGAGAAATTTCTGCCTTTTTACCCGAAATTAAGTGGATTTTCTGCCTTTTTGCCCCCAAATAAGGGAAATTTCTGCAATTTTATCCCAAAATAAGGGAAATTTCTGCCTTTTTGCCCCAAAATAAGGGGAATTTCTGCCGTTTTGCCCTGAAATATGTAAAATTTCTGCAATTTTACCCCAAAATAAGGTGAATTTCTGCCTTTTTGCCCCAAAATAATGGGAATTTCTGCTTTTTTGCCCCAAAATAAGAAAAATTTTTGCTTTTTTTCTCGGAAATAAGTGAAATTTCTGCAATTTTGCCCTAAAATAAAGGAAATTTCTGCAATTTTTCCCCATAATAAGGGAAATTTCTGCAATTTTGCCCCAAAATAAGGGGAATTTCTGTTTTTGTCCCCAAATAAGGGAAATTTCTGCAATTTTGCCCTAAAATAAGGGGATTTTCTGCATTTTTTGCCAAAAATAAGGGGAATTTCTGACATTTTGCCGCAAAATAAGTGAAATTTCTGCATTTTACCCCAAAATAAGGAAATTTTCTGCCTTTTTGCCCAAAAATTAGGGGAATTTCTGCAATTTTGCTCCAAAATACAAAGAATTTCTGCCTTTTTGCCCGAAAATAAAGGGAATGCATACCTTTTTGCCATAAAAAAGCAAATTTCTTCATTTTTGCCCCAAAATAAGGGGATTTTCCACCTTTTTGACTGAAAATAAGTGCAATTTCTGCCTTTTCCCCAAAATAAACGAAATTTCTGCCGTTTTGCCCCAAAATAAGGGGAATTTCAGCCTTATTACCTCAAAATAAGGGGAATTTCTTCATTTTTGCCCCAAAATATGGGGAATTTCTGACTTTTTGCCCCAAAATAAGAAAAATTTCTGCAATTTTGTACCAAAATAAAAAAAATTTCTGCCTTTTTGCCCCCCCAAAAAATTTCTGCCTTTTTTTTCTCAAATACCTGAAATTTCTGCAATTTTGCCCCAAAATAAGGGAAATTTCTGCAATTTTGCCCCAATGTAAAGGAAATTTCTGCAATTTTGCCCCAAAATAAGGGGAATTTCTGACTGTTTGCTCCCGAAAAAGGAGATTTTCTGTCTTTTTGCCCCAAAATAAGGAGAATTTCTGCCTTTTTGCCCGAAAATTAAGAGAATTTCTGCAATTTTGCTTCAAAATGCAGGGAATTTCTGCCTTTTAGCCCCAAAATAAAGGGAATTTCTGCATTTTACCTCAAATTGAGAATAATTTCTGCCTTTTGCCTCAAAATAAGGGGAATTTTCTGCCTTTTTGTTTCAAAATAAGAAAAATTTCTTCAATTTTGTACCATAATAAAAGAAATTTCTGCTCTTTGCCCCAAAATAAAAGGAATTTCTGACTTTTTGCCCTGAAATAAATGAAATTTCTGCAATTTTGCCCGAAAATAAGGGAAATTTGTGCCTCTTTGCCCCAAAATAAGAAGAAGTTTTGCCTTTTGCCCCAAAATATGGGGAATTTCAGCATTTTACCTCAAAATAAGAATTTCAGCCTTTTTGCCCCAAAATAAGGAAAATTTCTGCAATTTTGCCCCAAAATAAGGGGAATTTCTTCCTTTTTGCCCCAAAATAACGGATATTTCAGCCTTTTTACCTGAAAATAAGTGAAATTTCTGCAATTTTGCCCCAAATAAGGGAAATTTCTGCAATTTTGCCTCAAAATAAGGTAAATTCCTGCAATTTTGCCCCAAAATAAGTGGAATTTCTGAGTTTTGTCCCAAAATAAGGAGAATTTCTGTCTTTTTGCCCCAACATATAAGGAATTTCTGCCTTTTTGCCCAACAGTTAGGGGAATTTCTTCATTTTTGCTTCAAAATAAGGGGAATTTCTGCCTTTTTGCCTCTAAAGAAGTAGAATTTCTGTATTTTCCTTCCAAAACAAAGGGATTTTCGGTGTTTTTTGCCCCAAAATAAGGAAAATTTCTGACTTATTACCCTGAAATAAGTTAAATGTTTGCAATTTTGCCCCAAAATAAGGGAAATTTCTGCCTTTTTGCCCCAAAATAAGGGGAATTTCAGCCTTTTTACCTCAAAATAAGGGTAATTTCTGCATTTTTGCCACAAAATATTAGGAATTTCTGCCTTTTTGCCTTAAAATAAGAAAAATTTCTGCCTTTTTTTTATCTGAAATAAGTGAAATTTCTGCAATTTTGCCCCAAAATAAGTGAAATTTCTGCAATTTTGCCCCAAAATAAGGGAAATTTCTGGAATTTTGCCCCAAAATAAGTGGAATTTCTGAGTTTTGCCCCAAAATAAAGAGAATTTCTGTCTTTTTGCCCCAACATATAGGGAATTTCTGCCTTTTTGCCCCACAATTAGGGGATTTTCTGCAATTGTGCTCCAAAAAACGGGATATTTCTGCTTTTTTGCCCGAAAATAAGGAGAATACATACCTTTTGCCACAAAAAAAGGGAAATTTCTTCATTATTGCCCCAAAATAAGAGGAATTTCTGCCTTCTTACCTCACAATAAGTGAAATTTCTGCCTTTTTACCCAAAAATAAACAAAATTTCTGTCTTTTTGCCCAAAAATAAAAGGAATTTTTGAATTTTGCCCTGAAATAAGTGAAATTTCTGCAATTTTGCCCCAAAATAAGGGAAATTTCTGCCTTTTTGCCACAAAATAAAGGGAATTTCTGTATTTTTGCCCCAAAATAAGGGGAATTTCAGCATTTTACCTCATAATAAGGCGAATCTCTGCCTTTTTGCCCCAAAATATGGGGAATTTCTTCATTTTTGCCCCAAAATAAAGAAAATTTCTGCAATTTTGTACCAAAATAAAAGAAATTTCTGCCTTTTTGCCCCAAAATAAGAGAAATTTCTGCACTTTTTCCCTGAAATAAGTGAAATTTCTGCAATTTTGCCCCAAAATAAGGGAAATTTCTGCAATTTTGCCCCAAAATAAAGAAAATTTCTGCAATTTTACCCCAAAATAAGGGGAATTTCTGACTTTTTGCCCTGAAATAAGGAGAATTTCTGTCTTTTTGTTCCAAAATAATGTGAATTTCTGCATTTTCCTTCAAAATTAGGGAAATATGTGCAATTTTGCTTCAAAATACGGGGAAATCTGCCTTATTGCACAAAAATAAAGGGAATTTCTCCATTTTTGCACCAATATAAGGGGAATTTCTGAAATTTAGCTTTAAAATACGGGGAATTTCTGTGTTATTGTCCGAAATAAAGTGGAATTTCTGCCTTTTTGCCCTGAAATATTTGAAATTTCTGCAATTTTACCCCAAAATAAGGGGAATTTCTGTTTTTGGCCCCAAAATTAAGGGAATTTCTGCTTTTTGCCCCAAAATAAGGCAAATATCTGACTTTTTGCCCAGAAATAATTGAAATTTCTGCAATTTTGCCCCAAAATAATAGGAATTTCTGCCTTTTTGCCGAAAATAAGGGGAATTTCAGCATTTTACCTTCAAATAAGGGGAATTTCTGCCCTATTGCCCTTAAATAAGGAAAATTTCTGCTTTTCTGCCCCAATTAACGGGAATTTCTGCCTTTTTGCCACAAAGTAAAGGGAATTTCTGCCTTTTTGCCCCAAAATAACGGGAATTTCAGCCTTTTTACCTCAAAATAAGGGGAATTTCTGCCTTTTTCCCCAAAATATGGGTAATTTTTGCCTTTTTGTTCCAAAATAAGGAAAATTTCTACAATTTTGTATCAAAATAAAAGAAATTTCTGTTTTTGCCCCAAAATAAAAGGAATTTCTGACTTTTTGCCTTGAAATAAATGAAATTCCTGCAATTATGCCCGAAAATAAGGGAAATTTGGGCCTTTTTGCCCCCAAATGAGGGGAATTTCTGCCTTTTTGCCCCAAAATATGGGGAATTTCAGGATTTTACCTCAAAATAAGGGGAATTTCAGCCTTTTTGCACCAAAATATGGGGAATTTCTGCCTTTTTGCCACAAAAGAAGAAAAATTTCTGCAAGTCTGTAACAATATAAAAGAAATTTCTAAAATTTTGCCCCAAAATAAAGGAAATTTCTGATTTTTGCCCCAAAATAAAAAGAATTTCTCTATTTTTGCCCCAAAATAAAGGGAATTTCTGCCTTTTTGCCCCAAAATTAGGGGAGTTTCTGCAATTTTGCTCCAAAATACGAGAAATTTCTGCCTTTTTACCCGAAATTAAGTGGATTTTCTGCCTTTTTGCCCCCAAATAAGAAAAAATTTCTGCAATTTTATCCCAAAATAAGGGAAATTTCTGCCTTTTTGCCCCAAAATAAGGGGAATTTCTGCCGTTTTGCCCTGAAATATGTGAAATTTCTGCAATTTTACCCCAAAATAAGGTGAATTTCTGCCTTTTTGCCCCAAAATAATGGGAATTTCTGCCTTTTTGCCCCAAAACAAGAAAAATTTTTGCTTTTTTTTCTCTGAAATAAGTGAAATTTCTGCAATTTTGCCCTAGAATAAAGGAAATTTCTGCAATATTTTCCCATAATAAGGGAAATTTCTGCAATTTTGCCCCAAAATAAGGGGAATTTCTGTTTTTGCCCCCAAATAAGGGAAATTTCTGCAATTTTGCCCTAAAATAAGGGGATTTTCTGCATTTTTTGCCAAAAATAAAAGGAATTTCTGAAATTTTGCCGCAAAATAAGTGAAATTTCTGCAGTTTTACCCCAAAATAAGGAAAATTTCTGCCTTTTTGCGCAAAAATTAGGGGAATTTCTGCAATTTTGCTCCAAAATACAAAGAATTTCTGCCTTTTTGCCCGAAAATAAAGGGAATGTATACCTTTTTGACATAAAAAAGCAAATTTCTTCATTTTTGCCCCAAAATAAGGGGAATTTCCACCTTTTTGACTCAAAATAAGTGCAATTTCTGCCTTTTCCCCAAAATAAACGAAATTTCTGTCTTTTTGCCCCAAAATAAAGGGAATTTCAGCCTTTTTACCTCAAAATAAGGGGAATTTCTGCCTTTTTGCCCCAAAATATAGGGAATTTCTGACTTTTTGCCCCAAAATAAGAAAAATTTCTGCAATTTTGTACCAAAATAAAAAAAAATTTCTGCCTTTTTGCCCCCCCAAAAAAATTTCTGCCTATTTTCCCTGAAATACATGAAATTTCTGCAATTTTGCCCCAAAATAAGGGAAATTTCTACAATTTTGCCCCAATGTAAAGGAAATTTCAGCAATTTTGCCCCAAAATTAGGGGAATTTGTGACTGTTTGCTCCCGAAAAAGGAGATTTTCTGTCTTTTTGCCCCATAATAAGGAGAATTTCTGCCTTTTTGCCTGAAAATTATGAGAATTTCTGCAATTTTGCTTCAAAATACAGGGAATTTCTGTTTTTTAGCCCCAAAATAAAGGGAATTTCTGCATTTTACCTCAAATTGAGAATAATTTCTGCCTTTTGCCTCAAAATAAGGGGAATTTTCTGCCTTTTTGTTTCAAAATAAGAAAAATATCTTCAATTTTGTACCATAATAAAAGAAATTTCTGCTCTTTGCCCAAAAATAAAAGGAATTTCTGACTTTTTGCCCTGAAATAAATGAAATTTCTGCAATTTTGCCCGAAAATAAGAGAAATTTGTGCCTCTTTGCACCAAAATAAAAAGAAGTTTTGCCTTTTGCCCCAAAATATGGGGAATTTCAGCATTTTACCTCAAAATAAGAATTTCAGCCTTTTTGCCCCAAAATAAGGAAAATTTCTGCAATTTTGCCCCAAAATAAGGGGAATTTCTTCCTTTTTGCCCCAAAATAAAGGATATTTCAGCCTTTTTACCTGAAAATAAGTGAAATTTCTGCAATTTTGCCCCAAATAAGGCAAATTTCTGCAATTTTGCCTCAAAATAAGGTAAATTCCTGCAATTTTGCCCCAAAATAAGTGGAATTTCTGAGTTTTGTCCCAAAATAAGGAGAATTTCTGTCTTTTTGCCCCAACATATAGGGAATTTCTGCCTTTTTGCCCAACAATTAGGGGAATTTCTTCATTTTTGCTTCAAAATAAGGGGAATTTCTGCCTTTTTGCCTCTAAAGAAGTGGAATTTCTGTATTTTCCTTTCAAAACAAAGGGAATTTCTGTGTTTTTTGCCCCAAAATAAAGAAAATTTCTGACTTATTACCCTGAAATTAGTGAAATGTTTGCAATTTTGCCCCAAAATAAGGGAAATTTCTGCCTTTTTGCCCCCAAATAAGGGGAATTTCAGCCTTTTTACCTCAAAATAAGGGGAATTTCTGCATTTTTGCCACAAAATATTAGGAATTTCTGCCTTTTTGCCCCAAAATAAGAAAAATTTCTGCCATTTTTACCTGAAATAAGTGAAATTTCTGCAATTTTGCCGCAAAATAAGTAAAATTTCTGCAATTTTGCCCCAAAATAAGGGAAATTTCTGGAATTTTGCCCCAAAATAAGTGGAATTTCTGAGTTTTGCCCCAAAATAAGGAGAATTTCTGTCTTTTTGCCCCAACATATAGGGAATTTCTGCCTTTTTGCCCCACAATTAGGGGATTTTCTGCAATTCTGCTCCAAAATAGGGGGAATTTCTGCTTTTTTGCCCGAAAATAAGGGGAATATATACCTTTTGCCACAAAAAAGGGAAATTTCTTCATTTTTGCCCTAAAATAAGAGGAATTTCTGCCTTCTTACCTCAAAATAAGTGAAATTTCTGCCTTTTTACCCAAAAATAAACGGAATTTCTGACTTTTAGCCCCAAAATAAAAGGAATTTTTGAATTTTGCCCTGAAATAAGTGAAATTTCTGCAATTTTGCCCCAAAATAAGGGAAATTCCTGCCTTTTTGCCACAAAATGAAGGGAATTTCTGTATTTTTGCCCCAAAATAAGGGGAATTTCAGCATTTTACCTCATAATAAGGCAAATCTCTGCCTTTTTGCCCCAAAATATGGGGAATTTCTTCATTTTTGCCCCAAAATAAAGAAAATTTCTGCAATTTTGTACCAAAATAAAAGAAATTTCTGCCTTTTTGCCCCAAAATAAGAGAAATTTCTGCACTTTTTCCCTGAAATAAGTGAAATTTCTGCAATTTTGCCCCAAAATAAGGGAAATTTCTGCAATTTTGCCCCAAAATAAAGAAAATTTCTGCAATTTTGTACCAAAATAAAAGAAATTTCTGCCTTTTTGCCCCAAAATAAGAGAAATTTCTGCACTTTTTCCCTGAAATAAGTGAAATTTCAGCAATTTTGCCCCAAAATAAGAGAAATTTCTGCAATTTTGCCACAAAATAAAGAAAATTTCTGCAATTTTACCCCAAAATAAGGGGAATTTCTGACTTTTTGCCCTGAAATAAGGAGAATTTCTGTCTTTTTGTTCCAAAATAATGTGAATTTCTGCATTTTCCTTCAAAATTAGGGAAATATGTGCAATTTTGCTTCAAAATACGGGGAAATCTGCCTTATTGCACAAAAATAAAGGGAATTTCTCCATTTTTGCACCAATATAAGGGGAATTTCTGAAATTTAGCTTTAAAATACGGGGAATTTCTGCGTTATTGTCCGAAATAAAGTGGAATTTCTGCCTTTTTGCCCTGAAATATTTGAAATTTCTGCAATTTTACCCCAAAATAAGGGGAATTTCTGTTTTTGGCCCCAAAATTAAGGGAATTTCTGCTTTTTGCCCCAAAATAAGGCAAATATCTGACTTTTTGCCCAGAAATAATTGAAATTTCTGCAATTTTGCCCCAAAATAATAGGAATTTCTGCCTTTTTGCCGAAAATAAGGGGAATTTCAGCATTTTACCTTCAAATAAGGGGAATTTCTGCCTTTTTGCCACAAAATAAGGGGAATTTCTGCCCTATTGCCCTTAAATAAGGAAAATTTCTGCTTTTCTGCCCCAATTAACGGGAATTTCTGCCTTTTTGCCACAAAGTAAAGGGAATTTCTGCCTTTTTGCCCCAAAATAACGGGAATTTCAGCCTTTTTACCTCAAAATAAGGGGAATTTCTGCCTTTTTCCCCAAAATATGGGTAATTTTTGCCTTTTTGTTCCAAAATAAGGAAAATTTCTACAATTTTGTATCAAAATAAAAGAAATTTCTGTTTTTGCCCGAAAATAAAAGGAATTTCTGACTTTTTGCCCTGAAATAAATGAAATTCCTGCAATTATGCCCGAAAATAAGGAAAATTTGGGCCTTTTTGCCCCCAAATGAGGGGAATTTCTGCCTTTTTGCCCCAAAATATGGGGAATTTCAGGATTTTACCTCAAAATAAGGGGAATTTCAGCCTTTTTGCACCAAAATATGGGGAATTTCTGCCTTTTTGCCACAAAATAAGAAAAATTTCTGCAAGTCTGTAACAATATAAAAGAAATTTCTAAAATTTTGCCCCAAAATAAAGGAAATTTCTGATTTTTGCCCCAAAATAAAAAGAATTTCTCTATTTTTGCCCCAAAATAAAGGGAATTTCTGCCTTTTTGCCCCAAAATTAGGGGAGTTTCTGCAATTTTGCTCCAAAATACGAGAAATTTCTGCCTTTTTACCCGAAATTAAGTGGATTTTCTGCCTTTTTGCCCCCAAATAAGAAAAAATTTCTGCAATTTTATCCCAAAATAAGGGAAATTTCTGCCTTTTTGCCCCAAAATAAGGGGAATTTCTGCCGTTTTGCCCCAAAATATGTGAAATTTCTGCAATTTTACCCCAAAATAAGGTGAATTTCTGCCTTTTTGCCCCAAAATAACGGGAATTTCAGCCTTTTTACCTCAAAATAAGGGAAATTTCTGCCATTTTCCCCAAAATATGGGTAATTTTTGCCTTTTTGTTCCAAAATAAGGAAAATTTCTACAATTTTGTATCAAAATAAAAGAAATTTCTGTTTTTGCCCGAAAATAAAAGGAATTTCTGACTTTTTGCCCTGAAATAAATGAAATTCCTGCAATTATGCCCGAAAATAAGGAAAATTTGGGCCTTTTTGCCCCCAAATGAGGGGAATTTCTGCCTTTTTGCCCCAAAATATGGGGAATTTCAGGATTTTACCTCAAAATAAGGGGAATTTCAGCCTTTTTGCACCAAAATATGGGGAATTTCTGCCTTTTTGCCACAAAATAAGAAAAATTTCTGCAAGTCTGTAACAATATAAAAGAAATTTCTAAAATTTTGCCCCAAAATAAAGGAAATTTCTGATTTTTACCCCAAAATAAAAAGAATTTCTCTATTTTTGCCCCAAAATAAAGGGAATTTCTGCCTTTTTGCCCCAAAATTAGGGGAGTTTCTGCAATTTTGCTCCAAAATACGAGAAATTTCTGCCTTTTTACCAGAAATTAAGTGGATTTTCTGCCTTTTTGCCCCCAAATAAGAAAAAATTTCTGCAATTTTATCCCAAAATAAGGGAAATTTCTGCCTTTTTGCCCCAAAATAAGGGAAATTTCTGCCTTTTTGCCACAAAATGAAGGGAATTTCTGTATTTTTGCCCCAAAATAAGGGGAATTTCAGCATTTTACCTCATAATAAGTGAAATCTCTGCCTTTTTAGCCCAAAATATGGGGAATTTCTTAATTTTTGCCCCAAAATAAAGAAAATTTCTGCAATTTTGTACCAAAATAAAAGAAATTTCTGCCTTTTTGCCCCAAAATAAGGGGAATTTCTGCCGTTTTGCCCCAAAATATGTGAAATTTCTGCAATTTTACCCCAAAATAAGGTGAATTTCTGCCTTTTTGCCCCAAAATAATGGGAATTTCTGCCTTTTTGCCCCAAAACAAGAAAAATTTTTGCTTTTTTTAATCTGAAATAAGTGAAATTTCTGCAATTTTGCCCTAAAATAAAGGAAATTTCTGCAATTTTTTCCCATAATAAGGGAAATTTCTGCAATTTTGCACCAAAATAAGGGGAATTTCTGTTTTTGCCCCCAAATAAGGGAAATTTCTGCAATTTTGCCCTAAAATAAGGGGATTTTCTGCATTTTTTGCCAAAAATAAAAGGAATTTCTGACATTTTGCCGCAAAATAAGTGAAATTTCTGCAGTTTTACCCCAAAATAAGGAAAATTTCTGCCTTTTTGCGCAAAAATTAGGGGAATTTCTGCAATTTTGCTCCAAAATACAAAGAATTTCTGCCTTTTTGCCCGAAAATAAAGGGAATGTATACCTTTTTGACATAAAAAAGCAAATTTCTTCATTTTTGCCCCAAAATAAGGGGAATTTCCACCTTTTTGACTCAAAATAAGTGCAATTTCTGCCTTTTCCCCAAAATAAACGAAATTTCTGTCTTTTTGCCCCCAAATAAGGGGAATTTCAGCCTTTTTACCTCAAAATAAGGGGAATTTCTGCCGTTTTGCCCCAAAATATAGGGAATTTCTGACTTTTTGCCCCAAAATAAGAAAAATTTCTGCAATTTTGTACCAAAATAAAAAAAAATTTCTGCCTTTTTGCCCCCCCAAAAAAATTTCTGCCTATTTTCCCTGAAATACGTGAAATTTCTGCAATTTTGCCCCAAAATAAGGGAAATTTCTACAATTTTGCCCCAATGTAAAGGAAATTTCAGCAATTTTGCCCCAAAATTAGGGGAATTTGTGACTGTTTGCTCCCGAAAAAGGAGATTTTCTGTCTTTTTGCCCCATAATAAGGAGAATTTCTGCCTTTTTGCCCGAAAATTATGAGAATTTCTGCAATTTTGCTTCAAAATACAGGGAATTTCTGTTTTTTAGCCCGAAAATAAAGGGAATTTCTGCATTTTACCTCAAATTGAGAATAATTTCTGCCTTTTGCCTCAAAATAAGGGGAATTTTCTGCCTTTTTGTTTCAAAATAAGAAAAATTTCTTCAATTTTGTACCATAATAAAAGAAATTTCTGCTCTTTGCCCCAAAATAAAAGGAATTTCTGACTTTTTGCCCTGAAATAAATGAAATTTCTGCAATTTTGCCCGAAAATAAGGGAAATTTGTGCCTCTTTGCCCCAAAATAAAAAGAAGTTTTGCCTTTTGCCCCAAAATATGGGGAATTTCAGCATTTTACCTCAAAATAAGAATTTCAGCATTTTTGCCCCAAAATAAGGAAAATTTCTGCAATTTTGCCCCAAAATAAGGGGAATTTCTTCCTTTTTGCCCCAAAATAAAGGATATTTCAGCCTTTTTACCTGAAAATAAGTAAAATTTCTGCAATTTTGCCCCAAATAAGGGAAATTTCTGCAATTTTGCCTCAAAATAAGGTAAATTCCTGCAATTTTGCCCCAAAATAAGTGGAATTTCTGAGTTTTGTCCCAAAATAAGGAGAATTTCTGTCTTTTTGCCCCAACATATAGGGAATTTCTGCCTTTTTGCCCAACAATTAGGGGAATTTCTTCATTTTTGCTTCAAAATAAGGGGAATTTCTGCCTTTTTGCCTCTAAAGAAGTGGAATTTCTGTATTTTCCTTCCAAAACAAAGGGAATTTCTGGGTTTTTTGCCCCAAAATAAGGAAAATTTCTGACTTATTACCCTGAAATTAGTGAAATGTTTGCAATTTTGCCCCAAAATAAGGGAAATTTCTGCCTTTTTGCCCCCAAATAAGGGGAATTTCAGCCTTTTTACCTCAAAATAAGGGGAATTTCTGCATTTTTGCCACAAAATATTAGGAATTTCTGCCTTTTTGCCCCAAAATAAGAAAAATTTCTGCCATTTTTACCTGAAATAAGTAAAATTTCTGCAATTTTGCCCCAAAATAAGTAAAATTTCTGCAATTTTGCCCCAAAATAAGGGAAATTTCTGCAATTTTGCCCCAAAATAAGTGGAATTTCTGAGTTTTGCCCCAAAATAAGGAGAATTTCTGTCTTTTTGCCCCAACATATAGGGAATTTCTGCCTTTTTGCCCCACAATTAGGGGATTTTCTGCAATTCTGCTCCAAAATAGGGGGAATTTCTGCTTTTTTGCCCGAAAATAAGGGGAATATATACCTTTTGCCACAAAAAAGGGAAATTTCTTCATTTTTGCCCCAAAATAAGAGGAATTTCTGCCTTCTTACCTCAAAATAAGTGAAATTTCTGCCTTTTTACCCAAAAATAAACGAAATTTCTGACTTTTAGCCCCAAAATAAAAGGAATTTTTGAATTTTGCCCTGAAATAAGTGAAATTTCTGCAATTTTGCCCCAAAATAAGGGAAATTTCTCCCTTTTTGCCCCCAAATAAGGGGAATTTCAGCATTTTTACCTCAAAATAAGGGGAATTTCTGCATTTTTGCCACAAAATATTAGGAATTTCTGCCTTTTTGTCCCAAAATAAGAAAAATTTCTGCCTTTTTTATCTGAAATAAGTGAAATTTCTGCAATTTTGCCCCAAAATAAGTGAAATTTCTGCAAATTTGCCCCAAAATAAGGGAAATTTCTGGAATTTGCCCCAAAATAAGTGGAATTTCTGAGTTTTTCCCCAAAATAAGGAGAATTTCTGTCTTTTTGCTCTAACATATAGGGAATTTCTGCCTTTTTGCCCCACAATTAGGGGATTTTCTGCAATTGTGCTCCAAAAAACGGGATATTTCTGCTTTTTTGCCCGAAAATAAGGAGAATATATACCTTTTGCCACAAAAAAAAGGGAAATTTCTTCATTTTTGCCCCAAAATAAGAGGAATTTCTGCCTTCTTTCCTCACAATAAGTGAAATTTCTGCCTTTTTACCCAAAAATAAACAAAATTTCTGTCTTTTTGCCCAAAAATAAAAGGAATTTTTGAATTTTGCCCTGAAATAAGTGAAATTTCTGCAATTTTGCCCCAAAATAAGGGAAATTTCTGCCTTTTTGCCACAAAATAAAGGGAATTTCTGTATTTTTGCCCCAAAATAAGGGGAATTTCAGCATTTTACCTCATAATAAGGCGAATCTCTGCCTTTTTGCCCCAAAATATGGGGAATTTCTTCATTTTTGCCCCAAAATAAAGAAAATTTCTGCAGTTTTGTACCAAAATAAAAGAAATTTCTGCCTTTTTGCCCCAAAATAAGAGAAATTTCTGCACTTTTTCCCTGAAATAAGTGAAATTTCTGCAATTTTGCCCCAAAATAAGGGAAATTTCTGCCTTTTTGCCACAAAATAAAGGGAATTTCTGTATTTTTGCCACAAAATAAAGAAAATTTCTGCAATTTTACCCCAAAATAAACGGAATTTCTGACTTTTTGCCCTGAAATAAGGAGAATTTCTGTCTTTTTGTTCCAAAATAATGTGAATTTCTGCATTTTCCTTCAAAATTAGGGAAATATGTGCAATTTTGCTTCAAAATACGGGGAAATCTGCCTTATTGCACAAAAATAAAGGGAATTTCTCCATTTTTGCACCAATATAAGGGGAATTTCTGAAATTTAGCTTTAAAATACGGGGAATTTCTGCGTTATTGTCCGAAATAAAGTGGAATTTCTGCCTTTTTGCCCTGAAATATTTGAAATTTCTGCAATTTTACCCCAAAATAAGGGGAATTTCTGTTTTTGGCCCCAAAATTAAGGGAATTTCTGCTTTTTGCCCCAAAATAAGGCAAATATCTGACTTTTTGCCCAGAAATAATTGAAATTTCTGCAATTTTGCCCCAAAATAATAGGAATTTCTGCCTTTTTGCCGAAAATAAGGGGAATTTCAGCATTTTACCTTCAAATAAGGGGAATTTCTGCCTTTTTGCCACAAAATAAGGGGAATTTCTGCCCTATTGCCCTTAAATAAGGAAAATTTCGCTTTTCTGCCCCAATTAACGGGAATTTCTGCCTTTTTGCCACAAAGTAAAGGGAATTTCTGCCTTTTTGCCCCAAAATAACGGGAATTTCAGCCTTTTTACCTCAAAATAAGGGGAATTTCTGCCATTTTCCCCAAAATATGGGTAATTTTTGCCTTTTTGTTCCAAAATAAGGAAATTTTCTACAATTTTGTATCAAAATAAAAGAAATTTCTGTTTTTGCCCGAAAATAAAAGGAATTTCTGACTTTTTGCCCTGAAATAAATGAAATTCCTGCAATTATGCCCGAAAATAAGGGAAATTTGTGCCTTTTTGCCCCCAAATGAGGGGAATTTCTGCCTTTTTGCCCGAAAATATGGGGAATTTCAGGATTTTATTTCAAAATAAGGGGAATTTCAGCCTTTTTGCACCAAAATATGGGGAATTTCTGCCTTTTTGCCACAAAATAAGAAAAATTTCTGCAAGTCTGTAACAATATAAAAGAAATTTCTAAAATTTTGCCCCAAAATAAAGGAAATTTTTGATTTTTGCCCCAAAATAAAGGGAATTTCTGCCTTTTTGCCCCAAAATTAGGGGAGTTTCTGCAATTTTGCTCCAAAATACGAGAAATTTCTGCCTTTTTACCCGAAATTAAGTGGATTTTCTGCCTTTTTGCCCCCAAATAAGAAAAAATTTCTGCAATTTTATCCCAAAATAAGGGAAATTTCTGCCTTTTTGCCCCAAAATAAGGGGAATTTCTGCCGTTTTGCCCCGAAATATGTGAAATTTCTGCAATTTTACCCCAAAATAATGTGAATTTCTGCCTTTTTGCCCCAAAATAATGGGAATTTCTGCTTTTTTGCCCCAAAATAAGAAAAATTTTTGCTTTTTTTTCTCTGAAATAAGTGAAATTTCTGCAATTTTGCCCTAAAATAAAGGAAATTTCTGCAATTTTTTCCCATAATAAGGGAAATTTCTGCAATTTTGCCCCAAAATAAGGGGAATTTCTGTTTTTGCCCCCAAATAAGGGAAATTTCTGCAATTTTGCCCTAAAATAAGGTGATTTTCTGCATTTTTTGCCAAAAATAAAAGGAATTTCTGACATTTTGCCGCAAAATAAGTGAAATTTCTGCAGTTTTACCCCAAAATAAGGAAAATTTCTGCCTTTTTGCGCAAAAATTAGGGGAATTTCTGCAATTTTGCTCCAAAATACAAAGAATTTCTGCCTTTTTGCCCGAAAATAAAGGGAATGTATACCTTTTTGACATAAAAAAGCAAATTTCTTCATTTTTGCCCCAAAATAAGGGGAATTTCCACCTTTTTGACTCAAAATAAGTGCAATTTCTGCCTTTTCCCCAAAATAAACGAAATTTCTGTCTTTTTGCCCCCAAATAAGGGGAATTTCAGCCTTTTTACCTCAAAATAAGGGGAATTTCTGCCTTTTTGCCCCAAAATATAGGGAATTTCTGACTTTTTGCCCCAAAATAAGAAAAATTTCTGCAATTTTGTACCAAAATAAAAAAAATTTCTGCCTTTTTGCCCCCCCAAAAAAATTTCTGCCTATTTTCCCTGAAATATGTGAAATTTCTGCAATTTTGCCCCAAAATAAGGGAAATTTCTACAATTTTGCCCCAATGTAAAGGAAATTTCAGCAATTTTGCCCCAAAATTAGGGGAATTTGTGACTGTTTGCTCCCGAAAAAGGAGATTTTCTGTCTTTTTGCCCCATAATAAGGAGAATTTCTGCCTTTTTGCCTGAAAATTATGAGAATTTCTGCAATTTTGCTTCAAAATACAGGGAATTTCTGTTTTTTAGCCCCAAAATAAAGGGAATTTCTGCATTTTACCTCAAATTGAGAATAATTTCTGCCTTTTGCCTCAAAATAAGGGGAATTTTCTGCCTTTTTGTTTCAAAATAAGAAAAATTTCTTCAATTTTGTACCATAATAAAAGAAATTTCTGCTCTTTGCCCCAAAATAAAAGGAATTTCTGACTTTTTGCCCTGAAATAAATGAAATTTCTGCAATTTTGCCCGAAAATAAGGGAAATTTGTGCCTCTTTGCACCAAAATAAAAAGAAGTTTTGCCTTTTGCCCCAAAATATGGGGAATTTCAGCATTTTACCTCAAAATAAGAATTTCAGCCTTTTTGCCCCAAAATAAGGAAAATTTCTGCAATTTTGCCCCAAAATAAGGGGAATTTCTTCCTTTTTGCCCCAAAATAAAAGATATTTCAGCCTTTTTACCTGAAAATAAGTGAAATTTCTGCAATTTTGCCCCAAATAAGGGAAATTTCTGCAATTTTGCCTCAAAATAAGGTAAATTCCTGCAATTTTGCCCCAAAATAAGTGGAATTTCTGAGTTTTGTCCCAAAATAAGGAGAATTTCTGTCTTTTTGCCCCAACATATAAAGAATTTCTGCCTTTTTGTCCAAAAATTAGGGGAATTTCTGCAATTTTGCTCCAAAATACAAAGAATTTCTGCCTTTTTGCCCGAAAATAAAGGGAATGCATACCTTTTTGCCATAAAAAAGCAAATTTCTTCATTTTTGCCCCAAAATAAGGGGATTTTCCACCTTTTTGACTGAAAATAAGTGCAATTTCTGCCTTTTCCCCAAAATAAACGAAATTTCTGCCGTTTTGCCCCAAAATAAGGGGAATTTCAGCCTTATTACCTCAAAATAAGGGGAATTTCTTCATTTTTGCCCCAAAATATGGGGAATTTCTGACTTTTTGCCCCAAAATAAGAAAAATTTCTGCAATTTTGTACCAAAATAAAAAAAATTTCTGCCTTTTTGCCCCCCCCAAAAAATTTCTGCCTTTTTTTTCTCAAATACCTGAAATTTCTGCAATTTTGCCCCAAAATAAGGGAAATTTCTGCAATTTTGCCCCAATGTAAAGGAAATTTCTGCAATTTTGCCCCAAAATAAGGGGAATTTCTGACTGTTTGCTCCCGAAAAAGGAGATTTTCTGTCTTTTTGCCCCAAAATAAGGAGAATTTCTGCCTTTTTGCCCGAAAATTAAGAGAATTTCTGCAATTTTGCTTCAAAATGCAGGAAATTTCTGCCTTTTAGCCCCAAAATAAAGGGAATTTCTGCATTTTACCTCAAATTGAGAATAATTTCTGCCTTTTGCCTCAAAATAAGGGGAATTTTCTGCCTTTTTGTTTCAAAATAAGATAAATTTCTTCAATTTTGTACCATAATAAAAGAAATTTCTGCTCTTTGCCCCAAAATAAAAGGAATTTCTGACTTTTTGCCCTGAAATAAATGAAATTTCTGCAATTTTGCCCGAAAATAAGGGAAATTTGTGCCTCTTTGCCCCAAAATAAGAAGAAGTTTTGCCTTTTGCCCCAAAATATGGGGAATTTCAGCATTTTACCTCAAAATAAGAATTTCAGCCTTTTTGCCCCAAAATAAGGAAAATTTCTGCAATTTTGCCCCAAAATAAGGGGACTTTCTTCCTTTTTGCCCCAAAATAAAGGATATTTCAGCCTTTTTACCTGAAAATAAGTGAAATTTCTGCAATTTTGCCCCAAATAAGGGAAATTTCTGCAATTTTGCCTCAAAATAAGGTAAATTCCTGCAATTTTGCCCCAAAATAAGTGGAATTTCTGAGTTTTGTCCCAAAATAAGGAGAATTTCTGTCTTTTTGCCCCAACATATAGGGAATTTCTGCCTTTTTGCCCAACAATTAGGGGAATTTCTTCATTTTTGCTTCAAAATAAGGGGAATTTCTGCCTTTTTGCCTCTAAAGAAGTGGAATTTCTGTATTTTCCTTCCAAAACAAAGGGAATTTCTGTGTTTTTTGCCCCAAAATAAGGAAAATTTCTGACTTATTACCCTGAAATAAGTTAAATATTTGAAATTTTGCCCCAAAATAAGGGAAATTTCTGCCTTTTTGCCCCAAAATAAGGGGAATTTCAGCCTTTTTACCTCAAAATAAGGGGAATTTCTGCATTTTTGCCACAAAATATTAGGAATTTCTGCCTTTTTGACCCAAAATAAGAAAAATTTCTGCCATTTTTACCTGAAATAAGTGAAATTTCTGCAATTGTGCCCCAAAATAAGTAAAATTTCTGCAATTTTGCCCCAAAATAAGGGAAATTTCTGGAATTTTGCCCCAAAATAAGTGGAATTTCTGAGTTTTGCCCCAAAATAAGGAGAATTTCTGTCTTTTTGCCCCAACATATAGGGAATTTCTGCCTTTTTGCCCCACAATTAGGAGATTTTCTTCAATTCTGCTCCAAAATAGGGGGAATTTCTGCTTTTTTGCCCGAAAATAAGGGGAATGTATACCTTTTGCCACAAAAAAGAGAAATTTCGTCATTTTTGCCCCAAAATAAGAGGAATTTCTGCCTTCTTCCCTCAAAATAAGTGAAAATTCTGCCTTTTTACCTAAAAATGAACGGAATTTCTGTCTTTTTGCCCCAAAATAAAAGGAATTTTTGAATTTTGCCCTGAAATAAGTGAAATTTCTGCAATTTTGCCCCAAAATAAGGGAAATTTCTGCCTTTTTGCCACAAAATGAAGGGAATTTCTGTATTTTTGCCCCAAAATAAGGGGAATTTCAGCATTTTACCTCATAATAAGTCAAATCTCTGCCTTTTTGCCCCAAAATATGGGGAATTTCTTAATTTTTGCCCCAAAATAAAGAAAATTTCTGCAATTTTGTACCAAAATAAAAGAAATTTCTGCCTTTTTGCCCCAAAATAAGAGAAATTTCTGCACTTTTTCCCTGAAATAAGTGAAATTTCTGCAATTTTGCCCCAAAATAAGGGAAATTTCTGCTTTTTTGCCACAAAATAAAGGGAATTTCTGTATTTTTGCCCCAAAATAAGGGGAATTTCAGCATTTTACCTCATAATAAGGCGAATCTCTGCCTTTTTGCCCCAAAATATGG